>NC_143397.1:161722153-162025183 GCF_052110815.1 Crocodylus siamensis | reverse complement strand
TGTTTTGGATTTAGACTTAGGGCACAGTTCAGCAGAGCACTGAAGCACATATTTTACCACATTAGTGGTCTTGTTAAGTTCAAAAGAAGAGATAAGCATGAGCATAAGTATCTCCAAGACTGAGCCAAATGATGCACGTTTATTTTTAGAGTCTTCATTTTGCTTTCTTTTTTTTAACATTAGGGATTAAATAGTGGTGATCTGTTCTCAACTACTTGAACTTTAAAATCAGAACAAAAAGTTGCAAAGGAAAATTGATTCAACTATCCATCATTTTATTTTATTATATTTAAAAACATTTATTTTAACAAAAATACTTTAAAATTGTTATATGTGCTGAATAGGAAAACTGCAACCCAACCCTTTCCTGTATCCGATTGGGAAGCAAAATCATTATTTGAACTACCATACTAAACACTTCTAATCAGTTGTGACAGCTATATTTATTTGACATGCTTACTAAAGCTTGCAAAACTTGTCTTCAATTGCTTGTGAGCTGCTAATTATATCTTAGCTATACTTCTATTTTATCATTATTGGAAGCTATTGAACTTCTTAATTTTATTAGATGCAATTATACACCTTGAAGAAGTGACTTGTTCCACTGCCATGTGTCTGTAGATTGCCAGGGACACTCTTTCACTGAGGACACTTAACACAAATCCAAACAAATTGTCATTTCCAGTCCTGCTTTAAATGTATACATACTGCATATACTTGTATATGTATTCATACATATTGCACATTCATTGCATGTGTAGATTCCTATACAGCACAGATAAGTAAGTCTCTGTGCATACAGATGAAAATTAGATGTGCCTTTACCTGACGTGCACTAATGCTTGCATGCAAACAGATGTGCTTGTGATAGGAAAGCATATTTTCATAGTTATGCCTAGTGAGCCAACTGTCTAGGTTCATTTTCAGGGGGTCATTCAGGGTGTTTAAAAGTTTAAAGGCCCCCACATTTGCAGAATAAACTTCGCTGGTAAATGGAGATCTTCATGCTTTTAGTAATGAGAATGCCCATGGACTTGTTTGTTTGTGTGGGAACTCTAGGAGACATCACATTGCTACCAATCATCCAGGAATCAGAAGCAAATGAAATAATACAAAACTGAAATTAAACAAGAAGCACCCCAAAATGATTACTCCTTTCGAAATATGTAGATCTCATACTTGTCTTTCTCCTTTCTCTAGACAACACTGCAACAGTGCTAACCAGGAGAAATGGATTCCGGAGACAGGAACAGTCTGTTTTCTACTTGCCAATATTCATTGTGGACAGTGGCTCTCCTTCGCTTAGTAGCACTAATACCCTCACCATTAGAGTGTGTGACTGTGATGCAGATGGCATAGCTCAGACTTGCAATGCAGAGGCATACGTCTTACCTGCAGGACTTAGCACTGGAGCACTTATAGCCATACTTGCCTGTGTTCTGACATTGCTCGGTATGTCCCACATTGTTTTTCTATTTTTCCTTTCAAAGTACAATAGAAAAAAAAAATCCTTGCCTCAAGCTTTTATTCTTATCCCCAGATTTCCAGAGACAAGAAAAGCTAATATTCCAGCAAGAGAGGCATTTTGTATCATGAACAACACAAAGCCGTTTGTTTTGGCTTTTCAAGCTTAGATAAATTATATCAAAGTTAAGCTGCCTCCAATGGTATATATAAAATAATGCTAGAAGGAATAAGATCACTCACATCTGCTATAATAGTTCTAGATAGACAATTCAGGTGAAAAAAGCTGAGCTTATGGACGTTTCTCTTTTGTTTAATATAACACAGCTGGCCATTTTCAGATTACTTATTGCATATATAATAAGCACAAGAGATATAAATTATCTATTGATATATTTATTACTATTTATTTGTTTGCAAATATTTATTGATTTGCAAAGAAAAAAAACACATACAGAAAATGCTGCAGATGTAGTTTCCTGATGAAAACCAGCAGATTTAATTTAAGAATATTGTTTGCACAAGGTCCTTTTGTTACTTCTGCACCTGTTATAACAGTGGGATTTTAAATCCTGCGGTAAAAACTGAAGCCAGACCAGAAGGGAAACTGATGTAAAAATAATAAACAATGTATCAGCAACAAAGCTGGCTCAGTATTTCTCACATTAGTTTGCATACTGAAGTGAAATTGATTAAATAATGATCCCAGGTTGTAGAGAAAGCAAGAGCACTAAGGATTTTTTTGTCTTCGTTCACTGTGTGTCAGAGTTCACACTTCTTGGCCACAGTTCAGCATAAAAGCATGCAGTTAAGAGCCTTGTTGGACTGAGGCCTATCAGTGTCATCCCCGAAAGAATGGGAAGATTGAAAAGTTCATAGTTAGATATAGCTGCTCAGGTGGCTATATACAGAGAAATCTCAGATGGTTTCAATCAATAGTGTCAGACTGAATGTACCTGCTCTGCAAGTGGAGGATAAATTAGATCCCTTCTCATGACTGGTAAGTGCCTAAGTGCAGTCCTTTACTGGGGAAGACTCTCCTTCCCTACATCAACCTGTATGGTACACAGAGGCAAACTCTACTTTCCTAGAACATATATATGGCATCTCTGAGGCATAATGCTTCCTGTTTCTCTGCTCTGACATCTATACTGACTCAAAGTTGAAAGGCAGAAGCTTCTTAAGTCACTGTTTAAGATAAGAATTATTACAACTGTAGAGACATAGTTGATTTCTATATGAGAATCATATGCAGGTTGTATTTTCTCTCTTCTGGTGTTTTAAGTTTGTGAGAGAAAGGCACAAAATGATTTCAAATTTGTTCTTAACACATTTTGCAATGAAGACATTTCTTTAAGACTTACATACACAGCATAATAGGATGTAGATAGAACAGAGCTTTTTGAAAAAACATCATCACTGTCCTAATCATCATCCAGTTGAAAGAAAATTCATGAACACAATCTCTCTGTTAGTTCTGCTTCAGTACTGCAACTCCCAGTGCCTGTTACTGGGATCACTGGCTAAATGACTTATATAGGAAGGCATAAGAAATCAAATTCTTATCTAATATAAATCATAATTAATTAACTGTGTTAATGTCACTACATTAGTTTGTAGCTTTAGATCAGGCTCAAGGTCCTTAACTGAAATATAAATTCTCCACTAACAGGAATCCATTTCACTCAAAACAAAATTCTACCACATCTGTCATATTAAGTAATGATCCCAGGTTGTAAAGAAAGCAAGAGCACTAAGGATTTTTTTGTCTTCGTTAAAGGACCAGTTACAGACATTACATGTTTACCTAGCTAAGTGATTGGAGACTGAACAGAAGTTTGGTGTACATAGACTGATCTAAAAGTAGTGGAACCTGGTCTAAGCTAGACCTGGATCAACGTGCACTGAAACTTAATTGATTTAGGTTAGACTGGTACATCAAACTTCAGTACCACTTCTCCTATCAGCTCATGTTAGGTCACTGTCTGCTGGCATCCCAGGCTCCTTTGCAGCTCCCTGATAACCCTCCCTCACAGGGAAGTGTGCTAGCACTTGCCCAATGCTTGGCTACTCCAGCTGAATGCCCAGTGGGCTCCACCCCTGAGTTATCATAAAGCTGAGTCAGCACAGCCCCACTTCCTGCACAGACCTTTTTTCACAGCCAGCCCCACTTCCTGCACAGACCTTTTTTCACAGCCCCCCTTTCCAGCACAGACCTTTTTTCACAGCCAGCCCCACTTCCTGCCTCTGGGCAGCTGTCAGCCGCAGGCAGGCAGTGAGAGTGGGGAAGGGAAGCACCTGTTTTTCCATTCATGAGCCCTGGTACCTGAGTACCCATGTCCCAAACCCATCATGAACACCCCATGATGTACACACAGATCTTACATGGAGTCCAAGAGAACTTCCATGCTTAGACGCAGCCCCATGGAGCTGGACTGGGTTCCTGGGCATGGGTGAGCATGCCTCCTGCCACTGCTGTATCATCTGCCAGTCACAGGCAGCTACAGGCAGGCCGTGGGACGAGGTGGGTCACTCAGACCTTGACAGCCAAGTCAGGTTCCACGGGGCTGCACCCAAGCACAGGGGTTCTTCTGGGCTCTGTGTCAGGTCTGTGTGTACATCATGGAGTGCTTCATGATAAAGTGTGGGGGCATGGCCCAGGGACACAGGTGTCCAGGTGCTGAGGCTCATGCATGGGAAAGCAGATGCCTCCTTTCCTCACTTCCACTGCCTGCCTGTGGCAGACAGATGCCAATGGCTGATAGATGTTGTAACAGGGGGTTGGGGGCATGATCGCCGTACCTGGCAGCCAATCAGGGGTGGCCTGGGTACTCAGCTGCACTAGGCAGTCTCCAGCAGCTCAGGGAGCCCACAAGGCCTGCTGGGTGGTATGTAGACATGCCCCCCACCTGCTGGTCTCAGCCAGTGCAGGCAGCCTTCCACGCTCCCATCAAAGGGGAAACATATGATCTGTTCAGTAGCAACCTAACCTATGCCACTTACAGAAAACCATGCAACTTAAATCAATTCCACCTTGGACTTTTTAAATGTCAGTACCTATCCAAGGAGTAAGTAGTGTGTAATGGTTTAAAAACTGAGTCCATATTCTTGTGCACTTTTCCTAACAAAGGAAACTGTATTTCTCAGAACAATCTCATTTATTTAGTATAGTTGATACGGAATGCAGCAGATAACTCAAGTGAACACAGTGTTTCTTCTAATCACTTCTAGACCATGCACAGTTATTTTGTTTTAGAGTTCATTGGCAGAGAGCAGAGGAATAGATCACAGAACGTGACATCTAAATAATTTGTTGTGCAGAACATGAGGGACTTGACTTCTGGTTACTCAACTGTCGATCTAAGCTATCAAAAGATTTGACAGTCACTATACATTATGAGTTTTTAAATTCACCTGTCCGAATGTCTCTTGTTTGTCTAATTGGACATTTGTATGTGCTGTTGCTGCTTTCTCCCTGAAAAGCCCTTATGTTTAAATACAAATACAAATGTGTAATATAAATCTGCCAGTTCAGTTTAGACAGGCAGATCTGAAAATGTAGTCCTGTGTCTTGAAAGCCAGTTATATGCTTACAGTAGAAAGCTTTCCCTATGTAATTTAAATAGGTATTTTGATACTCTCCCTTCCAAGTTTTAACCAGGTCTTTCATTTTAAGTTCAATTCAATGTGACTAAAGATGGGGCATGAACATAGACCTGTCTATTCTCACAAATATGTCATATCCATGTAAATATTTTGACTAGAAATACTGATCTGAGTAAAGGACTGGGTCTCTGTAGTATTATATTATAAATGTCCATATGATCACATTTAACAAGACCCCTGCATTTTAAATATTCTTAAGTAAAATAGATGTAAATTTAACTGAAGTTTTAGCAAAGATTTCCCCCCTAGTTTGACTCATGGTGATTAACATCCAAATTCTATTCCACAAGAAATTCCTAATGCTATATAGTTTATTTAGAAAAGACTCACAGTTATGGACTCTGTGGTGGGGCTCTTTTTTTTCAAATACAAACTAAAAATACACATGTAATTTATTCCATAAAAAGCACATGAAAAGCACCACACTGGGTGTCATGCACTTTATACTGTACATAACTTTTTAAAAAAAATAAGTAAGGAATTCTTTATTTCATCTGAAATTATCACATAATTTCATTCACTGTAATTTATTTTTCAGTTAACATGTCATAGACACGATGATTGTTTTTATAATAAATATTTAGCATAATAGTAACTATATCTACATTACACATATTACATGAAAGCAGGCAAAAAAAGTATGTATATCTTTGGATGCCCATAGTTTATTTCCTAAGCTCAGAGGCTTTTGTTGTATTGAAACTAGGTTGAGCTTGAATGACTAGATGACCTTTGGAGGTCCCTTCCAGCTCTACTTTTCTCTGACATGTCCTTCCTGACTTTTAACTTCCATTCTTTTGATTATTAATCACAATCAGTCTGTTATAAGTATTACATTGTATAGTGTACTAACACATTGATTAATACCTCCTCCCCAGGCCATTTTTAACAGACCTTTTCTTTTCCTATTGAAGAGCAAATGATTTTATTATTGTTACTACTGGATGGCTCTAATGAGATTGTGCCCTCATTGTACATCTATTTTACAAATAGTAAGTAAAGTCCCTGCCCTAACCTGTTTGCCTTACAAATGCATGGATACCAGGTTTGAAACTAAGGAATGGAGAGATTATGGTCCACATGCTAAGAGTGATGAGTATGGGTAGCTCAGTTTTTAGAGACCCAATTTAAGATATTTCAAGTGAGATTATTTTCAGATGGTACTGATGCTAACATGTCCTTTGAAAGCCAGGTCCTGTTAGGGTCACTCAAGCTGCGCATTCAAAGCCTGGAATCATTTTGGACAATTAAAGAAAAAAAAATCTCATTTTTACATGAAGAGCTGGGAACTGCATCCAGATTTCATAGTCTCAGTCTGCCTTAATCATAAAATATCATTTGATTGCACTAGTTATGATAGACTCTGAATAAATGGGCTACTGGTGTACAACTTGGATGGTTCAAGCCTTTAGATTTGTGACTTTTAAGGCACCTGAGGCATAGACCAATCACCTATTAATTCACAACCTGTTCTTACTTATTTTTATATTAGATAGCGTGTTTAGGGGAGTAATGTATAGCAGTGATAATCTGTGGGTTTTAGCTGCATGCAGTTTTTTTATATGTTATTTGTAGCACCCCCCTCAAGGTTTTTAAGGGTTATTATGACATCTTTACAATGATGCAGAACTTAGAAGTTAGTTTGTCTTAGAACAACATGGACTTTTAAGCATAACAGTCAGAGATGCAAATGATTTAATCTGTGCTTGTACTGGATGATATTCTATGAAAGTAAAAGAAAACTTCCAAACTAAAGCACATTATAAAATAGATTACGATGTCATAAAAAAACATTAAAAAGATTGTAGTTGAAGCTGGTCTACTCTACACACAATTTTGCTACTTCTTTAACTATGTCAGTTTAGCAACTGATAGAGATAATTTCCAAACTCCTATTATGGTTGCAGGCTTTTAAATTTACCTAAACAAATAGGCTGCTGGTAAACACTTTTATATCTGTATATAACTAACGCTTCTTTTGGGGCATTATACTGATTTAACTAAATCAATTTTTTTAGTAATTTCTACTGATTTTTGTAAATCAGCACAATATACACATCTGTTGTTCTGGTTATTCATTGTAAGGGTTTTTTTTAATAATTAATTTTGACTATTAAATACAATTAACATGATCTTGCCATTTGTGTTCTTGTCCGTATGGTAGATAGTGTGAATAGTATAGCAAATGGCTCTAATGTACCTTTTATTTCTACTATAAAATCCATAAAATTATTTTCTTTACACATTCAGCCAAACAACTAATAATTGCCTTGATACCTGCTTCTGTTATTAGCATGGGAAAGGAAAAAAAGGCATAATGGGGAAAAGACTACATTTAAAGCCAGTAGTTCTGGGATTAGAAATTTAGTTTGGGCTTGTAATCATCTCCAAAGTTCCTTCATTGCAGCTAAAACATTGTTCATTTAGAAGTTAAAAATTATTGTTCAGAGCTGTTGGAGTAGTTAGGAATTAATAATCTCATAAAGCCATCTAAATGCTAAAATGTTTAACCTTTAGAAAGACTTCATATTTTTCTTGGCTTGAAGCAAGAGTGGGATATACAAGGCATACCACATAAAACATTCATTGTATCTTGATTTTTATTGTACATCCAGGCAGACCTATCTAGCAATGCTTCATATTTTTCACTTATTAGCAGGTATTTAACTCTCAAAATGAAGTCTGCTAAGCATGACAGCAGTGTGAAAACACATTTACACTTGAGTAAAGGAAATGATTAACTGTTTGGTACATGGCAATAAAAAATATGACAGTGACATGTTAAAAAATGCTAAAAAGAAGATGAACAAACTACATGGTTCTGTCAACAGTGATCTGAAATTGAATCATGTATTTATCACTGACAGCAACATAATTTGTCTTTCATTTAAAATATAATTTTTAATAAGGAAATCTATTAAGAGTGAAATGCAGCTGTTGTCTCTAGGATTTTAATTGTTCTCGGTTACCGTTCTGAAATTTTTAACACAACCTGTCTTATTTGAATATAAAGGCCTGACATAAAATCAAAAGCCTTTTTAAAGGTCAACATCCTTATTTTTGAGGTGGCTAAGTATCCCAAACTAATACTTCCACACTGCAACATATAAGTCATCTACTTCACCAGTGAGCAGCGAAAGGTGGGGTGTGGAGCAGGGAGAAGTCAGGCAGACCCTACTGTGCCTTCAGTCTCTGCCAGAGCTCCAGCCAGGAAGCAGAGGGGAGGGGCCATCCCTGCTGTGGAGCAGAGAACCTCACCCAGCCCGGAAAGCATGCTGGGGGAGTCTAGTTTATCTTAAACCAGCAAGGGGTCTGGGACTGACATTGAATAAACTGGTTTAACCCAAATCAGGTAAATCTGATACTACATTCAACCAGGTTTATGTTAAACCAGTTTCAGTCATTTTCAAACTGAACATGGCACTGAACATCTATTCTGTTACAGGTTTAAACTAGTTTCTGATCAATTAAACTGGTTTATGTATAATGTCTGTCCCTAGCCTTAAACTATGGTCAGTGATGACTTTATAGTCTGATGTCTTCATAGAAAATACCTCCCTGAAAAGACTCACATATGAGAATGATAAGCCAACATTATTTAGAGCATTAATATCACTCTTTAGGAATGATTCTGCCTTGAGAAGAGGACTGGACTAGATGACCTTGCAAGGTCCCTTCCAACCTTTTTTTCCTACCATCCTAGGAGAATGCTGTGTTTATTCTCCCATGATGGTAGAAGGAGAGGTGTATTTGGGTGCTTGAGTGTCCTGAGCAGCATCCACACAAGGGGCAGCATCAGTGTCTGTGCTGTTGGTAACCTGGCCAGCAGTACTACTGGTATTTTATTCCCCCCAGTACAACCAAGACTTAGCACCTGGACTGGTGCCCTGTACACCCCTTCTTTATAGTGAGTAAATGTGGTGAGTGCTATGGGAAAATAATGTAACCCAGAAAACATACTGTCATACAATCAAGAAGCTAAAATTAAGAGACTAAAATTAAATATTAAAGTGCAGTGCAAATAGTTAAATGTGCAAGAGAGGTTTACCTTTGACTATACTGTGATATTTACAACCTGGCATGCATTCTTTGCTAAGAGCATATATACTTCTTATTAATCCAGTGAAAGTTGTTCAGACACTTCAATGTTGAATTAAATAATGATTTTGAGGCTGGGGGAAAGGGATGCCTCATACTGTTGTGACTGCGATATAGATGATTAAAATTCATGAAAGCACCTCCACAATTTGTTTATGAATAATACTTTTTTTCCCCCAATATGCTAACTGAACCTTGAGTGAATTTCCTTCTTGTTCTTTGGTTAAGTTTCTCCAAATTAATATTTGCTTTAAGGCTGAAGGGAGAAACCTTAAATGTCAGAATTTTTTTAATCATTACCTTCCCTAGCACTGGTTTAACCAATAAACTCCAGCCTTCACTATTCTCATCACACATAATTCACAGACAGTAAGTACCATACTTTGCACATTAAAGCAAAGTGCAGCCTAAAATAGAGATGCTTTTAAACCATGAACTAAGACAGTCTTATGTTAGACACTACTTAACAACTGAGAGTTCCCCAATCAAGGAACAGGTATTTCATCAGAAAACCTATGGCCGTATGCTTTAATTCAGTCACTTTCCAAGCTAGGGCTGTTAAACACTATGCAGTCACTTTATGAATGTGCTTTTACCGCTTGAGCAATTAAGGGTTCAGGAAAAGGTCCTTTTTTATTTCATGACTGTGGGATTTTAATATTCAGCCAGAAATGGCCCTTAAATTTATGTTTGGCCAATAGTGTAGGATATAGAATTAAAGATGAAGACATTAATTCAGAATGGCTTTGGAAATAGATTCTTTAAAGTCTGGAAGCCCTGGGTTTAAAAGGCATTTTAGGGCCTGATAGTGATTTGAAATCTAACTGAATGAATTGCCTGTTGTTTCCTAGGTAAGGAAAGGATGCTTATGATTTAAATGCCACACTGGAAAGGATCTGAGTGGAGGATAAGTTCAAACATTAGCATTGCTAACATTTTCTTCTTTTGTGTTCTAGTGCTTGTCTTGCTGATTGTTACCATGCGACGACGGAAAAAAGAGCCACTCATTTTTGATGAGGAGAGAGATATCAGAGAAAACATAGTCAGGTATGATGATGAAGGTGGTGGAGAAGAAGACACAGAGGCTTTTGACATGGCCGCCCTGAGAAATCTCAACATCATCCGAGACACCAAGACCAGAAGGGATGTAACTCCCGAGATTCAGTTCTTGAGCAGACCAACTTTTAAAAGTATCCCAGATAATGTCATTTTTAGAGAATTTATTTGGGAAAGACTAAAAGAGGCTGATGTGGATCCCTGTGCTCCACCCTATGATTCCTTGCAGACATATGCATTCGAGGGAAACGGCTCAGTGGCCGAGTCCCTCAGCTCTTTAGATTCTATCAGTTCAAACTCTGATCAGAATTACGATTACCTCAGTGACTGGGGGCCTCGTTTTAAACGGCTTGCAGATATGTATGGGACTGGACCAGAGAGCTTGTACTCATAGCCCTGGAGACTTTCTATGAAAAATGCACTGAAGAAAACAAAAACAACAAACAAAACCCAAGAACTGAAACATCTGGACTAAGGAAAGTTGTAAATATTTCTCCATTTTTAATCTTTTAGGTTTTTCTGCCTTGGTGAAGCATATCTTCATTAGACTTGTCCTAGGGACTGCACTGACCACACAGATTCTGAGCATTTGGTGGCATTTTTGATAAAATGAGATGCTCAGCCATGTTTGAATAGATAGCAACACACATATACCCACAGAGGCAACTAACTTCTAAGAATAAGTGGTGCACTGTGACCTCAATGAGCCAATGATACCCTGTAGATGCCTTCACAGTACTGTTATGTCAAGAATGCAGTCTCTAATAAGAGATAAGGGAAAGAGGAAACAAATAAATGCAATATGCCGTTTCTAACAGTGTTATAGTACACTGTATTTTACTAATACACAACTGTTTGGCAAATTTTATTTACAGTGTTGCATGCAGCTTGCTGGATCAAATTGAAAAACAAAACAAAACAAAGAAAAAAAAACCCATAACCAGCAAAATTAGCTTATTTGTTATTGGTTAATGGAGCTATTTAACCAGAAGTCTCTGTGAATACCTGGCAATCCATTCAAAATGAAAAAAAAAGGCAAATTCATGCTAAAAAACCTGTCACATTTATCATCACCTTATCAACATAATTTATAAACTACATAAAACAAGAAAGATGGAAAGGGAAGAGATTTTTTAAAGCTGAAAATAGCTTTGTGCTGCCTGTGTAGGTACAGAAAAAAGTTGCTGTCTATTTGTTGCTTTTTATTATCTCTTCTGATTTGTACAGGAGAATTTATCTTTTTCCCCCCCTTTATTTGACATATAGTGTTATATTTATTTTGGAGCTCTTGCCTCCACTAAATTCAGGTCCATTTTACTGCCTCATGGCATTAGGCTCATGAGAACATGCTGATTTTTCTCCAATCTCAGATACATGAAGGAAATGAAGCATGGAAATGGAGAAATTACAGTAAAGCAATCGAGCCCACCGTTCATCGCGCAGAAAGGAGCACAGCTACAAGGACACCATTGTACTTCTGAGCCATTACAAAGTCTGAGACATATGAATAAAGTATTTGTACATCACATTTTTGAAAGAACACTACAGAGGGGTTGGGAGTGTCTTTATGCAAGATTTAATTTTCAAGGTGACATGTCCTATATGCTCCGGAGACTTTCAAGACCCTGCTTTTCCCCCTTCTCTTTTGCTGCTGCTGAATCACAGTAAAAGGCTATTTTAAATTTCTTTCATATGCTAAGTAATGTAATACTATTAACTCCAGAATCCATCTTTAGATCCTGATGCACACAAGTATTTTCTCCAAAGGAGTTCACTTCACAATACAAAATTTCTACACTGGTTCAGGCGTGCCAAAATAGGACAATTGCTGTCAGTTAAAATACTGTATGATTTTGAAGTAGGATTTCTTAGAATAAGACAACTTTTTATGATTCTGACAATATTTATATGTCATCTTTCATGATTTATTATTAGATAATAAGGCATATATTCAAGTAAGAACAGTGTTTTCTTTTAGTATTCTTTCAGATTTTTTTTTTTTTTTTTTTTTAGAGAATTTGTAGATGACTTCCTAGATAAGATTCTGATCCTGCAAACATTTCAGTGTGGTTTAATTTTCCGTGACTTGATGTTAGTAGGGCAATTCACAGGAATGCACAATTGTTTGCAGGACTGGGCATGTGTCTGCAGATCGTAGGCACTCCATAGGGGATGCTGCTTACTCTGAAAGTGCTTCTTTCTGAAAAGGGGATCCTTGTATAATTCCTAACATATGGATTATACAAGGATGGGGGTAAATATCCTTTAAGGCTTTGTAAGTCTTGCAACCCAGCATTATCAATTACCTATGTGAAAGTGGCCTTCAGCTTCATCAAAAAAATGTAATAATTTGCAACACAGTTCTTTAATTTGGGTTATATTTTGGTAGACAGTCATTATTTCATGATTTAGTAGATTTTCTTCTAATTGTATTAAATATATAAATATATATATATATATAAATATATATATATATGACCAATTTTGTAATGGAACTGAAAGATATTGCCCATGACTTTTAGTCACATATGTAAGATTTTCAATAAAAAAGTGGGAAAAAAGGATCAAGTGTATGTAGTTCAATAAAAGCCAGAAGTGCAGCAGCAGTTAAGTAGGTACTAAGTCAGCAAAGTGCTGAAAGAGCAGTTTTATAACAACCTTGTGTTGTTTGCAGGAAGATAAAATAATTCATGCATTTGGATTATGATGTCAAAAGTGCTGATTTTAGCACATATCACTCAAAGGAGATTTCAATTTAAGTAAACATCACAACTGCCTTGCTTTTCCCATTTTATATTTTAAAAAAATTATACCCTTCTTTTATGAAATATATGTTGGCTTTGTTCTTGTTTGCTGTAGGATAGATATTTATTCCATTTTTTTGCATGTATCCATTTTCTACTACACATTTGAAGGTGATTCAGAAACTCTACTATTATTGGCTTTTTGGCTGGCTATAAAATTGGTAAAAGGGAAGGAGAGAGGGAGGGAAATCCCTCATTTTTTATAAGAGATGTTTGTTATACATGAAATATATAATGCAAACTTAAAAAAAAGACTTCTCAAGGCTACATTATGATTTGTTGATTCACAATTTACCTATTAGATTAAAATAGTTTATTTTAGAGTTATTTTATTCTGGTGTTCTAGCTTTATTTAAGATTAGGCTTCTGACTAAATAGTGTAAAACATCATTGCTTTTTTTCGATGCCAGAAAGACAAGGAACAATATGCAATGAATTATTTTTAAATGATTTTACCTCACAAGTTTTGCCCATGCTTCTGACATACTTGACTATTTTTTTATGAGTTCAAGTAACCATTGGGCAAAACAACATTAAAACTGCCTACTATCTTTTGAAAAAGGGCACTTTGGGTATGTCTACACATACCGATTTAAGGCATTTTAACCATTTTTAAGGCACATTAAGGGTATGGGTCTACAAGTGCATGCCCTTAATGCACTTTAAAATGGTGATTTTAGGCTATTTGCACCTAAATTTTATACCTGCTAAAGCAAGTATCAAATTTTGGCATGAATAGCTAAAGCACCTTAATGCATCTATAGACGTGCTAAAGCACATTAATGCTGTGTATGTCGACTGACTTGAGACTAACCTTAGTCCCAAGTTGGTCTGCACACCGTGTTAATGTGCCTTAGCATGTGCATGTGTAGACTTGCACCTAAATCGCCTTAATGTCTATTAGGCGTGTCTTAATGTGTATTAAGTTTAGGCGCATGTCAAAGCATGTGTAGACATGGCCTTTGTACCTTAAAGCTTGTCTAACATTTCCTCAACTATACAGTTGGTCCGTTACAACATACCATGCCAAAAATAAATAACTAAATAAAAAAACCATACCTTTGGTTCTTGTATATCTCCTGAACCTTCATGGTTACAAGAGTCTAATCCTGTGACAGCTGTATGAAATTTTAACACTTGCTTTCTTTTCTTATCGAATAATAGCATCTTTCCCAACTGAGATTTTATGATGTCTTTACAATGTTGCTAAAGCAATACACTGAGAATGCAACAACACACCTAACAAACTCTGGATAAAACTAACACACTAAGATTACATGCCAGACTTTTCACACTGCTATGGGTGTGTGTATCAGCTGAAATAAATGGAGTTAAACTGTCATAAAACAGCTGTAAATGCCCCTGGTACATATTACACTACATGGTATGATTCACATGTAGCAATACTAAATGTTCAGCCAATTTACAGTGCCATAAATTGGCAGACCAACCACAGAGATTTCCACAACATATGTGGAACATCTTTGTGGCTCACTTGGACACTGTTATAAATTGAATGTCTAGCACCCTGTCAGCATCAGCATGGGGACAGAAATTGACAGCAGAACCTGTAAAACCTTGGTCTCAAGCTGAAAATAGATTGTAGGTGAGTGGGTTTCAGTATTCTCCAGCAGGAGTGGGGAACAAAGCAAGGGGCCCCCCAGCAGGTAGCACACAGCCTCTGAGTCCAGCAACCTTTTCTGCATTTCGCTGAAGCCCCAGTTGAGCTGAAGGCCAAGACACTGTAAAATGCAGGGTTGGCAGCGATGGGCTGACCATGCAATTTTTAAACATCCTGTGTCATGAGGACTACAGGATAGGGGAAAGGCTCCCCGATCCTTAGATTTTGGAAGTTCTCAGGACATGAAGCTGGGCTGTCCCAAAAACTCAAACCCGAACCAGGGTTGTCTGAGAAATGTCTGGCAATCAGCTTATTGCTTTGCTTATTCTTAGACCTGCCTGGGGATCCACTTGAACAGGATCTAGGGTTAGCCAGAAGGGGTCCAACACAAAACTGATTGTCATCACCAGGCAGCCTTAGGTCCAGAATCTGCTGGGGTTAGCCCTGGTTCTCAGAAAAAGCCACTCCCTGCTTGATCTGCAGGGTTGGGCTGGAGGCAGCTTTGCAGTGACATGATTAGGATTAGATGAATGTTATGCCCCATCCCAAACATCGCACCTCCTGCCATTCACATCTAGCATGACAAAAAGCGTGATATTTGGGAAAGGATGTAAAATTCCTCTGATGCAATTTTTGCCATTGTTTTAATAACTTCCTGGGCAATCTAACCCTATATATATAATAAAAAGAGTAAAGTTAGTATTTTGACACAACTAATAGATTCAAAGTTATACTCAGTTCATCTTAAAATGATCCTCTTGGAAGGACCACTGTAGTCATGGTATAACGTGAGAAAAAAGAGGTAATTAAGGAAGAAAAAGAATATTTCTTCTGCTGCACCTGTTCTTTTTCACTGAATCTTTTTAGGGGAGATTTTCCTTTGTGTCTACATTTCTCTTCTGAATAACTTGCACATTGATTTTCTATCCCTCTACTCTTATCAGTATCCAAATATATCTTATCCATTTTCCTTAAGAGTTTTTGAAAATTTGCTGTGAAATAAAAAATAGCAACAGCCTATTTTTCCAAGGTATTACCATAGGAGGACACAAAGTGAAGTAATACATTGTTATATGGCAATCATGAAAAACAACTACACAAGAAATCACACATTTTTTTAGACTTGTAAGAACATTAACAAGCTAATATATCAAATGAAAGACTGTTTACACTAAATCTACCATTTAATTCAGCATTAGCTCCAATTGCTAAACACCTGGCTGGCTTTTGCGGTAGAGGGTTTTTTTTTTTTTTGGTTGTGGGTTTGAGATTTTTTGGTTGTTGTTTTTATTGAATGCAACCTTCAGTATAAAAAGCTGCAAAATAATACAGGTCTGAGGCATGCTAAACAACATCATATTCATATACTCACTGGGCACATCATTAATTACAGTGCATTAAGTTTAGTAGCTGTAATAACAGGTACTAAATGTGTGGTAATTGGTGCTACTGTGCAGTATCAGCACACATCTTTTAAGTGATGCTAATGCCCAGTAGACTAATACTACTGAGCATTAGCATGGTTTTTGATGTGATGCACTAATGTACAGTAGAATTAGTTTACTGTGCTTTTAGGCTATCATGTAGACATGCCTACAGATACTGAAAATTGGGAAAAAAACAGATAAAGCACTTTCAGCAGTTAGTTTTTAAGTACTTTATAAAGAAAGCAAATGTCATTACGCCCAGTTACTTGCTAAGTCCCAATCCTGAACCCTGACCATGGCACCACAAAACTTCTTGATAGTCGATATATCATATCACATTGAGATTGACCACTCTGTCCTCCTGGCATCTAATACAAGTGCAAAAGTGTTCACTACAAAGCTCTGAAGAATGGCTAACTTCTGAGCTACAAGTGACAGCGCACAACATAGAAATATGCTGTACCCAAAACAGCCCATAATGCCTGAATTAATTGTCTGAGACAAGTCTGCTAATACAGTTCATGTAGTAAAACAAGATGTCTACATATGAATGTCATAGTTTATATTATGCTTTGGCATATTAGAGAATCATTTCCTACAAGGTGAAAATACCTTGAAGGTGGTATATAAAGTCTGTGAACCTTTAGACCATATTATTACCGCCAAACTACTAGGACAAATTGTTACATAAAAAAATGTTTGCCTAATTTTTTGCTTGTACAGAAGGTCATTTCCAGCAGCAGAAAGCTGCACATGGGTACCATGGAAATTGCAAGAAAGAACAGAACAAACTAACTCAGGTGAAATTTTCTTGTCACTTTGATTAACATATTGTATTTGACCCAAGAGGTCTAATAACCAGTAGTGATGATACAAGGTAAATTCATAAACAGAAAAGAACACTAAAAGAATGGTATCATAGTCATCATGATTGTCACTGTCAACTTTCAAATAGTGGAACATGCTCTGACATGAAAAAAAAATATTGACAACATTTTTCAATCTAAAGGAAAAGAAGATGTTATGCATCATTGTGACTTTTATCTTTCTTTTCCTCAGATCCATCAGGGACAAAAATGTTCCTGAAATTAAATGTACATTTAACCATTCCACCTTTTCACATACCTTTTATATAAAACAACTCATTTAAGGTATAAGCTATAAACTTTCTAATCTTACCCCAAATCCTTAGGCTATCTCTATGCCTAAGGGTGTGACAGCAAAGAAAAATTATAGTGTATATTTGGTAGCTAATTATTTTCAGGCCCACCCAAAATGCTAAGATTGACTCTGAGAGCAAAATCTAACTTATCTATTATATTTCCCCCACCACCAAATTATGAGTATTGAAAATCTCCCAAGAACTGTTTCCATAAAATTTATGGTCCATTTGCTGTTACTGCTATTATATACTGCAATCTGAAATTAAGAGCATATCTCTGCTGAAATCAGAGTAGTATCCACTTCTGGGCTGGTAATTAGGCTGCACTAAACTTCATGAAATTACAGATAAAATAATGGTAGCTCAGATAACTTATCCCTACACAAGGCATTGAAATGTAGATACAGAAGAAGACCCTGATCAGTTCACTTCACCCACCAACAAAATGAAGTCCCTCTGATGCGGAATTCTGATTCCCTCACCATCCTCTCAAATATAGTTACAAGGAAATTTACACAAGAAAAAGCAACCAACCTGCCTGGGATTTGGTTCAAACCCGATCACTTTTCCACAGCACCATAGTAACCGCTTAAACAGTCTTGCACAGTTGTAACCTTAAGCATCAGGGAAAGAGAAGAACTAATCCTAAACCTAGCTGTCTTCTACTGGAGAAAGCAAAAGTCTTCTCTTGGGCCAGCCATCATAGTATCAGAGTGCCTCATATTCATTAGTAGACTTATCTTTAAAATATCCTATGAGGGAGATAATTATCAACCCCATTTTGCATAAGGGGAAGAGAAGCATAAAGTAGTTAAGTGACAGCCAATGTGTGACATTGTCTGAGTCCTTGCCACATGTTCAAATTAAAGCTGGATAAAAACCAGCTATAAAGTGGTTACATATTTTCAAGCACTAACTTTGTAGCTGGTTGGCTTTTTTAATAGCTGGATGAACATTTTTATGGAATGTTAATTACTTTGCACATGAGGCCAGTCTAAATTTATTGCACAATTAACCAGTTAATTGCATAATATAAGTAATGTGTGGCAGGGACCTCAGACAATGGCATGCATTAGCCCTATGACAGGACCAAGAAGAAGACCCAAAACTAGGACTGGCTCCAAACCAAGTATTCCACTGGGAAAGAAAAGAGATTTGGGGTGTTTTTTCATCTCATTCAGCATCAGGAGAAACCAAGACCATTAGAAAATGTTAATGAAAAAAACATCAAACATCTAACCTTAAAATACTCAATGTCCCAGTGTTTCCACGTCAGTTTCCTAGAAAATGGGAGATCCAGATTTAAGCCATTAACTAGGCATAGCAGAGATTTGAATTTGGCTCTCCTCCCTTTCAGGAAAGCATCCTAAACAATAGGCTACTGAATATACTAATGAGGAATTCTCTTTTGCTCTCTCTTTCTTGCTCTTTTAATTTCATAGTTTCATAGTTTCATAAATTGTTAAAGGCTGGAAAGGACCTTGTAGATCATTGGGTCCAATTCACCTGTATGAGGCAGGAAAAGACAACTGGGGTCAAGTGACCCCAGTGAGGTGATTGTCCAGTCTCCTTTTGAAGATTTCCAGGGTAGGTGACTGCACCATCACTAGAGGGAGTTTATTCCACAGTCTGGATACTCTGACTGTGAAGGAGTTTTTTCCTGGAATTGAGCCTGAAGCAGCCTTCCAGAAGTTTGTGCCCATTGGTACTCGTCTTCCCCAGGGGTGCCCTGGTGAACAGCTGTTCACTGAGTTTTCGATGTACTCCCCTGACGTAGAGGTAAGTCCCCTCTCAGCCTTCTCTTCTTTAGGCTGAAGAGGTCTAAGTCTCTCACCCTCTCCTTGTATTGCTTGTCATGCAAGTCCCTGATAATACGTGTGACTCTTCTTTGGACCCTCTCAAGTTTTTCTATGTCCTTGTTGAAGTGTGGTGTCCGGAACTGGATGCAGTACTCCAGCTGCAGTCTCACCAGTGTGGAGTACAGTGGGAATATCACTTCCTTAGTCTTGCATGAGATGCAAAATTCTACCATTACTTTGATTCTATCCTGCATCTGAGAAAACTTCTTGAAAAAGTGTTTTCAAATTTATATGTGGAAAGTTTAGTTTTGACAAATCAATAATTTTGGCTCATTTTTTGGATCAATGAATGAACAGTTAGCTATACCTAGAACATCTCAATTTTAGCTTGGTGCCATAATTATAAAGTAATGTTCCCCTTTCAGAAACAAAATTCTTGTAGCACTGAAGACTGTTACTACTTCATGTTTAGCCCCTCTCTAATATGAGGAGTTAGGGAGAAGGAACTATGCATAAAGTAGTGGCAGTCTGCAGTAAAGATCACTTTTTTAAATGTATATTCACTGCAGTTACTTCTAGAAGCCATTAAAATCACCATTCATATCATGCGCTAAACCTATTATTATTTTTAGAACAGTGTCATTTCTACCAGTTTTACTAATAACTTATAGGTATTTAGCAAAACCAAACTTCAGAACCTTTTTGAGGTTCATAAATTATAATGAAGGAACCATGTTACAAGTAATCACATGCACTTGATGCAGAGAAAGAGAGGAGTAAAGATGTAAAATTAAACAGGACTAGCACAAGTGCAATATGTCCAATGTGCATTGACATTTATGGCACTCCTTTAATTACTGCTTTGCCTCAGTACCCCCTAACACACTGATAGCTTTTCCTTTCATTGGGACTAACTACTCATCAATTAGGGATAAGTGTGATATCAAACCAGACATTTGGGCCACATTACAGCATTCAAGTCTAACAAGTATGGTCAGCCTGAATTTTAATATCCTTTTATATCCTTAATGTTACCCCCGCCAAAAAAAAGGCTATGAGACGAAAAAAGAAAAACTACTATTACCACCTGAAAAATTCACTGATGAAACTCTAGGGAAAAGATGTATTTATTACAGCACGTAAAAGATAGAAGGTGAAATTCTGTTCCTATTGAAGGCAATGGCAAAACTCCAAAGGGCCAGAAGTTCATCCACAGTGAAAGACAGGAAAGGGTGTCTGCTAATATGCCCTCTGGTAGTGACAGGAAGAAGGATTAATAGTTTGGACACTCTTTCCTTTTTGTACTCACTTTTTATTCCCTTTCCTTGTTTAGGAGTCACCTTTCCACATACTACAACCAACCAAGCATAATCCTCATCTTTTATGGTACTGCAAGCATTTTACTAGGATATTTTTAATGGTATAATTCAGTTGCTTTCAGCACATACCCTTACTGTTACAGACAATACCCTTGCTCCCAGAGGTCATTTCTAAAGATTAATATCTGTGTCTAAATTAAATATGATGTTACAAGAGACTTATACTTTAATGATGTAAAAACTACAGTGAAATACCAACTGGAAAAGTAGGAGTTTGATGATTTCTAAAATCCAGAAAATGTTTGTTCTTACTGTATAAGAAGTGTTTATTTAGGGACAGATTCTGATACCGTAAGTAATCCTGAAACCATAAATAATCAGTGTGAGTTTAGTAGGACAACCCAATCTGTTAGGTACTATTCAAGAGTATCACAATCTGTTGCTTTGTGGTGTGGAGAGGAGATGGTGATTTGGGAGTTTAACAGAGAAAAATTGTAGTGTAGCAAAAAGATATGAAACATACAAAGCTTTGCCTTGACGCTTTTATTGGTTCAAAAATGATCCAAAAAAGAAAGGAAGAAGCATTTTATCAAGGGCAAAATCCTACCAGAGGGGGAAAAAAAACCAGTGTCATCCTTCGGAGAAAAGTCTTTCAGGTTTCCAAAGTTCTTGGCCTAAACTAATAAATTGTAAGAATGAATAACTCCCACAAGAAAAAAGTTGTTCCCTGGAGTAGGTCTAAAGAAACCAGATAACAAACTTAACAGAAAGTATGCAATTTCCCAAAGACAAAAAATGCCTTTTGTTGACATTGTTACAATTTTTATAAGGGGAAAGCTGGATACCTGTCCATATTTTTGGTTGATTTTTTCCCTTCAATTTCTAGCAATGCTTGACTGTGACATACAGGAAACATCCTCAGGGATGAAAAAAAGGTCTCCTTTTTCTCTGTACATCCAATGTATATTGTACATCCAATGACGTGGTAAGATTCATGACATTTATGAGGTTAAGAATTCCTTCTCTTAACACATACAAAATAGACTAATGTAAAGATGTGAGTGCTCATGTCCTTTTGAGTCAGTTCTTGTTGGGACCCTTGAGACTCTATATGATAGTGAGATTTTTTCTACTCTATCATTGTACTTTTGTGGGTACTTTCTCATTCTCTCTGTAAGTGGTTGTGTGTATAAGGTGAATATGGAATAAGTAGGCAACACAATTGATGCTTGAGAGTAAGGAAAGAGATTTAATAGCTCTTTATTTTTGACTATTATGTGACCTTGACAAAGTGGCTTCAAGGAAAACTGAATTACATTTCACATGAGGATAATTATCCTACAAAAAACACAGAAATAATAATGAAAAAAATCAATAATAACAAATAATTAATAAAGCATGGTCCATTTTTAACAGTTGTGGTGATAGTTAATAGTTTTCTGTGAGGCTTAATATCTTATAAATGAATGAATCAAAATTTAAAGTATTACATTGTCAAGGAAAGGAAATTTATGTAATAAACAGCTTTAGGATGTCCACTCTTCTTCATGGTGAAAGATAGGTATATTTGGAAACAGGGTAAAGAACAGGGAACTCACATCACATAAATGGAGAAAACTCAGCCCTTTCAATGATTTCAATGGCATCTATTTACATATGCATCCGAAAGCAAAATTATGTGCTAGCATCATGTGTTCAACTGAATGAGTAATTAGGCACATAAGAACAAGACTAGAAAGGATCATCTAAATCCTAGCCCAGCCCCCACAGTTGCACCTAACTACATAATAGTACTGCCAGAACATATACTCTGGACTGTCCCAGGCAGAACAGCAAAACAATAATCCCTTTGACAAACTAAGAGATTATAAGAAACCCTTAGATATTGCAAGGTGAGTTCCATTATTGTGCCAGCTGATGGTTGCTATAGTGGCAAAAATCATGGAAGGCACTGGATATACTGGCTTAGATGAAAATGAAAAGAGAAAGAATCAGTTGTAGAAATGGTTGTTTATGGAAACAGCAATAAAATATGATAGGTAAAGAATGTTTACCCTAGTGTACATATAAAAGCCATTAGGCCGACCCAGGTTCACAACATAATAATTAATAATGTCTTCAGTTGGTGTAAATAACAACAGAAAAACAGCCGTTAAATGGGTTAGACCATAGGTCCACCTTGCCCAGTATCCTGTGCCACATAAGGCACGTCTACATGGGATGTTTACTGCCAAGTTACCTAATTAGCTGTGCAGTAAACTTTAAGTGTCTACACATGTGGCCCTATTAGGCTGCAGAAAACTAACTCCTCCATAGGTTAGTACCTCTAAACACAGGTACTATCCTGTGGCAGGGTTATTTAGTGCACCACAATGCACATATAGATGCTAAGAAGACTAGCTGGGGCACAAGAATTCTTTAGTGTGGGGGCTGTCTGCTGGCAAACCCAGCACTGGTTCACCCTTGTGCCCCAGCCAACCCCGCTGTAGCACGCTGAGCTGGATCAGAGCATCCCCAGGGTGGGAGACTGATGCCCTGCTCCCCCAGCCCTTTTGCTATTTGGGGCTGCTCTGACTTGGTTTAACATGCTGCAGTCCAGGGCGCACATGTAAATGTGGCACCCTGGAGCAATAAACTCTGCTACACAGTGGAGTTTAATCAGTCAAATTAACTGCAAGCATAGATGTCTGATCTCTTTCTGAATCTTGGTAACCTGTCAGCTTCCACAACAGCTTGTGGCGAGGAGTATGACACTGTGTGAAAAAGAGCTTCCTTTTGAAGTTTTAAACTCACTACCTATTAGTTTTATTTTATAAACCCTATGTGTTAGAATCATAGAAAATTAGAGTTGGAAGGGACCACAGGAGCTCATCTAGTCCAACTGCCTGGTCAAAGCAGGACCAGTGCCAACTAGATCATTCCAGCCAGGGCTTTGTTGAGCTGGGTCTTAAAAGCCTTCAAGGATGGATATACCTCTGTAGGTAACCCATGTCAGTGCTTCACCACCTCTTAATGAGATTTTTTTTCCTAATATCCAACCTAAACCTCCTTTGCTGCAACTTGGGACCATTGTTCCTTGTTCTTTCATCTGTCACCACTGAGAACAGTCTAGATCCATCCTCTTTGGAACCACCCTTCAGGTAGTTAAGGCTGTTATCAAGTCCCCTCTCAGTCTTCTCTTCTTCAGGCTAAATAAACCCACTTCCCTCAGCCTCTCCTCATAAGTAGTGTCCCCCAGCCCCCTCACCACTTTTGTTGCTGTCTGCTGGACTCTCTCCAACTTGTCCACATCCTTTCTGTAGTGGGGGCCCCAAAACTGGACACAATACTCGAGATGTGGCTTCACTAGTGCTGAATAGAGCAGAATACTTACTTCCCTTGATCTGCTGGCCACACTCCTACTAATGCAACCTAGTGTGTCATTAGCTTCTTGGCAACAAGAGTAGGCTGCTGACTCATATCTAGTTTATTGTCCACTGTAACCCCAAGATCCTTTTCTGCACTGATGCTGCTTACCAACAGGTTCCCAGGCTGTACTGGTGCATGGGACTGTTTTATCCTAAGTGCAGGACTTTGCACTTCTCCTTATTGAACCTCATGAGATTTATTTAATTCACGTGGCCCATACAGTCAATATCAAAGCTTGGTGATTCTTCTTGCACGTTATGGCTAAGTACAGACACTCAAAAAACCTGATGTGGAATCAATTTAATCGACACGGGTCTTTCTAAGCTGAGTAAACTGAACCAATACTGAACTAAACTGACATTCAGCCTTACCTTAACTAAGACAGAAAAATGCCCTCTGGTGAGGCAGAGGAGGGCAGAGCAGGGGTCCATTCCCCACCACCCTCTTGCCCACTCCCTGCATCTGACAACTCAGCAGTTAGTGAGCAGGCAGGGACCTCACACTCCCAGCTGATGGAGTTGGGCTGCGATGGGAGAGAGGAAGAAAAGCCTGTGCCTGGGGCCTTCCTGCCAAACATTTATCAGACCTTGACTGGGAGAGGTCAGGGCCAGGGCTGAAGTGGGGGGAAATTTCCCCCATCACCAACCCCCCTGTGCTTCCCACAGGTCTGGCTGGGAAATAAAGGCTTTGCTGCCTCAGCTCTGTGATGGCCGGGTGGCAGGCCACCCAGCTCAACTGGAGCTGCAAAGCATGCTGGTGTGCTGGAGGTCTATGACTTAACTTGATGGGAAATGGGATCTGAGGCAGAAGTTGGATAGACTGGTTTACCCTAAATCACTTAAGCCTGATACTACATCCATCCAGGTTTATCTTAAACCAGTTCAGCCACTCTGAAAGCAGTTTATGTGCTTTGAATTTCTCTAGTGCTACAGAATTGAACTGGTTTCTGATAACTTATAATGATTTATTTGTAATTTATGTCCCTAGCCTATCTGAATCCATCTCTCTCCATTCAAAGAGCTAAGACATATGTTCAGGCTCTCAATTTCTTGTGCCTCAATTTCTCTGATATCTACTTCTCCAACGCTGAAAAAATGCATTCTTGATCCACTTGGATCCATTTGAAATGCAGAAATGAAGACTTTTTTACTAATTGAATATGTTCTTCCTGTCTTTCTTTCCATCTCTCCCTTTCCTCCAACCCAAATATAAGTTGCATGTCTTCACTTTAAAACTCTTCAATGACAATCCCCCCTCTCAAGAGTGGCACAGTGTTAGTTTCTTATTGTTTTTATTTTCAGATCAGTACCTATAGGCTTTGTCTCATGCTATCTCTTAATACATGGGACGAATTCCCTGTAAAATCTACACTGCCCCTTTCAAATCCCCCCTTAAAAACTCCTACTCTGATACTCACAAGAACTTAACAATGCTCATGTAGTTGGTGTGTTCTCATCATTGCTGATTTGCAACTTACAAGGAATTGCATGACAATATTCACCTTTTATCTGATTTCTCCTATTTAGACTTTATTTCTTTGGGACAGAAAACATCTCTCTGTACAGCACATAGCATGCTGGGACTGGTGCTTTTAGCCAGAGGTGTATCAGCAGAGTGCCCAGAGCAGCTAGTGATACATAGAGGTAGTGGTGATCTACAGCTGCTGCCATGCCACCAGTACAATGGTGAAGCTGTGGATGCAGCATTTTTCTCTGAACTTGGGTTGGGTACCCTGTCATCTTGCCCTAGTTATTCTACTGCTTCTAGCCACCATAACAATATAAATAATAAATAGTAAAAAGGAAAATAATATTGAGGGTTACAATAATATATAGCCCAGTGGCTTACTCTTTGAATCTGGAACTGGAACATCCAAATTCTGTTTTTATCATGGCTACTGATCTGTTTTGCATCTTTGGGAAATATAACTTTCTGGGTATTTATACATGTGCTCTGGGAGTGAAGGGAGGGCGCTTTAATTAGAACAAGTCTGAGAGCTGCTCTAATTAAAGCATTCAATCATGTGTATCAGTCAAATGAGCATTAGTTAAAGTGCCCCCGTCACCATTTTTCAGCAGAGGACACAGATACACGTGACACTGGAGTCTGCTGGAGCACAGTAATTACTGTGGAGTAATTACTGTGCTCCAGCAGACTCAATCGAGTCTGCTCTAAGGCACTGTAATTACAGTGTGTTGGAGCAGACTCACTGCGTGTGCATAGGTATCCCATCTGGGCTGTACACTTTCCAGTTGACAGATACAAAGGTTTGCATAAAAGTGTTGCTATTCTCATTATATTATCAAATACTATGACATTGTACCCCTGAATAACATAATACTTGTCAAGTTCTAATAGAAACCACTATAAATAACAATAACATTTAGCCCCAGAATAAACAGTCAAATTCAGAAGTATCGATTGGAGGGTGAATTTAGGAGAGAAAAGAAGGTAAGTGCCAAGGCAGCATATGGTAAATTTTTTTGGTATTCAGAGAGTGTGCCAAATGTATGTAACACAGATATCAAAGGGGTAAAATAAAGGATATCAGGAAAAACAATCAAGACAGTCTTTCTATTTTAACAGAATTCCTGCAAAACAATTTCACCTTAGTTGATATTACACACTGTCCCAGGCACTCTTAGAGTGAAAGGGTTGAGAGACTGAGATACCTACTCAGATTTTTTGTCCATTTTAGGTAAGTGCTTTCCAAAATCCATAACCAAGTACAGAACCATAGCACTTTGCAATCAAATGGGTAAATGGAAGCTCGAGGAAGGAGTTTACATTGTTTCCTAGGAAAAAAAGCCTGTTATATTAGTCAGTAGAGCCCCAAATTTGGCTCGGTGATCTGAAATGGCAAGAGAAGACAGATCATCCCATATAACTGCATTAGGGTTTCAATCTATCCTCCTGAACTTGCTTTCTTGGTTGCTTTCTTTAATAATTGTTAAATCCAACCTCAAAACTAAATATTTGCTCTACAGATCAAAAGCTTAGGTTTCAATCATCTTAGGGAAGAATAAATTCAAAATACAGGGAGGTTTCATGTCCATCAAAAAGAAGAAAAAGTTGTCAAACCTATTCTGCATTTCAACCATAAACCAAATTTTCCCCAAATGTAAACATTTTTCTTTTTACTTCCTTCAGGAAAATGCAATCAACTGCTTTTCTTCAGTCAAGGAATATTAGTGAAGCAGCATTTGAGAACTGTGTCCTACTGATGTTGCATGTTCTTGCACCAGCTTCTCCTTCCAATCCTACCTCCAAAGCACTGATGTAAGTGTCAGAACTCATGGGAAAACAGTTGTGTAGAAAAAGACATCTTGGGGACATTCACCTACAAATCAATAGTTATAAAACTATTTTAGGTTGGTTATTTCTGTTCCCTGATGTGATAATGGATGTAACTGGCCATTTTTGTCACAAAAATGACAAAATGTGATTGTTACAATAAAATACGTACTTTGAAGTTAATTTGGAGGAATAAAGGTACTCATTTGTCTCATCAAGATTCACATAGAGAAAGACCAACTACTCAAATATTTGTTTACTCAAAAGTATTGCTATTGTTTCTCACACAGTTTTCAAACCTGAATGGATATCCATAGGACACTTATTTCCATACTTGCTTCACCTCTGAGAAGACCATATCCAAATTAAAACGCCTGGGAAACAGGTCAGGACAAAGTGTATTAATGACCTACTCTGTCACAAAGTACAAGAGGATTTGTAATGACCACAGGCAGTCAGAATCTTTGTTTTCTATCTCATTCAATAAATTACACTTGTCAGCAGTACAATGTCATTAATTAACTCTATGCTAGGATATTGGACTTATTCTGACACAGAGGGGACAGTGCCATCCACTGAACAAGGCAATGCCATTTTTTATCTCCTAGGTTCCCCAAAGGTCTTCCATCTAACCCAACCGTATTTAGTCTATGAAATGTGACAAGATTCTCAGTCTGAGGTAAGCTAGCTATAGAAAAAAAAAGAAGGTCATGTAGACTTTTCACCTTTTTATGTTTTGTTATTTTAGTGAAGCAGATCATATCAGGCTTTTATCCTAAAATGTCCAAAGCCTTGCACAAGTTGTTAGTGGCACAATTCCCATTAAAACCACATCAACTAAATTCTTTTGAAACAACCCTGCCTTGATCTTACTTGGGGATCTTTGGTAACTTACATAGAAACCTTTTATTATTTCTAATCATTTTGCAGTTGCTATGCTTCCTTTCTCCAGCTGTGGCATGAGAAGATGGTGGGTAGGTCAAATAATAAAGCTTCTCTCTTCCCTTTTTGCAGTTTTTATAAATCTCTTACCTTTGACACTCAACGTGAGCCTGAATTTAGCATCAAGCAATCTTTTCGTTTAGAAGAATAGCAAGATGGGTAGACTGAGAAAGGCATGGTTATACTCTCTTATGAAATATCCTTTTAATTTTTTGATGTTCTTACAAACGAGTGCTTTTATGCTTGCTGACCTTTACATTCCAAGATAAAAAGCAAATTAAGTCGTTTTCATATGTATTATCTGAAGATCCAGAGTAATATGTTATTTACAGCCAACAGGCAGAACTGTGAATAATGTGCAGAATGACATGATGTTAGAATATGCGGCTGCAACCCTAACCAGCTCAAAAACAGGATGTCTTGTTTACAACTGAATGTATTCATCAGAGAGCTGTTAACTTCGAAGTATTAAATTTAGTGCACTTTAGAAAATGTAAAATTGAACACAGGAGACTAAAAATATAAATTGTATCCTATAAGCAAATAAATCCAGCCTTCTTCTCAGTCTGAAATAGGTATAAATACACAGTGTAATGTTCGAAGACAATTTAGAGGTCAATCACTGTGGTAGTCCATCAGTATTTTATAGGGTTGCTACCTTGGCAGCCTGAAAATTAATGGGTAATCACATGATCTCAGAGACTTCCTTTGCTCTTGCACTCTTTTGCCCTTCCCTATGTTTTCCCCTCTCTTCATTCGCCTTCACTCTTTCCCCTAGTAAATTTATTTTATTGTACAGCTGCTCAGTCTTAATAAGGTTAAAATGCACTAGATACACTCCCTCACACAGAAACAAAATCCTTGGGCTGCAAAATTAGACTGCAGTACTGGGCACTTTAAAAAGAACTTCTTGAAATTCTGTCTTCTTCTATGGTTGTTTACAGCCAAGTCTTCACTGATTTACTTGTGCCATTTTACTGGGTGCAGCTTAGGAAAGAATTTCGCCCTTCACCAGTAGATGTTTGAGAAAAAGATTTCAAAGCAATGCCTTCCTTCTGTCATGTACTTTTCTCACTCTCTTTGCTTCATAAAAGTTTTCAAGAAATAGCAGTGCTGTGTACAGAAATGATAAAAAGGCAAAAGGGATTTATGGCTCAGGTAGTGAATCTGTAGGAATCCTTCTGTGCGCTCAGAAAGTTTCTTTTGTGAAGGGGGCAATAGTGACTAGGTTTTGAAAAGCATTATCCTCTAGTTGTTATTGGGTCAAATGAATTTGTGCTTTGAACCTGGTTCCAAAATGACAAGCATTCACATATGCACAACTGGCCATTAAATTAGCTTCCTAGTTAGCGGTCTCAGCACAAGGAAAATACTGAATTGATAGATTAAATTACCCTCCCAGTCTCCAGCTCATTTTGAAATGTTCCCTTCAGGTCATTTTTAGTCATGTTAATACAGGAAACTTACACTAGCGCATATGGAGTAAGATCAAGAAGGCTTCAGATGCTAGAGAACTGTTAATTCAGCACCTTTTGTAAGAGCGCTAAAAAAGGAAAACAGTTGAGTAAGCTAAGACATTTCAAGCTAAGTTAAGGTCGGTTATAAAACCTCTTCTGATATTTAATCAGCTACCAGCCTTAACTTTAAAACTTCTGGCAGTTATGTTCAAATTCAGGTAACAAGTAATCGTTAGCTTTTAAATCAAGGACCTATTTCATTATTTTCAATGTATTAAAGTGCTGACTGAACAGAATTCTAATATCCAATATTTAATTATATATTTTATATTTTCTAATATCTTGCTATCTTGACTTCTGGAAATTGCAATGTTTAACATGTATTCAATTATGAATGGAAATTGCAGACAAACCTGGTTGATCAACCTGGCAGCCTAAGAGTAGAGTTTACTCTTATAAAGTGAAATACAGTGATGTTCCTGGCATGAAGCTAGATGTCATGCTGGTTACTCCAGAAGACAGATCTTCTGGAGATCCTCAAGTACATTTGAGGATTATACATCCTCAAGTACATTTTCAAGGCCTAGCATCCAACTGTATGCATATAAAATTTTTGGAATTTTTGAGGGACTTTAAGTTCATTTTGCAGGTTGTGAAACTTATGCAAAAGGTGGTTAACTTGTGAAATCAATAATGGAGCAGGTAACAAAGCTTGGGCTCTTATTTCTCTACTTTAATCACTAGGCAGTGCTTTTCACAATTGAATAATGAAGTAAGATATGGAAAGCAACCATGGACTTGCAGTTGGTGGTGGTCCCTTCAGATCTTTATGGCCTCATTCCAATCTCCCTTACCCTACTAATGCTGAAATATAAACCAAGAGCACTGAAGTAACTATGTTAAAAAAAACCGCAAACTGGTATAAATCTGGTTGGGGATGAGAATTAGACCTTGGCATTCTGCTTTATTGCACAAGTAAATCCACTGGCATATTTGAGAAAGTCATGGAATTTTAAAAGATAGGACCAGAAATTTGAAAGAACAATATTCTGGCTGCTTTAGTTAGTTGAATGTTGCATATATGCCTACCTGCCAAGTCTTTGACTTTCAGCCAGAGACTCTATCTTTTTGCTTCATTCTTCACACATACTTTGGCTCACCTCTCACTACCTCCAAGATTTTTTGGCTGGCTGTCAGAAGCTATTTTTGTTGTTGTTATTCACCTCCTTCCTGCCACTGACAGCCACCTCTCCAGCAGCTGATGGACAAGATACTGCTCAGCCTGGCAAACTTCTCCCCCTCATATTGTTGCACAGGTCTCTCTAACACCCAGTTACTCTTACTCCCACCCCAGAATAATAGCTTTCATTGTAGAACCAGCTGTGTGGAAGAGAAACAAGGAGAAAAAGAATCCTTTGTGTAAAGCAGAAAGGACAACATCAATCAGGGTAAGCCCAGCATCCTCCTCTCTGGAGCAGGGGGCTACAAAAAGGTAGGCTGGTAACACTGAAAAAGAGGCTTTAGAGTGGAAAGGAACTTGAAAGACTGAGAATGAGGAAAGGGGAAGTGTGAATCTGAGATTTGACAAAAGGAGCTAGTCAGGTTTTTGCAAGTTAATTGTCAATTTTTCCTTTTTTTCTTTTTGATATACAAATATAGGCAGTTCTAAACCAATATGAACACACCACTGGATGAAGGCCTTTTCTTATTCTCTACTGATCTTTCTTATGGCTCTTCTATCACTTTTCCTAATATATTCTAATATGGAAGATAGACTAGTCAGATGATAGCCTTGGGAATATTACTTATCTTCATTTTCTTAAAACTTTTATTTTCCACTTTGAATCCATAGTTAGCAATATGTACATAAAAGCTTTAAGGAATATCTCTTGAATTATCAAGTGATTATTATCAAGGAACTATCTCTGAATATTCCAGCACCAACATCTCCTTTTTAGACATAATGATCAATATCCAGAATGGTAAAATACATACCACATTATACAAGAAATCTGTAGACCAACATTAATAACTGCACAGAACTAGCAATCACCCTAAACACACCAAGAAAGCTGTGATATACAGTCAAGCCCTCACATACCACTGAATTTGCACTGAGAACACCCAGGATTGCCACCTCACTAATCTTAAAAAGGCTTTCACTCAACAAGAACACTCCTCCAGAGAGATAAATCACACATTTGAAAGAGCCACCCGGATACCAGGTGAAGAATTGCTGCAGTACAAAAGAACCCCCCCCACGAATGCACACCACTGGTTATAACATATCACCCCTCCCTCGAACCCATATGGAAAATCCTCAAACAATTGCAACCCATACTAAAAGGAGATTCAATTCTTAAAGAGATCTTCCCAGAATCACCCATCCTAGCCTTCAAACAAGCACTGAACCTTGCTACCCTCATCACCAGAAACAACCTTCCAACAACCCAGAACACACCAAATGGATCAGGACCATGCCATGACAAGAAATGTAAAACCTGCCAACACATCTCTACCATCCCCACAGTCACTACACCCCACAGCAGAACCATCAGCATTCCTGGATCTTACAGCTGCACCTCCAGAAATGTAATATATCTCATCCAATACCCTGATGCACCAAATGCCCTGATGGAAAATACGTAGGAGAGATCAAACAACAACTGCACACCAGAATGAACGCATACCAGAAATCTATCAAAGACAAGAATACCGAATTACCTGTGGGAGCACATTTCTTACAAGAAAACCACTCTCTCTCCAACCTCTCAGTTCTAATCCTCAAAGAGAACTTACAAAACACTTTTCACAGATGAGCCTAGGAACTTCACTTCATCAACCTCCTGGATACTAAAAATCATGGACTAAATATAGACATTGGATTTATGACTCATCATAACCTGCCTGACATCTGACTCCCCAGGTACCTCTCCACTGTTTACCTGCTACATTCATGCCCCTTCTCCCCACCTCTCCCCTCCCGCCCCCAGGCCTGTCTCTCACTCACTGACTCCTCAGTTTACATCTTCACTGACTGGCTTTCTTGCATGCATACCAGCCTCTTTACTATTTATCCATCCAGGAAGAGCACACACCAATTGCAGATACTTCCTCAGCCTGACAAAGGGTTTTTAAACCCGAAAGCTTGCTAAGAAATTTTTTTCCAACTCTTTAAATCGACCTAATAAAAGATATCAGATTCACCCGAAGAACCTTGTCTGCCTATGTCATCAGACCAACATGGTTACAATTTTACAATCTAAACCCCTAAAAGCTTTAAAACATTTTTAATAGAGTCATTTGTCTAAGGGAAGGGAAAGAGTTAATGCCCTGGAATATTCAGCTGAATCATATTACCTTTTCAATCAGTAAAATCATTGTTTCTCTTATTCTAAAAACATGAGAATCACAATCATAATACTTAATGCCTCTATTGTTCCTTATCTTTAAGGACTGTAAGGCATTTGCAAACTTCAAAACATCCAGTAGGTGTTAGTAGCCAATTTCACTAAAGAACTGAGGCACTGACAATTTATTTGACCCACCCAAGGCCTCACAACAATTCACTTTCAGAAGACAAAAAAGAGTCTGTGTTCTGATTCCTTGTCCTCTGGCTCCCACTTGCCAAGCATTTATCTCACAGACAAATACCATATTTCTTAATGGTATAATGAAATAAGTGGAAACGAGCTTCACTTGTATTGTTTTGTTACTAGGCCTGTCATGTCAAAATATTACATCCTCTAAAGGTGGTGATGGAATTTACTTTTCTGCGCCTAAATATGTGAATAATGTCCTTTAATCTTTCTTCTTCAGAACACCCTGATATATTAGAAATGAAGCAATGTCATCAAAGGCACATATGAATCACTAAAAAAACCCATCTTTGTTTACTAGCAGTGATGGGTACACTCAGGAGCATAAGGGAGCAGATGTGATTGTAAAGGACTGCCTGCATTAGCAGCTTAAATAAAAGTAAATGGGGTATTAGATAGAAATGTGAAGGAAACAAAATGCCTTCGATTTAAATATACACATGCAGCCGCAGCTGTTTCTGAGGTAACACAATGTGCCTGTCTGAACAATCATTCCCAAAGGCAGGTGTAACTTTCCAAGGGCGATTCAGTAAAGAAAGACTCCTACTCACATCTCTAACACCAGCAGTTAGTTATATTAGTTGTTTTTATTCTGCCACAGGCTTTTATATAAACAATATGCAAAACTTCCCGGGGTGAGTAGGCACAGAGGATGAATGCTGAAGTATCAGTCTCCTGGTTACGCTCATCTTTGTTTCTTGTTGTAAGATCTAAGCTATAGTACATCAGTTAAGAAGAAAAGCGAGCCAAAGAGATAAATTATCAGCTGAGGTTTCACTGCCTAACACTCCTTAGGTACCCATTTATAAAGACCCAGCGTGCATCTTTTTTACTTGGCAAAACGAGGCAATAACCTCAGAACAGGATTTCAGTTATAAGCAATCCTCTGGAGGCAGAATTCTCCACTGCTTTGTAGCTTACACATGTGTGTGAAGTGGGAGTGAAATGTTGTTACTGATTAGTAGTAATTGATACCCCTTTTGCACTGCTATGAACATTAGGCAGAAGAGAATCCAGTCCATGAAGACAGGGAAAAAGACTTTGCCTATTCATTAATATTCAAGGAGGAAAACGTAGGATAAGGATGAAGAAATCCATTTTCATAGATCAGCACTTTTCTATCCAGTAATTTCTATCACATTAATCAAATCAGGAATATGAATGCAAATAATTATAGAAAGTATTCAGATTGTGTAAAATGTTCTGCTAAGTTACCAATGCATAAAAAATATTAAAAATACATCTTTAGCAACTCTTATAGAATCTTCTCTGCAGAAATCTATTTTCAAACTAGAAACATATTTAAAAAGCTATAACTTTACTGTATTTTTTCAGGGTGTTGTAATGTGTGTATTAGTATATCATTCAAAATGCTGATGGAAAAAAAAAACCTATCCAACAATGCATGTGCTAAATATAGACTATATCCTTCTTAATCCTTTGTGTACTCTCTTAGTTCATCTTGCTGCACCTAACTTAGTTCATTTGTCATATACCCTAAGGCTGATAAACCATGAGAGATTGAGCTTTTGCAATTTTAAGAGTGTTTGTGGGATTATTCTTGTACACAGTGAAAAATTCTTAGACAAGGTTTTTACTAGACATGATTAACTATTTGTTTCTCATGTTTTGGCATAACCTTCCTTCACTGATTCAAAACGAAGGCCTCCAGCCAAAAGCTCTGGGAGCCTCCATCCATGCTTTGTTTTATAACCTTGGCAAACTGTAACCCTGATGACAGTGTGGACAGTAACAGGATGACTGCTGCAGCTTAGCAGAACCTTCATACAGGAGAGAGTTGGTGTTACAGCTACACCATCACCTTAGTGCCCTAATTTCCTCCTAGAAAGTGAGGCTGTGATAAGGACAGAATGGCTTGGTCATCCCTTGCCTAGCTATCCTGAGATGCTGTATCAGCTCTTTGAAGGAAAATTATGTTCCAAGGTATGTGAGAGCACCACAAAGGCACATAGATTAAAAACCTAGAAGCAAAGTTGTCCAAAGGAATACCTTTGTATGTATGTGTTTGTGTTCATGTAGACAGACCTAATGATTTGGTCCACCTATCCACTCACTGGAACCAATATTCAGCATTGCAGATATGACAAATGTTGTGCTGCTCATTCATCTTAAAAGCCATGGCCCTGCTAAAAGGTCAGAGTTCACTCATGTTTGCTTACCTACTGACTGTGGACGTAACAGAAATGCCAGATAATTTACATCATTCATTTCCCAACTGAACAATGCTTCTTCGAACAACAGTAATAGCCAGTGAACAGAACGTGGGACTTGCATAGAGATTTTCATCCACAGATGGAAAAGCACTTTAGGAAGGAGGTCAGTGCCATTTTCTCTGTTTTATAAATGGGGAAACTGAGGAATCAAGAGAAAGATGTTGTACCTATCCAGCAGCCCAGCAGCCAGTGACAGAGCATGAAATAAGCCATGTCTTTTAAGTTGCAGCCTGATTTTACTGCTTTCCATTACAAGAACAAAATGCCACCATCATAGTGTTAGGAGTATACTAGCTACACAGCCAGCCAGCTCAATTGGGCAGCTCAGAAGACCCCCTTTTCTGACATATTGGGCATGTCTACATGTGCAATTAACATGCCTGAATTTTTTTTCAGAACATTCAGGCTCATTAAAAGTGCTCTGGGGTGCATGTCTACCTGTGCAGCCTCTGTTGGGAGAAAATTGTGCCTGCTCTGCTCTGCCTCCCTGCAGCAACCATAGGGAGCTCCCAATCCCAACATGGTCAGGAGAGTTGTCCCCACAGAGCAGGGACAATGCCTGCCAGCCACATTGGGATCCTAGGAAAAAATTGCTCCTGGTCAGCATCTACGTGTGCACTTCTGTGCAGTAGCTAATGCACTGTTAATCTAATACCTGTATTTCCTGGTACTAGTAAATGGTGCATTAGCCTAATTTACTGTACAGTAAGTCCCATGCACATGTAGACAGTGACAATTTATTGCACATTAGATTAGTCTAATGTGCAGTAAGGCATCTCATGTAGATGTGTCCATTATGTTCTAATAGATGTGGACAGAAAGCAATTGCTGAGTTTGGGAATGTGTGAGATTACAAAGTGTGTTTTATGAGGTACTTTTTGCAACTTCCTCTTTTGTGCATCTGCAGTCTAGACAAATGCAAATCAGCCTTAGATAACCTGGCACAAGTGCTGCTGAATAAATTAAAGACAGACAGTGATTGGCTTCCTCTTAATACAGGGTATCCAACATAAATGAAATACAAAAGTATATCTCAATAAGTACATTTTTGGAAAGTATATTACAGTCTCATTTTTGTCCAACAGCTTCAGATTACATTTTACCACCATTTTCCTCCTCTGCAGACTTTACAAGCTGTAAGTGGAGTATGAGTGAGAATTAAAAAGATTAATTAGCATTGGGAAGCTGGATTTGGCCATCCAAGGTAAATTAAGCTTTTACAGTACAGGCAGTTCAGTTCTATTCTACTAATAATTTTAAAAATCATGTTGATAATTGATTCCCCTCTACCATTTAAAAAAATATATATTTAACAGGCCTGAACTAGCAGCCACTGCTATGAGCTCTTTGAAAACAGAGACCTACAAAACTTCCTTGTTCATTGGCCTGCTCTGAGTATCCTGGTGTTTTCAAGTCCTGCTTTTTGTTTAGCCCTGATGGTGGCTTGATTGCAACGCTCAACAGAATGCCTCGGGCTGGATCCAAAGTCAGTGGAAATCATTGTGTTGAGTTCAATAAGCATTGGATCATGCCAGTGATCACCAGTTGTGGGGACCAGGCACAGGTTTTACAGTGGCGTTTCTAAGTTGTTTCTACTGCACAGAATGAAGAAGCAGACGAGACAGTAGGGACTTGTAAGTCTGAAATTAGGTTTGCAGCCAAAGAAACAGCAGCAGCATCATTCCCCAGCTGTGCTTATTGCAACTGTACAACAGTGATAATTACTAAATTTCTATATTTATAGAAAACTGGTGTCTCATAAATATCCAGCTGTGCTTTTATCTACATACAGTATGTGACCATTTTCTGTAAGTGTAGACATTCAGAGGAATGCTTGTTAACTGTTTGTTAAGATGCACCAATAGATAAGAACACCAATGGTTTGTTGTTATTTCTAAACACATATGAATAAAATCTGACAAGAAAACCAGTATCAGACATTGACATTTTCACTAACTGGTCAGCATGTTTTATTTTGTTATTATTTACCTTGAAGGCTATGCCAGACCTTATCTTGAGCATATCTGTGGAATTTCTTTCCCTTCTAACATAGAGTCAGAGAATGAATGATTATTTTAACCCAGTGATGAAAATTGTCACATCAAGCATCACCTTGTTAATGTGAAGCTGCATGTTTACCATAGAACACATATCAGTTTAGATCAACTATGTAGGGCATTTCAATTATTGATCTAATATAACAACCTCAAAACTTGGATACAAAATATTTTAGTTAACTTTAAATTTGAGTTGGCTTTTCATGTCTGTAATGTATCCAGAGAGAGAATATTATAGATCCATAGATGTTAGGGTTGAAAGGGACCTCAGTAGATAACATTGAGTCTAACCCCCTGCCCTGGGCAGCAAAGAGCACTGGGGTCAGACAATCCCAGCCAGGTGCCTGTCTAGCCTCCTCTTAAAGACTCCCAAGGTAAGGGAGAGCACCAGCTCCCTTCGAAGCCCATTCCAGGTATTGGCAAACCTTACCGTAAAGAAGTTCTTTTTGATGTCTATTTAATTATCAGTAATTAATGGTTTGTGAAACCTGAGCAAAAGCATAGTGTCAGCATTGAGACTATGAAGGTTGTGACAGTGGCTCAGATCAGTCTACCTGAAAAGTGCAGAGAGGTTTGCAAATGTTTGCAAGCATCATCTTAAGAAATATTCATCTTAAGGAATGACTATAGCAATAACTGGATTAGCGTGTTTAAAAAGCTGCATGCCTTTACACTGTCAGTGCCAGATGCTGATTGCAATATCAAGTCTATTTCTGTCTTGTGGAATCAGATTTACCTTAAAATTTGTGTCTTATTTTGAAAAAAATAAGCCACCACCAATAGATAGAAAACCTTTTTTCTTATGTATTAATCCAATGGTTGTGAAGCCTTTCTCTTACATATAATTCACATAATGTTCTCAGTGTGGCTGCAGTTACTATATATAATATGCCTACACAAATCTAGCCAGGCAGATTACAGTTCCCTGCTGATGAGCCATCCCATTTTATTCCCCCTGAATAAAGTGTTAAGCTTTCAAATATTAGCCTGTTTCCATGCAGCCATTTGACTAAAATGGGTTTTCAGCTTTTCACCTGTTAAAGCTCTTCATTTTTAACAGCACTGAGAGAATCCAAAGCAATAAAAAATTGGCCAGAATCCCAGTGTCATCCAGAGAGGTTGGGAGGGAGGGAGGGGGAAGAATCCAGGATGCTAAACTATCTTTCAAAATGTCAGCAATTAAAATTAATTAAAAACCATGAAGTAACTCCCATCTTCTTGGTTCCCATTGGTGTTTGTTTAACTTTGACAGTACTGTTGTAGTCTATGCATACACAGATTGAAAACAATTTGATAAGTAACAAATAGTGTTGTTAATCATAGCATGCTTAGGGTGGGGCAAGTGCAGCCCTGGGAAGTGATTGAGAGAGGCCACCAGAATGGCTGTTCCTTGGCAGCAGCCACGGTGCGGTGTGCGCCTGGATTCTGGCCCTCTCCCACTGGGTAGCACTCTGTCCTAGGTACTAAAATTGCTAGTTATGCCTCTGGGTGATCATATTTTATTCCTAATTTTTACTGTGCTGGGGAGAAGTATGAACTTGGGAGGAAAATTATGGGAGCGGAGAAGAAACTCTTGGGTGTGATGTTGGGCAGTGGGAGTAAGTTGGGACTATAAGAATGTCTTTGTTTTTTTTCAGGGAGATAGTGAATGGGGTTTTGGAAGCAAGATTGGGCTGGAAAGGGAAGGATCCTTTCATAGGTCAGGGACACAGAAGGTAGATTGCTTTTGAATATGGGTGGCATGTGCTGTACTTACTCAAATACAACATGAGGTTCCCCCTGCCCCCATCATCGTGGGAAAACAATCCTCTTGTCTTATTATTTACATACTAGAAACCCCACCCCCAGCCCATTAAATACATCATTTGTCATTAAAATACTGCTAGAAAGAAACAGCATGTACTCAGTCATGGAAATCAACTATGAAGTTGACTGAATGCAGCCTATACTAAACATGCTCACAAAATATCTGGACCCCAGGGACCCTGCTAGGTAGGGCTGCTGCAACCACTGAGCCTGGGGCTGTTCCAGCTGGGCACAATGTTTTGCAGAAGGGCTGGCTAGGGCATGAGGGTGCTTCAGTATGGGGACAGAAGGCAGGTAACTGCACAGTAAACTTCTCATATGCACATGCCCTGTAGCTGAGAGACTCTGTCATCCCCTCTCACAGCCTGTCATGTGATTAATGTGGCCATGGCCTCAATAGGATGGAAATGGACCAGGCACCCTTGTGCCTCATCTGCAATTAAATTTTTTGAGGGTGTCAAGTCTCGTGAAAAAAACACCTGGATCTAGTCAGAAAAGTGGGTAATTAGCACATTTGTGCTGGGCATCTTAAGTACAGGTACATACTGAACAGCACTGGGCTGTGGGGTCACCATGGCTTGAAATACTGTTTACTTTGGTGAGGTCCAGCCCAATGAGCTATATCATAAGTCATGATCCTTTTGGCTCTAGACTACTATCATGCATAATAATTTGTATTATGCATAAATAAGTACAAAAAGTGTGCTTATGGTGTACCTGCCTTGAAACTTGTAGCAGTTTGCCACAAGTTAAAATGCATCAATTCTGAATAACTTACCCATAGCAATTTGTATATATGCAAGTTACTATTGACATGTTTATTACAAAATTAGTGTGTCTATATGTGCATATTAATGCACTGTACTAAACTCCAGTGTTTATTAAACCAGAGTATATTGCTCCTGGGCACTTGTTTAAATGTGTGCTTGAGATCACAGCACGTTAAGCCAGGTCAGAGCAGCCTCAGCTGGCAGAGGGGACTGCGGATCAGCTTGCCAGCCTGCAGCTGCTTCCCCTAGCTCAATGTGTTGCAAAGGGGATGGTGGGGGCATGAGGGTGCTTCAGTGTGGGGCTAGCCAGCAGGCAGCCCCTGCAGTGTAGTACCCTCTTATCCCAGCCATCTACATGTGCACTGCTGCAGTTTTTTACTCTGCAGCAGGACAATACTCATATTTAAAAGTACTATCTTGCTGTGGAGTAAATTAGTTTACTCCAATGTAATAGGGGTGCATGTGTAGATGTGTGACATTTACTGCACAGCTAATTAGTCTACTGCACAATAAACTTCTCATGTAGATGTGCTGAGTCAGTGTTTTTATGGTCCTTTGCACTTTAATTTAACAAAGGGGACTGGGCAGCTTCTGTGGTTTTGACTCTGGTCCTGAGTCCAGCTCAAGGCCTGAGTCAGACTTACAGCAATCTCCTGTTCCTGTCTGCAACTTCTGCACTGCCCTCTGTTCCTTTCCCCCTTACTGTCATATACAGTTCACTTCCCCTACACTGTGGTCCTCTGTGTTGTGCTTGGGGCGGGAACAGAGCCTCAGAAGGGTCTGACAGTAGGGGTAGACAGAAATAATGAAAGAGGCAGAAGGGGAGGGGGCAGAGGGCAAAGGGACCACTTGACCCTCCCTCCTCCCAGCCACCTATCCCCTGCAGCCACTATTTTCCCTGCTGTAGCAGTGGGAGAGGGGAAGAATTCAAAACAAACTTATGATAATTAGATTCTACATCTGGAAAATTATAACAAATGTATACATTTTCTGGATATAAAATATAAAATTGAATTATTGGGGGGCATTATCTTATGTTTGAGTAAATATGGTAAATCTGACATATCTCACACACACACACACACGCATATATACACACACACACACACATATATATATATATATACACATAGGGTTAGAATAATACTGTGATGGCAATGCTAAGAGGAAACATATACAGTAGGGACTACACTAAACCATGAGTCAGGAAATGTGGATTCTATTCCTGGCTAAGACATTTGTTCGCTATGTAACTTTTTATAAATCACATATATCTCCCTACTTTTGTTTTCTCTCCCTGCCTTTCCTGTTTAGATTACCAACTTTTCATGGCACAGACTAGCCTTTATTACATGTTTGCAAATCATCTAGTGCAAAGGGCCTCAATATTAGATGAGGCATAGAAAATCACAGAAGAACAGGCAGTCCTCAACTAACAACATTTCGAGTTAGAACATTTTGCACTTATAACATTTATAAATTAACACCCATATTCAACTTTAAAATGCTAGTTTTGACTTAAAATGCTTGATCCAATGCAATGCCACGCCAGCGAACAAGTTCGCTGCGTCGCTTATCTCCCTGGAGAACATCGGTCGAAACTTCCTTGAACACTTTCTTTAAGAAAGTAGACAAGACGCCAGAAAAACCTGCACCCAAAACTCCTGAGAAGACTCCAGCCAAGAACCCTTCAAAAAGTCCAACCAAAGGCCTTTCAAAAAGTCCAGCAAAATCACCTCAAAGAAGTCCTTGAAAATAAATATGATTGTTATTTACAATATAAATATATTAATATAGCTATATTACTCATCTATAATTGATCAAGTAAAAAATTCTGGGGTATTTTTTGTGAACATAGGGTATTGGGCCTTGGTTCAGAAACCAATCCCCCATTTATAACATTGTTTCTTATGAGAAAATTGGTTCTGAGTTACAATGTTTCGACTTAATGCAATTTTCAGGAACCAATTGTGTCATAAGTCCAAGGACTGCCTGTATAATTAATGTTAATAAATTTTCACCTATCTTTTCATGTGTCTGCACCTTTTCACCTCTTTCCTGCACTGGGACAGTGCTCCACATGCAAGTGATATCATGTTTCTTAAGCTCTTCTATGGCTGAAATGTTCTTTCAATTACTTTTGTTAATTTTATGCTTGTGTTAGCAAAAGAAAATGTGATGTTCTTTCGCAATAGCTTATCATTTGTGTCTTCATTTTTCACATGTCTCAGCAAGAGACTTTTGTCTACTGGATATTTGCTGTCTCATCAGGTCTTTTCCACTTTTTTATGTAAACCACTTTCCCTGACATCCTTCGATTTCCTTTCATTTATTTCTTGAGCTTCATTATGAATTAGTGACTTTTTCTTACATCAACTGACGTGTTGCTGTCCTCCCTTTCCTACATATACTGTACCAGAAGTATGCATGCCTCATATCCCAGTCTATTTCTGAGAAAAGGAACAGAGGAGAGAATTCTTTCAGTTTATCTTGTGTTATGTCTTAGGTCCTTAGCTCACACTGTAGAAATCATACATTTAGATCGGAAAACATTAAACCTCTGGCCTCAGTCAAGACGGTGCATAAGAAGCAAATAGGTGTTGTATAGTTATAGAGAAGTAGGCCTGGAATGGACCTCCAGAGGTCATCTAGTCCAATTCTCTGCCTGAGGCAGGGACATCCCTATCCAAACCATTCCATACAAACCATAACCTGAACTCTTTGTAAAACCACTGTCAAGGCTGGCATGAGACATAACACCCTAACCCGCCACAGATAAAGCGGATTGCCAGCATCCAAGGCAGCGTTTGTTCCAGCAGAAGTATTCACATACTCCAGCTGAAGTCCCCCAAGGAAGGCTTAAAAACACCCTGACAGAAGTAGCAGAAAGGGGAGGAGAGGGGAGTAGGGGCAGGAAGGAACCAGCAGAGCCCAGAAACATGGGTAATACCCATAATAGAATACAAGCATAGCTATACCTAGATCATCCTTGTCCAATGGCTGTCCAGCCTCCTCTTGAACACATCCAGGGATTGTGAGTCTACAACTCCCCTAGGCAGTCTATTCCACCAGCTCACTGTGCTAACAGTGAAGAAGTTTTTTGTTTTTTTTTCCCAGATATCCAAACTAAACTTACTTCTCTGCAACTTCAAGCCACTGGTCTGCATCCCCTTGTAGAAAGAAAGAAAAGGTGCTTTCCCTCTTCTTTATGGTAGACCTTCAAGTATTTTAAGACTATCATATCCCTTCTTAAGTGCCTTTTCAGCAAGCTGAACATGCCCAGCTCCTTCAATCTCTTCTCATATGACTTGTCTTCCAAGTCTTTTAGCACTTTCTTGCCCACTTCTGGACCCTCACTAATGCTCCACATCCTCTTTAAAATGTGGAGTCCTGAACTGCACATGGTACTTCATATGGGCCCTAACCAGTGCTGAGTAAAGGGGCATTGTCACCTGCTGTGTCTTGCACCTAATGCTTCTGTTGATGCAGCCCAACACTACATTTGCCTTTTGTGAGGCTGTATCACACTGCAGATTCGTACTGGGTCTGTATACAACTCCCAGATCCTTCTCCATAGCACTGCCATCTGGTGAGGTATCACCCATTTTCTATTTGTCTTTTTGATTATTCTTCCATAGGTGTAGCATCTTGCCTGTATCTGCAACTTAATCCTGTTAGCTCTAGCCCAATTTTCCAATCTGTCAAAGTCTTTTTGAACTGTGCTTGCATTCTCCAACATTTCTGCAATCCTTCCCAGTTTCATGTCATCTGCAAACTTGCTCAAGAAGCTTTCTATTCCAGCATCAAAATCACTAATAAACACTGGACCCAGAACAAACCCCTGTGTGACTCCAGTCAGAAGCTCCTTCCATTCTTAAATGGGCTGGGTAATCATTACCCTTTGCTTGTGGCTTCTGAACTAGTTATTTTTCCACCTTGTAGTGGTTTTATCTAGCCTACATTTCTCCAATTTATGAGAAGGTCACGCAGGATCTTGTCAAAAACTTGCTGAAGTCCAGATACACTATATCCACAGCATTCCCTTCATCCACCCAAGTAGTTTGTCAAAGAAGGAGATACAATTTGTTTGATATAATTTGTTTCTGATAAATACATGCTGGCTGCTTGTTATCAGCCTTTACTCCTCCAGATGGTTGCTTTCCTTAGGGTGTGCTTCAGTAACTTTTCAGGTATTGAGGTGAGGCTAATTGGTTTGTAGTTCCCCAGTAGTTCCTTTTTGCCTTTTTTAAAGAGGGGTATTATGTTAGTCTTTTTCCAGGCATGGTATCTGGCCCATCTCCCACAACTTCATGCAGTTCTTGTCAATTTCTTGAACCTCATTACTTCCTCATGCAGCACAACTGTTCTACATTTAATTTTCCAACTAGAATAATCTAATCTCATTATGCATTTTCATCTACCTATTGATCCTTCTGTTTTCCTGATATGTGAAAACTGTTGACCCTACTTTCTACAAGCACACTTCATTCTCAGCGCATATCCCAAAACTTGAATGACCTTTATATTGGCCAGCTCACATCACTTTTACATCCTTGTTCTTTCCCAGAACATTTAACTCTTTCTTCTCTGAAGCATGTCAGGGCTTTGTTCTTTCTCATTTTGTTATGCACTCCATCATTATTTTTCACATGGATGGATAAATTTGGTGGGATGTGGGGGATTGTTTGCTTGTTTCCTTCTGTGTATGTGTGTGCAGTCACTATAATGCCAGTGTGGGAATGTTACATTGCAGCTGTTATTAATGTGCATTAATACAAAACTGGATAATCCCAAAGCAAATTAAAACTCCATAGTTAATATGTGTTCAAGAATTTTGTCTAGTTTCAGTTTCTATGGTGTGATACCAAATAAACTCTATTTTTGATTTGAAATTGGGCATGTATAGAACAAAAATTAATTCTCCAGAAAATATTTTACAGAAAACAAGTTTATGTGTTCATTACTAAAAGTAAAATATGTCTGGTGAGGATGCAAAACTTTCTTAGCTTAATTATTACTATACAAAGTCACCAAGTTCCAGTTACTTTAATGTAAAATTAGTGTAAATCACAAAGTATCAGATACATAACACAGCATGTAGCTACCTAAGAATACAAGACTCAGGATGTGGTTGAACAGGCTATTGGGTCTGGATTAGGATCCAGATACCTTGTTTGGGGCAAGGGGACCCACCTTCAGACTGACCACAACCTTTCCATTTGATAGTAGACAAATGTATTGATACGCAGTGATAACAAAAAAAAGAAACAATACAAGCAATCAAGCAATTCTATCTATCTACAAAATCCTAGGGCTGTTATCAGAGTCAAAGTACACATGGCCAGGATGCAGGCCTCACTCTAAGGCTGTCTTTTAGGTGTCATATGTCCTCAGTTTGGAGGTAGGATGCCAAGGTCCACAGCCCCACTCCAGTGGGATGCATGAGAGATGGGCTGCTGGTATGCCCTTGGCCCATGGTGGCCTTGGGGCCCCTTTCTGGGGGATGAGGAGAGAGATGAGGACCCCTCTCAGGGAGCAGGAGAATGAGGAACAGGGAGGGATGGAAGGGAAGAGAAGGAGGGACCAAAAGGAAGAGAGGGAGGGACAGGTCAAAGGGAGGGACAAGAAGAAACAGGAAGGGAACCCTTTGTTACTCTCAAGTCTCTGCTTCTGTATTCTCCTTCCCTCCTGATGATTCCTGATGATTCTTGATCCATGGCTTTCTCTGGTTGGTTGTCTCTCTGTGGTCACATATCCACATAGCCTTCCGGGCCTTCTCCTAATTTGGTCTGTTCCCCCAAAACTAGGACTCAGCCCCCCACTCTGCTCTGGGGCCTTGTAGCTGGTGTCACTTATCTCATGTTATGGGCCAGTATGGGACATACTCTTGGGGTTCCCAGGCCATTTTCTATACTATGTGTCCTTGTTTTGTTAGACAGCCTATCTGGGTTGAAGACTGTGATCTCATGTTATGGCATGCTCCCCTCAGTTTTCAAGGTGTGTCCATCCATTGGCCTTGTCATGCTAAATAGTCTGTCTGTTTCCAGAGCTATGTGCGAAACCCAGGCTCTTACAAATCAATTAACCCCGGCTGCCCATCTTGAACCCTTATACTATATATCTATACTTATAAGCAAATTCCCAAAACCCAGACCTTTAAGTACCATTTCTAAAGCCAACATAGATTAATGCAGCCTTAACAGAAAATCTTGTAGTTAATGATAAATGAGTTAAGTTTGTGTCTTCATGACACAATTCATGAGGTACAATAAAAGGCCAACCTTCCAATCTGATTCATCCTGACTTAGAAAAATGTGGAGGACAGAAGTTCTATTTCATAAAGGATTTGGTGACTTTGAAATGTGGCTTGGGAATGAAAATGGATTTTTAAAAAGTTCAAAATTCTCTGAGAAGGAAAATGTCAGAAAAGCATTCTGGCTTGATAGAGATATTTCACTCAAAAATTAAGATTTTGTTTTGATCTGAAAAAAATAAGTTTGTATTGTAATACACAGCGATAAATGTATAGTTCATATAATACAGAATAAAAAAAAATGTAAGGAAGTGTCATTTCAAAATGAGAAATCAAAACATTTCATTCAAAAAGTATCAAAACAGAATATTTTAGCATAGTTGGAGCTTCTATTTTGATTTCTTCCTAACCAATGTTATGGCAAAATTCTGTGCTTTGTTTTCAGCAAAACTGTGTAATATGACAGGATCTGAATACATCTAAATTTCTCCAACCAACTTGAGTGTTTAGTGTTTCCTGGTGCTTAGCACCACAATTACAGTGACACAAAATTGAGCACTCATTCTAGGGACATTAAAAATCAGATATTTGACCAACAACCCAGGAAATGGGATATAACCCAGTGATACTATTTTCAGGTTAACTCTGAAACTTGCAGGCTTTCATTTTCCAACTTTTTCAAAGGTTGTTTCCTACCTTTCCATTTACTCAAAACAGCTCTCCTTATTACAAGCCAACAAACTCAACTAAATTCAATAGAAAGTTTGTTTATATATTTATTTAGTTCACTGGACATTGGGATAAGTATCTGCAGGGAAAAGTCAGCTGACATAATTTCAATAAAGTCAATGGAAACTAATTTGTTTTTGTCAGTGGTAAATTTGGCCTCAACTCTCTGGAAAAAAAATACGAAAACACTTTTAAATATTTTATTTCCCCAGTAATTTATCTTTTATATCAAATTGTGCAATTGTCTCCTCAATTTCACAGAGGTTCCTATCTGATACGTTCTGCAGTCTGAGGTTTAGTTTCACCGTGAGGAGGAAGACAAAATGAAAACGTGTGTTTTTTTTATCTGCCCATTCCAGTAATGAGATTACCTGTTTATCTCACTGTGTGTTCACACGATACACTGAAGTGCCTTGCAGCCAGCTTCAGTGTTTCATTCTTTGACCCTCACAGTGTTATTACAGCTCCATGAGCAGTTACATAAGCTTCATCCATTAATGGTGATAGGGGAAGATTTCATTTACAAGAACTTTCATAAAGAATCTTTCTTTGGGAAGCTAACTGACATCCCAGCAATTTTCTTAACAAGCTGTTGATTTTCTTGTGCTTTCTCTCCATGTCAGACTTGGGAACTTCATACTTTAAGGATGCTCATGGTAACTAAGGAAGCAATTCAGCAGGTATATTTTGCCTCCTATTTTAAGTTTCTATTGTTTCTTGTTTACCATTCTGCTCATTTAACAAAGCTCTTTTTATTCTTTTTCCTTTTTGCTTTCTTTGCAGGCAAATCTCATAGGATTGGGTATACCTCTAAAAGGTCTAAGTTCTGACGTGCCATAGAAAAGGGGTTGGCAACCTATGACCTGTGGGTTGGATCCATCCTGTGAAGTGAATTGATCTCACCCATGACGGTCTGACCTGGCCTGTGGCAGCATGGAGGATTACTGGCAGTCAGGTTGCCCTGCCACATCTCACTTCTCCACCCTCTGATGTGTTGCTAATCCCCTTTTACAACACCTATTATGCAACCCTCCCAGCTACTCTCTTGCCTAGTATGGCAAACACTGCTCACCCTTGCCACAAATTTTCCTCTCCCCATTGCCATTGAGGATAGGAATCAGTGGCATGTGGTGCAAGCAGTAGAAGCAGCAGTAGGCACTTTGGGTGCTGTGGAAGGAATCAATGGCCTTTGGTGGCCTGTAACAGCAACTTAATTGATAGAAGGAGCTCGCTGCTCATAAAAGATTGCCCACCCTCACCCTAGAATGTTGTAGAGACTCCTTTATCTTTTCAGTGGGTGCATTTGCAAGTGCATATTAATGAGAAGCAATAAACTCTGGTGCATATTGCTCCCAGGAATCATGTTTTACATGTACCCCCAGGACTGCATCACTTTGAGCCAGGTCAAAGCAGCTCTAGCTGGCAGGGAGCATGTGGGAGGTCAGCCTGCCAACCTGGGTTTCCTCTGACCTGGCTCACTGTGCTGCAGAGGGGATGGCTGGGCCACGAAGGTGCTCCACTGTGGGGCTAGCCACAGCAGGCAGCCCCTGCACCAAAGCACCGTCATGCCCCAGCCAAACATTGGTGTCTACATGTGCGCTGCTGTCCACAAACAAACTCCACAGTAGGATAGTACTTGAATTTATGTGGTAGGCTCACTGCCTTTGCCCAGAAAGCCTGGCTTGGAGAAGGACACTTCAGATTGGTGGAACATTTCCACCAATCAGGTAACAGCTGGGGGGGGGGGGGCTTGCCTCACCCCTGCTCAGAGGGTGAGGCGCAAGGAGACCCTGGACCTGATTGAAGTCTGCGCTTTGCAGGTCTGGCAGACTTGTAGATCCAGCAGGCTTCAGGGGCGAGGCCTCCAGTTTAAATAAAAGCCCAGCATGCTGGGCAGATGTGGTGAGGGACAGTGAGGAGAGAAGAGCTCCAGAGAAGATCATCATCAGGACCCTGCCTGAGCCTCAATGGTGCACAGATTGGTGCACGGTGCTTCCCTGTGATGAAACTATGGAGCATCCTCCAAAGAATTCAAGATAACGAATTAAATATTAATGCCCTGCAACAATATCACAAAGGAATTACATGTTCTTGCCAAGCAGTTAACAGCTTCCGATGTATTATGAAAGATTCCTGTATCAAATCAATCCCTAGCAAATTTTGGCAAGTGATAGTAATGTAAGTATTCATTGACTAAAACCACATACAGTAAGTATTAAAATCTGTGTTCTTGGGGTCTGAGAGTTAACCAGATTCTTCATCAAAACCTTCATTCAGGATTATTTTTCTGAGTAAGTGCATTTTTATGTTTACAATCATACACCAAAAAAAGACAATGAATATGTATGACTGTCAGCTTTCTATGCCTTCCCAAACAGATATCCTTTAATATCTCTTTGTTTAATAGATCATTGTCTTGTATAACTTTAATTAGCTTCTGCCTCACAAGTAGTAAATTCTTTTTTTCTGTGTGTGTAGAAGTGTAGCTAACTTTTTACATCCCTTCATTGTTAAATATTTAATGAGCCTGGAAAAACTCAGCTTCATTGGACAATTTAAATCATCCCATAAATACCAGAATACAAAACACAGATTCTGGCCCCAGTTACATACTGAAGCTTCAAGCAATTAAAATAGCAATGATTGTCACATAGTTATATGTGAAGTATAAGGAGATAAGAAAGGTAAAAAGCTCATATATGTTGCTCACTTCCCTTGACCTGGTAGTTATGCTGCATGATAATTTATATTCCAAATAGTTCAATACTCCAATGGAAACTCATTTTTACTAATTGCAATTCTTATTCATTCTGTTAAAAAAAGGTGTAAAGATTGAGACCCCAGTGAAACTCATCTGTTCTAAACAAAAGAAATTGTGTATGTCTTTACCACTTACAACATATCCTTGGAAGGCTAGTCTGAACCATACCCTGCCAGCCACTCCCAACACACACTTGACAATCCTGGACTGGAGACAGTAATGCCATTTTGAGGAAGCTAACTCTGCCATGTTCAAGATCCTTGTATCTGGTGTACTTGAGAGAAGCAGCAAGAAGTGCCCTTGAGAATGGCAGCTCCTGATGTCCTTATTTCTGGGCTTGGCGCATGGGCAGAACATGTCTGAGAGTGGCATTCTCAAGACTTCTGTGGAAATGGTATAGATTTAGATCTAACCTCAAAATAACTATTGTTTATAAATAATTAATGTTCTCAAACCCACAATAAAAGTATGAAGGGAATAAATAATAGGAAAGAGGGTACTGTGGTATTTTAAGAAAAATGTAACAGAGTGATTTAGTAAAATTAACATGAGAGAAAACAAATTGCAGAAGGTTTTTGGTAGTGCTTTTGAAATGATCTTGTAAGGGACCTTGAAAAAGGTTTTTTCCTACAGTCTCATTAAAACTAAATGTAAACAATGTTAAATGTAAAAAATGTAAAACAGGAAAAAAATACATACAAACATGACAGATGGAGTTAGAGTCATAGGATGTACATCTACACGTCGCTGTACAGTGATGTTGCTATGGTGCCATGCTTTAGTACTTCCCTTTGGAAGGATGGTGCAGTATGGGTGGTTACTGTTCGTGTAGATCCATGTGATTGCTACATCACTGTAATGTGCCATATGGCAACGTGTAGACACACCCAGAGAGTCATAGAGAAGTAGGGATGGAAAGGATTTACAGAGGTCATCTAATCCAGCCCCCTGCCTGAAGTGGTATCATCCCTTTCCAAAACATCCCATATAAACCATAATCTAAACTCTACATAAGATTACCATCAAACTTGATACAATATTGATTTAACATCCTAATGTGCCACAGGTAAAGCAGCGAATCCTCTGTAGCCAATGTTCTGCTTCTATAACTTTTTGTCAATATATACTCAAGAGGTCCTGAGTAAAATGCCATGACCCCTACTACAGAGGTCCCTCCAGTAAATCCCTCCAGTTCATACTGATCTGGCTATGGGATATAATTCCTTTCTGACCCCAAATATGGAGTTTTACCTTAAGTGGAGGGGCAAGACCCTCTAGCCAGGAACATCTGGTTTTGCTCATAGTAGGAGAATCAGCCCACCTCATCTGGAGTCTCCAAACTTAGCTGTAGCCAACACCCTATGTCTCTGGGGAAGCTTAAAAACATTCTGACACATATAACAATTGGAAGGGGGTGGCAAGGGAAGAAAACAAGGAAAGCCCAGAAGCATGGGAAATACTCACGGTAGAAAATAGGCATAGCTATGCCTAGATCATCTTTGACCAGTGGCTATCCAACATCTTGAACATATCTGGTGATGGAGAGTCCACAACTTTCCTGGGCAGTCAATTCTACTCCCTCACTATTCTAACAGTGAAGACATTTTTCCAGATATCCAATCTAAACTTACTTTGCTGGACCTTCAAACCATTGGTCCACTTCTTCCTCTTTCAGCAAACGAGAAAAAATGATATCCCTTTTTTTTATAGCAGCCTTTCAAGTATTTGAAGACTGCTATCATGCCACCTCTTAAGAATCTTTTCTGCAAACTGAATGTGCCTACCTAGCTCTTTCAATCTCTTCTCATATGACTTGCCTTCCAGGCTTTTGATCATTTGTGTTGCCCACATCTGGACTTTCTCTATCTTCTTTATGTGCTTTTTAAAATGTGGAGCCCAGAACTACAATTAAGGAGAAATGGTGTTAGTTGTGTCAGAACATAGTTGAAGGGAAAAGAGAATTAGCAACCATCAGCAATCCATCCTGAGGGGCTCCAGCTAAAAAGGGTTGGGAGCCAGCAACCTAAATAAAAACAGAATGAATACAAAATGATTATCTGTGAAGATCTGGAGATAGCCCAACATCAGATTAGGGCAATCTTTTGATGTCAGTGATTAAACAGTGAGAACAGCTGCCTCTGGGATTGATGCCTGCAGTTACATGTGGTTCTATCTGGCATTTGTATGAAGGTACAGGAAAACTTGTGTTATTAAGAGAAAATGTAACTGGGATGGAATTTACTATAATTTTATTTAGTGAAACTACACCTTTATCCTCTCCAGGATCCACCATCAACCTTTTCCATCTTTTCTCATGGGGAGTAGGGAGGGCAAAGGGGGTGAGAAGAGAAGCCAAGATAGGAAGATAACATACAGGTGATCAGTACATCCAGAATCACTTGCTCTGCTCCCTTACCATCAGAACCCAAAGCATTCTAATCCATGTAGCTCCAAGCAATAAAAGCTTTTAGGTCTGGCTTTCAAAAAACTTCAGGGCAAATAGACTGCCTGATTTACTGCCATCCGTTGAAGAAAACCTGTCTTAAATTATGGCTTTACACATTTCTGAAGCACCTGTTTTTATGTCTCAAAAATACTATAAAGTGCTTAACCAAAGAATTTTCCAAACCCATTTGAGGTAAAGGAGCATTTTTATCTCTATGCTACATGTGTAAACAAATAAAGCTTACATTTAAGCTCCAGCATAAAAAGGTATTTAAGCATGTGGCTCACCTTAAGTGCCAAAGTAGTCCCATTGATTTCACAAGAACTATTCACATTTTAAAAGTTATACCACAATGACTTGCCCAAAGACTCACAAGGAGCCAAGACACAGCCAGGATTAGAATTCAGAATTTCGTGTTCTCAGCATCCATTTTAAACTCAGTTTAAGCTCTCTCTCCAAAACAGTTGTTAGACGTATACATTTATATGGACATATCTGGATATTTATGAGTTGAGGGCACTCAGTCTTTACCAGAAAAGGGCATTAACTCCTTGGTTATCAGTCAAGTTATATTTATTTGATCCCACGAAGAATTCTTCCAAGGAGTCCAGCTTTAGGTATCTATTGGCAACTTCTTCCTCCCCTCTTCTGCCCTTAGAGATCATCTCTAAACCTTTGTATCCATTTATGTTTAGTCCCCATTGATTTTCACTCCCCTTCAGTGTTTCAGTTAAGCATACCCACTTAAATGGAACAGTCACCTTTCCTTGTCATTAAAAGGCACCCTGTCTTAAGAAGTTAAAGACCTCAGAGCAGCATATCAAAAAGGTTAACAGCAAATGAAATGGTGCATTTCAGTGTTACTCTGGACTTCATTAAAATTTAGTATCAGTTATTGCTCTTTTAAAGATCCTGACTTCCATTGAATCATCTGATTCTGCCCTTGTAGTTTCGTTAATAATTCAAAAACTTTTGTTTCAAACATCGCATGTCAGCATCTCTGTCAGCATCATGCTAATAACCTTAACATCACCGGAATGTAAAAGAAGGGAGTTCAGTGCACAGGCAGAGGACAAAGACTAGAATCCAGCCTTGCAGTAGTAATCAATCAAAGGCAATGTATTTTCCATCAAAGAGCAAAGGCATACTAAAAAGGATATTTTATTTTGTATAATTAATAATGTATTGTTAGCTACGTAGAATAACACAACTATAACATGAGAAATTCAATATAGCTATAAAATGCAAACAACAGGAAGACATTTTATAGCTGGTTAGTATCTGTTTGTTTGTATTATATCTTTTCAATGGCAAAACCCGGTGATAAGGTGAGGTGTTTAAAGTTCTGTGGAAGGAGATGCATATGTGCACACATAATCTCCTTTAGACTTTGATATAACTCATGAACAAATATGTAAGGACAAGTAGTATGGATTACTTAAAAGGGTCCAAATTAATTATTATTTATTTCTTTATAATGGATGAAAAGTGTTCTTTTTAGAAAGTCAGCATGAAACAAACACACGCCTTATATTTTGGGTAAGAAAGGAGGCAGACTTAGGATATGTACAAGGCTCACCAAGGTTAGGATGATCTAAATGCCTGGGTGTGCAAGCATTCACAGGGCTTAGGTCACCCGAAAAATGGCACGCCTAATATAAAGTTAGTGCTTGTTCAGAAAAGACCTAACTTAGATTGGCATAGGGTTAAACCAACCTAGTGAATGCTTGCATGTGTTCACAGCAAGGCCCCAAGCCTTGGAAAATCCAGCCACTGTCCACAGTTGTGGGACTTTGCTGTTTTTACCCCTCTGACACTGACTGAACTTTTTAAAACTCTCCCACCCCACCAACCAGGTAGCACCACTATCAACCTGCTAGCTTCCCTTGGACCTGCCAGCTACTGCCCTCCCCCGCCCCACCTGCCAGTCCCTCCCAGCCCCCCCCCCCCCCAACTTATTGCCTTTCATAGAATCAATGAGTTGGAAGGGACCTAGACAGATCATCTAGTCCAACCCCCTGCCATGAGCAGGAAGGAGCACTGGGGATGGCAGGGGTCATAAGACCAGGTGCCTATTCAGTCTCCTCTTGAAGATTTCCAGGGAAGGTGAGAGCACCACCTCTCTGGGAAGCCTATTCCAGGCTCTGGCCACCCCTACAGTGAAGTAGTTCTTCCTAATATCTAACCTAAACCTACCCTCCCTCAGCTTGTGGCCATTGCTTCTGGTGACTCTAAGGGGGGCCCTGGTGAACAGACATTCTCTGAGTCTCTGCTGCTGGTTCCTGATAAGGTTGTAGGCAGCCACAAGATCCCCCCTCAGTCTCCTCTTGCGGAGACTGAAGAGATTCAGTTCCCTCAGCCTCTTCTCATAGGGCTGGCCACAGAGGCCCCCAACCATACGAGTGGTCCTCCTCTGGACCCTCTCCAGGTTCTCCATGTCCCTCTTGAAGTGCAGCGCCCAGAACTGGACACAGTACTCCAGCTGCGGCCTGATGAGTGCTGCATAGAAGGGGAGCAAGACCTCTCTGGGCCTGTTAGTGATGCTCCTGTTGACACATGACAGCGTACGGTTGGCTCTGCCTATTGCTTTGTCGCATTGGTGACTCATATTCATCCTGGAGTCCATCCTGACACCAAGATCCCTCTCTGCCCCTGTCCTGCTGAGAGGGTCAGCCCCTAACCTATAACCATAATGCTGGTTCCCTCTCCGCAGGTGCAGCACTCTGCACTTGTCCTTGTTGAACCCCATCCTGTTCAGATCCGCCCACTAGTCTAACCTATCCAGGTCTGCCTGGATGTGTTCCCTGCCTGCTGGTGTATTCACTTTACCCCACAGCTTGGTGTCATCAGCAAACTTGAACAGGGTGCTCTCCACATCCTCGTCCAGGTCACTAATGAAGATGTTGAACAGCACTGGCCCAAGGACTGAGCCCAGGGGCTCCCAGGTCAACATCAACCCGTCCACCACCCTGTGGGTGCGCCCCGAAGCCAGTTTGCCACCCATATGACTGTGCATTCATCAATGCTGCAGTCCCTCAACTTGCCCACCAGAATTGGGTGGGACACTGTGTCAAAGGGCTTCAGGAAGTCCAAGAAGATGACATTGACTTCCTCCTTTGCATCTAAGCTCTTTGTTACCTGGTCATAGAAAGAGACCAGGTTAGTCAGGCAGGATCAGCCTGGCACAAACCCGTGTTGGTTACCCCTCAACATCACTTCCCCTGCAGGGCTCTCACAAATGTGGCCCTTGATAATTTTTTCAAAGACCTTCCCCAGGATAGAAGTGAGGCTGACTGGCCTGTAGTTGCCAGGCTCTTCCTTCCTCCCCTTCTTGAAAATAGGGATTTGGCCCAAGCACCAGGAATCTGCAGCTTTAGCTGCTCGTTCCTTCACTTACCCTGTGGCAAATGCTTGAATGTGGCAATTCTAATTCAGGTTTAGATGACTTAAACTAAACTACCTAAACTAGGCTCTCAACCTGTTTTAGCTGGAACCAGGTCCCACGAATGCTTGTTTGCACTCTTAAGTAGCACAAACTTACATGCACAGGATTAGTGTGAATTCCATTTTTTATGTTCAAAGTACTGGGTGTTGTTCAAAAAAGCATATTTAGAGAACGTTTCTGCCCCAAAGTGATCAGACTGTAACAATCTTTTTGTCCTGGTGTATGATTGAAGTCTTCTGATATTACACTATCTAATTAAAGTGCCCTCACCAAGCCAAACTTGATGTAAAAGAGTATAGCCCCTTCAAAGTTAATACAGTTACAAGGCGGAGGTCTGCTTCTTGGAATCTTCCTTTGGATAGCCAGGTCATCAAACCAATCTTTTTGGCAGTTGTTATTGCTCTTAAGAAGCTTCTTTTTTTTTTTTTTTTGTCTATGTTTCTGGCAAAGAGAAGAGAAAAACAGTTTCATAGATTTATAGATTCATAGACATTAGGCCTGAAAGGGACCTCGGAAGATCATTGAGTCCAGCCCCCCAAAGTATTAAATAATAGTGTATGTCTGTACTTAAATATAGCGTGTAATAGATCAACATCATAGTATTTCAATTACAGTCAACATTTGAAAGAGAAACATACTATTAAATAATCTAGGATGGCGTATTACATGTGGATCAATGCTGGATTTCTGAATAACCCACCTGTTTAAGAGCCAACCCAAGGTCTTCTTTCAGTAATGGGTGTTTATTCCTGTGTGTATTTCAGCATATGTAAAATCATTTTGAATAGTTCATTGCAATTGTAAAAAACATGGAAACAACCAAACAGCATTTTTTAGTTGGAGTTTTTTTCATTTTGCCTGGTTACAAATCCTTCCAAAAGCAGGGTTTGTTTGGCAGTTTACCATATATCATGCATAGATACTTTTTCCTAAATTGGATTTATTAATGCAGTTGTTGGTATGTACTTCTGGCTAACATTATGATCAATTCAATAATTTTGCATGTTTATATTAACCATAGTTTGGGATATGAATGTATTGCTGTAATTTTACAATGTGACTGGAATTAGTCAAGTGATTTTTAATTCAAGTGTCAGGAAGAGGATAGCTGTTCACACTTTAGAGAGGATTCTGAAAGATGCATATTGATCAAGCAAAAAGGTAGCAGAACTCTCTGTGGACATGTCTACAAGTTTATTAATGTGCAGTAGTTAGTGTGCATTTAGATTCATACTTGTATAATCAAGTACTAGAGTTATTGCACAGTAGTGCCAGTGAATACCTTTTTAGCGATGCTACTGCACAGTACCCTAATAATACTGTGCAGTAGCTCATTAGCACAGTTTGTGTTGTGATGCACTACTGGGCAGTGTTATTAGGGTAATGAGCATTAAGAATTTTGTGTAGATGCATTCACTGTGTACTTGGATAGATACACTCTTGAGCAATTGTTTACATTTCAAAGGGGAATCCCTTACCAGGGGGATCCATTCTCAGATGACAAACACCTGGACAGAGATTGACATTTTTTTACTGTGTAGTAGAACACCTTTGCGACTTGCCACTTTATGAGTGGCAGCAGGGCAGCTGGCAGGTGCAGCCCAGCTCTGATAAGGCAATCACATGACTGCAGGGGGGCCATGTGATTGGAGGAGGGGGCTGATCAGCCTCCATTTTAACTCTGGCCCTTAGGGCTAAGCCAGCATCCTGCTGCTGGCCTCTGAAAGAACACCATCGGGCTGAAGTGCTGCTCAGAACATGTTGGAGGTAAGGGCAAGAGCTATGGGGATGGTAGGAAGCTCCTGGTCCTGGAGCATGACTGAAAACTACACCTTGCTGGGGAAGGATGGCCTGGTGGGACTGCTCATGGTGGGGTAGTTCCCCAGAAATTCCAGGCCAGTTGCCTCCCCAGTGAAAGGTTGGTAAGGACACTTTATAACCCCAGCTCCCACTACCCAGTGGGTAATTTTAGAACAGGCACAGTAAGTGGGGCCAGGCACATTTGCAGATACCTGAGCCCATGGTGTGTAAGACCCTGAGCCCCAGAGATGGGGTGTAGAGCTGGCCCCAGTGAAGGGGTAGAATAGGGCCCCGGTGCGGGTTTGTGAATGTGTAGAGAGGCCTGCAAAGTGTAGGGCTCATTGTGGCACCTGAAGGGCTGTGTGGGGGGTGTAGAGTAGGGTCTGCAGAGGCAGGCCTGAAGGGCTGCTCCAGGGGGCATGTAGAGTAGGATTGCTTGGACAACCTGAAGGGCTAAACATGGGCCAACTTTCACAAGAGAGACAACATCAGCAAGTTGCCCAGAGAGGGGTTAGAGGCTGAGTTCAGCCCAGTGTGAGGTATAAGGCTGGTGGCTGCGGGGTCTGTATAGCTGCACGTGGGCCAGCCAGAGTGTAAGTAGGAAAGGCAGAAGGGTCATGCACAGTAGGGCCCAAAGGGGACCCAAAAAGGCTGCATGGATCCATGGTGGGCAGTGTGAATGAGGCCCACTGAGAGGGGGCCGAGTGCAAGAGTATAATGCTAGAGGCCCAGCAAGGGGGAGAGTTTAGCCCAGTCTTGGGCCAGAGCTGTTACCAATTAGCGATGCCATCTGCGAGGCATGGGGCACTGTATAGGGTAGGCTGGTACTGTGTATAACATCCCAGGCATCGGGGTATTAAATGGGCAGCCTCCCAACTACTTACACCAAGACTATACAACAGCAAGTTGGGGCAGGTATGGCAGGACAGACTGCTCCAGACAGGTGTGTGGGCTGACATTTGACAGCCTCGTAATGGCCCCCTGTCACACAGTGATTGAACAGAATGAGAGAGAGTTGTATCTCTTGAATAACTGATAGCCAAGGAAACATAATTAGTAGTTATCTGTCTGAAAGGATATAAATATTTCTACATTTCTTAAATATATAAAAATAAAAATCAGGAGTAACACCTGGCCTCCCAGGCAGATGCAGATCTAAGTTTTCTGCATAGTATACACATGTTACTTAGGAATTAAATAGAAAAATACAGATGGTAAAAATAAAGGTGAAAGTACATAAGTAATGCTGGATGAGGCACAAGGTTGTCTAGAGATCCTGAGCCTTAAGATGATCTGATTTCCCCTAGCTGGCAACCATTGAGAGAAGCTGATTTCAGGCACCTGTTCACAGGAGAGTTCACAGATCACAGAGAGATGCTGTGTTCTAGCAATAAATGTAGAGAGATTTTTTTTTTTTTTGCTCTTATGATTATTTCTTTTACATTCTGTTTCTCCAGCCTCCAGTTAAGTTGTTTGTATGATTTATCTTGCAAATCCTTCTTGTATATACTTTACTGATTGTCTGTGGCAAGTGCCATTTCAGAGCAACTGGCTATTACAAGTGTTTACTCTTGCAGGGTTGAGGACCTATATTATATTTCATAAACCAAGAGGGTATTACCCATAACCTGGTAAAACCTCCTATGCTGAAGCTGCAAGGCCTAGTTTGGGGCAGGTAGAAATAGGGTGGTGGGGATAAGAGGTTATTTCAGGGCAAAACCTGGTATGTTTCCAGTGGGCAAGCAGCCAAATTGCAGAAAACTGTTTGAAGTCAAAGGGTACCCTGATATCTCAACACCATAGAATACCACTTTGTTATAATCCTATAGTAAAAGAAATTTCTGCTGGAAAACTGGCTTTTAAAATGAAATTGAATTTGGCCCAAGTGGAGATCTTACCTTTTCTGAGTCATGAATCCAATGCTATCTCTTCTCATTCCAAGAATCTCTATGTTCACCTGCCACAGCTTTGATGTTCCAAACATAAATACAAAGAAAGAGAAAAGGAAAAACAAAATAGAGGGAGGTGAAATCTTTTGTTTATTGTGATGTTCTGGATAGTGGCAAAGAGACTCTTCACAGGGCTCTGCCTCCCCTAAACCCTACCCTAACCACAGCTCAGATAGTCTGCGTTTATGGTCTCCCTGGTTCCTAGATACAGTGGTGGGAATCAGTCCAGTCCCCTCCTTTATACCATTATTAGACAAATTTCCTAACGCACTCTGTAGAAACTGACATCCATTCTTTATTTGATTCTGTTGGCTACACTAGATTCATCTTGGTCTTGGCTTAGTACCTATCCTTCACTGCCAGAGACACATCCAGCTACCACCAGCTTTCTATCAATTAATCCTTGCAGACATTCATTGTTTTGACTCGGGGGTGCCCAGCCTACCACACAGTTTCATTGCAATTGTAAGCAACTGACCCACTTAAGTCCCCTGGGCCCCCTCTCCAATAGACTAGACAAAGGGGGTTCTTACCCAGAAGTCATCAAGTCTGATGACCCTTTTACCTCTCTTTTATCTTGGATAAGTTAATCAACATCAGTTGAACTCGCCAGGATTACAAATCTCTCGCTGAGTTGAAATCTCCCATGCTGCCTCTCCAGCAAAGGTAAGCGTTTTTCTTTCTCCTCAATTAGATCAACTTCTCTAAATAGCTTCTCAGTCTCCTGGACAAGTTTCTGCACCTCTGGGCAGCATGCAGGAGCGAATGATCTCCTATGCATCCCCTCTCTGGGACAACAGGTCTTCTGGCTGACCCAGCCTTTTTCTACTTCTGGGTTGTTCCTACTGGACCAATAATGTTTGGCTTCAGGAATTACATGTTCATTTCCTTGGCTGCCATCTGTGGAAGAGTCCAAAGATGGAACGCTGCCATAAACCCAAATGGCAGTTTTCCAACTAAGTGACAAAGTTTGCTTTTCTCTTACCTGTGCATAAGTTTCAATATAGCTTTTGAGTGCACATGGTAGGCTATACACTGGCCTGGCACATACAAAGCTGCATATGTGTGTACATTAAAAAAACAAGGAGGAATAAAGCCCTTCCATGTCTTATACTCCAAAATGCCACTTACACAGATAGAAAGCTGCTTTTAAAGTCAAGCAAAATTTGGCCATATATTTCTTTTCTTACTTCAGTAACAATATCACACATTATATATGCATGTAATTAACAAAGACAATTTGCCAACCTGCAGAAAAGGATTCAGCCAATAAAGTTGCTAAAAACAATGTTTATTTAGGTTTTTTGTTTTTCTTCTCTCTTTTTATGCTGGAATTTTAGTGTCCATAGTATTTGGGGGGCTTTGGGGGGGGGGTTTGTTCATTTTTTAAATGGACATAAGATTTCTGGAAACACAATACAAACTAATGTTGTTAATGCCTGGGAAGTGTTCTTAAATATGCAGTATGAATCATTGTGTCTAATGTTTTTATAAAAGTTGGATAGATTAAGTCCATTAAGGAAAGAACAGTATCTGGTTACTTAGAATATCTTGTAATTATTCTTGAATTTACAGAAAATTTAGGAATAGTCTCTCCTTATTTTTTCTGAATATTTTTCAGGGTAACATGCAGAGCAAACCATTGAATTATAGAATTATGTTAATTTTTATTGTGTTAATTCTTCCCATAGGTGATGGCACATTTTCCATCTGTCCACACTGGCCTGAATTTTGTTTAAAAAGGGGGGGGGGGGCAGGAAGTTACCTGTCACTAATTTCTGGGGTACACATTTAATTTTTTAATGCCATAATTTTGTGTACAATTTGTGCTTGATATTGAATTGGTGTGCCAGGCTGCTTATGAATGGTTTTATATCATCAGAGAGAGAGAATAAGATTCAATTTACAGGAGTAGTATCAACACTAAAACTGCTCAGAAAATGTCAATTGGTATGTTTTTCCTCCAGAAAATGAAATATTCCACAGCATACATTGATTTCAATAAATCTTCTAATGTGTCACCAGTAAATTTTATTCTTAATTTGCCTGATTTATTTCTAGTTCATTCTGCTGTTAAAAAACCCAGCTGTTAAAATGCACTGGAACTGAGATTCCAAGGTATCCAGAGCAGGGGTACGCAATTATTTGGGCCTGATGAGATGTTGTGGGACCAGATCAGCACCTCCCCACATGCAACAACTCACCAAAACTCCCTATGGGGTTTTGGGTGGGCAGGGAGCAGTTCTGGGAGTGGGATGGATTAGTAAAGCTGATCTGCTCCCTGCACACCCTGTCCTGTGGGGGCGGGGGCTGGGAGGGTGTCTGCACATATTTGCGGGGGAGGATGCTGCCTGAGTGCTAGGTCCAGGGAGCAAGCTGGGATGAAGGGAAGGAGGTAGAGGTGGGGGGTGCATGAAGCAGAGCTCGCTCAGGCGGTGCAGTTTATGGGGCTCACACACCGCTCTGCATGAGGCTGATCCCCACCTGCAGCAGTCTGCACCACTCCTGACTGTGCCCATAAACCCAGCCTCAGCTCTGTCCCCTGCCCCAGCTAGTGCACAGCTTCTGTCACAGCTGTTCCTGGTGTGGTTGCAGCCAGCCAGGAGCTGCTCTGCTCCCCTCACCTCCCGTGTGAGCTGCCCAGCTGAAGCTTCCCACCACCCCCATGCCTGAAGTGGTGCAGAAGGGGCAGGAGGAGGAGCCACCACTGGAGAAGAGGGGAGCAGAGGAGCACCCCGCCAGCTGCAGCTGCACTGGGAACAGCCCTGCCAGAAGCTGCAGGTGCTGGCTGGGACCTGGGCCAGCAGAGTTGCTCTACTTTCTACTCCCCCTTACCTCCAGTTGTGGCTCCTCCTGCTCCTGCCCCTGCTGTACCACTCTGAATGTGTGTGGGGGAGGAACTTCAGCCAGGTAGCTCCTGCCTCAATGTGTGGGACTCTGGCTCCAGCTACCTTCTACCCAGTGTGATTAGCAGCCACCTGTGGGTGGCTGTTGTGTCTTATTGTGTTTTCCTTGCACTGTCCCTTGAAGGCCAAAGCCCACATGTTCAGCATTTCAGGGTTCACTTTGCTTTGTGGCAGTTTTGCAGCACTGGGGACTTCATGCTCTGCCAGGAGAAGCATATCTGGTTCCTCTACCTTCACAGGACTGCACTGGGTCAAGTGAGAGGCAGAGCAAGTATAAATTATGCATACATCTACTGATACAACTGTTAAGATCCACCCTGGATATGATTCCAGAGAGTAGTAATAATAATAATAATAAATGACTGTTAGTTCAATACAGGAGTGTCCAGAGTGTTGTTGCTGAACCCACAACATATCAGCAGCCAGGCAGAATGCGTCTGTTGACCCACCCAGGACAGTGCAGCATGGACAGGGTCGGGATCAACCAGCAGTGGCTTCTCTTACTATCTGCTACTGTCTCTAGCAGAGTCTCTGCATCTTTGCAATTCCTGGCAGAGGGGTCCATCCCAGAGACACAGCCCATCATGGCAGGTAATCAACTGCCAGCATGTCCTCTTAGGGATTCATTACATTTGGACTTAACTCAGAGGAGGCTTTGCACTGTGTTCAATTGAATCCTGGTCAGCACAGAATTGGGGAAAGATGTAGAAGTTGTACCTTGGTGTAAACTGTACTTGGGGAATATGAAGGGCATAATGGTATTATGTTTGACACATTCCTTCACTAGACACTTATATGGAAATGCATTCCTCCAGGTGATTTCTGGGAATTATTGTATTCCAGAAAATAAAGAGGCATCTTGCATGTACACATTTTCCATTTCCCTAAACCAATAGCCACCTATGTGTCAATGTATAATGCTTCCCTACACAATTTTCATCCAGGAGATGACATATAATAGTATTCAAAGTTTTTCTTCATTAGGGTTTTTATTGATACCTGGCTCATTTCAAATGGAAAGCAAAAAATCCACCTCCACGAGCAACAACAAGCAAAAAATACCAATTGCCTATGGCAATCCATCTAGTAGAGGAACAAGACAAGAGGGTGGGGAGGTGAACTTTACCAAAAGGAAGACAATGTGCTGTGCTCAATTAAGATATCTACAGAAGATAAAAGTGCTTTACTCCTTCTATGTAAAAGGTCAGTTTTGTTTGGTAATATTTTTATTGGGCTAGCTATTGAATAGGAGAGATGTTAAACAAGATTTCAAACAACTTTCAAGAGCTATTCTTTCTACACTTGGAAACTTCTGCTCAAGGCGAATAGTTCAGAAAGTGGACAGGTCTTCAAATAACTGTATATCAAAGATTCAGGAAGGGGGGGGGGGGAAAGTGACCCAATAGCATACTGTGATTCTTTGGAGAAATCTCTTCATTAATAAAAGTTTCCTTTTAGTGTTGCCTTCTACATACTGTTAGCAACATATTTTTAAGATATTATATTTTTAATTGTTTAAAATATTTAAAAAACAAACAATCATAGAATAGTGATGAAATGGCAGAGAGAACTTTAGAAAAAAACACAATAGAACAGAATGACTTAAGACAATCAATACTACTAATTGATTGTTTTATTTAAACATCTGTTGATAATGGTCAGCCATGTTTTCAAACTGTCACAGCAAATAATCTCTAAGCTCAGGGCGATGATGGTTTCTTTCCGTCTTGACATCTTTTTTCTTTATCTAATACTGATTTATTTTACAAAAACAGAAATAGTTTCAAATAGAAAAAAATATCACTTTAAATGGTCAATACTACAAAAGGTGTGATTCAATATTCATAGTAAAGAACACTTTAGGTTTACCAAAACAAGTATCAGAATAATCTATTTAAAACCGATACCATTTTAAAATATTGTTATGGTCACCGAATCCTGGATTCTTGAACCCTTTTTCAGCTGACTTCTTACAAGTTGCAGATTTTCTGCTTTTGAAGCAAAAGGCCAGATTTTCATATAGCATAAATTGGCATAGACTATGTCTGCTACACAGACATATCACACCTATCTTCTGAGAGTCTTGTAATCATTATGTAGTCATTGCCATACTACACTCAGGCAAAGCTCACACCAACATCAGTCAAAACAGAGATAAAAAGGCTTCTACTTAATTTAATAAAGGATTGTCTTGATTAAGATGAAAATATGAGCCACACTGAATATGAAACGGGACAAATTTTTGGTTTGCATAGCATTATTATTCTTTGCACCCACACACATATGCGCACACACACACACAAGTGTGTGTGTATATAATGTTGTCATATATTATAGTTGTTTATAGTGTTATAATGTGGTATTAAGTGTAATATCATATATGATATGATACACTATAATCTTAAATATTTAATAGGTATATTATATGGTATTTAGAATGCATAATTGTGTGAATGTCTCTTTCAATTATATCAAGAAAAATATTAAAATTACCTGTGATGATAGTCACTTGTTAAGAGAAAAATAAATTTAAACAGTTGAGATATTTGACCTATTGTAGAATCTACACTTCTGCATAGTAAACAATTACAAAAGATGGCAGGATTGAGTCTATAATGAATTATACCTATTTTCATTCCACCATTTTATTTAAGAATATTGAAACATTTTAATTTGCCTCCATTAGATGTTCACCAGCCATGTTTATATAGCCTTACCAGCACCCTAGTTTTCAGTTCATCCTAGAGCATTAGAAAGGCATATTAAGTTCTTATCCTTGTGCACAAAATAAATCTGGACAACTATGTTTTTGCTCCTTCATCCATTTGCATATCAAGACAAAATTGGGACATTTGTATACTCATGCTCCTGCCTTGCAACTTTACCACATGCATTAAACCTAAACCTGACATCTGTAGTGTGGTTAAGATTGTAAAGAAAACACCTGTTTTATTACTTTAGTGATTTTTTTTTTTTTTTTTGCTTGAAATAATTTTTCTCCAAACTGTGTGGTGCACCCTCCTTACCCCCCTTCCCAGATCCTCCTTTTTGCCTCAAATCAGAGTTGCAAAAGCAGGGTAATCATGCCTGAAATAGTACAGAAAGAGAAGGTAATTTAATATATCCATGAAAGCAGTTTGTAGCATGCTGTGTGCTGGCTGACTTTTATCTTGTAATTATGTTGAATTTTCTCCTAAACCTTTTGTTCCCTGGGCAGCGCCATCTTTTGCGTAACACATCATCAGTATGCCTTACTAATACATCATTCTCATGACAGTTTCAATGGTGTACTGGAGCAACAGCTCATCAGAGCAGCAGCACAATCTGATGATTTATCACTGTAACACATCATCAGAATGAGTTGGTCTAATAATATATGATTAAAAAAACCTACAGGGGTATTATGCAGGAGTAGATTCAATTTAGGCACCAAATTGAAGGTATACTAGAAAACTTCCTAACTACTGTCATTGATGTAACAACAGCATTTACATTCCTTCAGGATGTCAAATGCTTCTCTTCTAGACACCTAGTACATTCAGCACTCACCCTGAAGCATTGTGGAACATCCAAGGTTGCAGCTTACTGGTACAATCTCCCTGGATTTTCTTGGAATAAGACAATGGTTTTACTATGCTCTAGGGTCTGGGTTTCACTCCCATCTCTGTCCAGGCTAATGGAGTCATAACAGCTCTGCCCATAATGGACTGGTAATGTGCTTCTGAGAGATGCTCTCGGAGGGTACATCCTGAAATATGATGCAGTCAAAGAGGATTATGGCATTTATTATCAGCGGTTACAAGGTCAAAGTCATATAGCATAGGAAACATGAAATGAAAATTGGATACACAGAGAATGCATTACTTAAAAACTATCTAGTAGATATGGTCTTGCTATTGGAAAGCGTTGCTACAGGGAAGGATCAAGTAAGTTGAAGAAAGTTTTATAAGGACACCTTCTTAGAAATAATGACCCGGGATTAGTCATTCAGGCTACCATATATCCCTGATAAATGAAAAAAATACAAGAAGAGCCATTACATCTTTTTCTTTGGTCTTAACCCCATTTCTCCTCAGGAAATTATATTCTTCTTTTGCAGAGGAACATTGTCTGAAACTCCACTTGGCCATCCAGTTCATCTAAACCTCTCACCATTTCTTTATGTATTATATGGCCAATATCAAAAGATGTTAATATATTTAGGGCCATGACATTACCTGCAGACATAGTATTGTCCAACCAATTCCTACCGCATGCTCATTCAGTAACCCTAGTTTCATTCGAGTTGGTCTAATAAAAGATATCAGATTTACCCAAAGAATCTTGTCTGCCAGTTACTGAGGGAGCGTTTGTCATCTGTAAAGTACTGAATCTGAAAATGGAATACAATCCAGAACAGTCTAAGATGTGTTAAAGTCTATTTATTCAAACTTAAAGGTAAGTTGTACACAAATAAATTAAAATTATTTGGAGTCTGCTAAAGAAATTATGGTTCTTTGTTTAACTGACATAGAAGAAATGTGTTGTGTGACTTGTACAAGCTATCTAATAGGAAGTATCATGCTTATATATCTTCAAGTGGTGTGCAGACCCTGGCTAACTAATCCATTTATCCAGTTAAGTTTAAATTGCTTTTATGAGTCATGCAGAAATTTTTTTCTTTTTTCAAGAATTTGTCTCCACAGATCCTTTCTCTAGGGTCATTTTCATGTCCACTCCAGGGATTATCTATGGAATTTCATGTTCTTGGGTCTAAGTAGTGCAGATTGCTCTTCTGTCAGGGAATTGCTCACCTCATAGAATAGTGCATTCAAGTGGGCTTTGTTTTACCTAATGGCAGAACCATTTAGGTTCCAGTGATCCTAAAATTATATTAAATGGGCTCCTTTCATAGAATTGCAATAAAGGCTTCATGTCTGTTAGGGTATCAAATGGCAGGCTTAGTTTTCAAAGAATTTAGCCATATCCATTCTAATAGTTTTGTCTGCTTGTATAGTTCAGTCTATTTCTGAGTCTGTGGGCCAGTCATTTATTTTCTGCCCCAGTCTTTTGCCTTGGCATAGTAACCCTTTCAAGGTCAGGGATTTCTCACTGCTTTCCAGATGTGTGGTTTGTAACACAAGTAGCCTTTTTGATTCTACCTCCTCCTTACTCTCTTAATGAAACACTTGTTCACAAAATAGTTACATATCATCTAATCATTTCAAGAGACAGAAAGCTACTGTCATTTAAGCTAGCTTCTTTGTCCTGTGCTGCACCAAAGCTCTTAGGAAATACAAGTAGTAAACCAGGTGTACTATGGTTCAGAGATAAACTACTCAGGCACTTCAGCTGTTGGGCCCTATTCATTCTACTGCTGTTGAGTCCAAAATTAGCTTTCTGATACGTGGCTAAAGTGAAGAGATATTTCAGGAAGGCTGATGCAAATATTCTGGGTATACCTTTTAAACTGTTATGCTGCAAGATAAACATTTAACAATTCCTAGTTATAATTCTGGTGACAGTCTAGTAAAGGGTGGGGAATTCTTGGGCCTAGTGTCTAGGAGCTCTCTCCAGTGCAGTTTTCTATGACAATATCTAACTTGCAGGTCTTGTGGTCAAGTTCAGTTGGTACTGTATCTCATTAAGTGTTTCTCTGATTTTCTCCCTAGCTGATGCTGCTACTGAACTAGTCCCTGCAGCTACTGCTTGTAACCTGCTCCAACTGGAATGGCAGCTAGCATACAAGACACCCCATAATCATTGGCAATACACAGTCGTTTTTTACAGGGGTTTTGCATCCAGCAAGAATTCACAACCCATGTACCAACTTCAAAACCTTTTCAACCTATCCAAGTTTCATATCCTTAAATTCAATTTAAGTCCTGATTTTAACAGCGTTTTGTTTCAATCAGAAAAGTATAGCTTTTATTATTTGAATGTGTAAGATGTCTGCAGCATTTGAGACTTAAGAGGATTCTATTTTGTTTAAATTTATCTATATTACTGTAAATGTTTCTTTCATGAATATAAGCAACATTATTCCTCTAGTTGAACCTTGCTTTTGAAAGTATGCTTAATTTGATTGCCCTGATTTTGTTAGGTTTATCATGCTATTCCAAAGATTTGTTCTGTTTGCACTGCCCTAGACTAAGACAAACTTCCTACATTCAATTTTTCTTCAAAGTAATTCCAAGTCCCAACCTCTACCCTCTGTCAAATGATACAATATTTCTAACTCTGTTCTTCTCTGTCCATTCAACAATAGGATTCCCTGACCAATTTTAGAGGTCATCAAAGGAGGTGAGCCTTTCCTAGACAGTGATTTAGAGAGGCTTAAATCTCAGCTTATGGCGACAGGTTTTTTTGGTCTTTTGTGTCAGGTCTGATGTACACTGAGGTGTCTCAGGGGCTCTGTGACAAATCTCCTGTTTGTTATCTGTGTGCTGCCTTTAGCTTCTTTGATTTGACTATGTAATCCAGGCTTTCATTGCTATCCAGAAAAAATGCCATTTACATGCCTTTTGCAATATATTATAGCTCCCCATTATTGTCCCTGCATTTTTATATATCTAGTAGACTACTTGGATTCCATGAATAAAAAACATCCCCAAAGGGAATGAAATCACGCCAACTGGGTTTTTAGTATCATACGGTTGGCACTTATATCAAAGGCCTTTAATTAGTATGTATTAACTGTATCCAGGATTAGGAATCTGGTGATGACAAGGGCTTTACCAACACATAGCCCTTCAGTATGTCTGCATGTTCTCCAGTTAAAGAATATGATAATATTCACATGATGATAAATGTGAGTGCACCTTATAATCTAAATTTCAAATTTAGTTGAATTACTATATTTACCTACCTAACTTCCAAAATATTTGTTGTCCATTTATTACTTTGGTAGACCCTGATCTAGCAAAATACTTAAACATACTTAACTTTAAGCATATGATTAATTACAGACTACAGTGGAGCCCAATGTACCTATTTATATGCTTAAAGTTAAGCATGTGCTTTGCTGGTAAGGTCATAGACTACTGAACCATGTTTTCTGGCCCACAAATCTGTTATGGACAATCTGTTACCAACTGGAGCAAGAATATTATTGACATGATTTAGATAAACTCAGCACATTTCCTAGGTGCTCACTTCACTGCATTGACACCTAGCCAGGTTCTATATTGATTTTAAAATATGTCCTCTGACTTACAAGACCTAGTATGCCCTTGAATTCTCTTACCTTAATAGGCTGATCTCTCTTCATATTATGGTTGAGCACTACGATCTCAAGATGCCAGTCTGTTGATTGTGCCAAAATTGAAGTTGAAGCAGCCAGTGAAATTGCACTGACACTTCGAATACTGAAAAGGTTATCCCTTTAAAAACCAAAGTCAAGGCTTATCAAGACTATTTATAGCAAGTTGCATTCAATGATCATGTATTTAAATGTAAAGGTTGTTCTATATATAGTTATCGCACAGTACCAATGTCTATTGGTTTTGTTTAAAGAACAATCTGTGTTGCAATTTGTACTGCGTTGTATTGGGGATAGTTATTTCTCTATTCTTTGGGTTTGAAACAATTACACTGTGCATCACTGTGAGACCTGAGCATTTAATTTTTCTCTAGTTTTGCCCATGCTTCCTGTAAGGTAAGTGAAAATTAAATATGCATGCTGGGGACAAAAAGTCTACATCTTGGTATCTTATGTCAATGTATTCTATTTTCTCCGAGTACTATAAACTGTACTTTGTAGTTACATACAGGCAGCTCTATATCAGTTAGAAACTTTAAGGACAATTTGACGTCACTACAGTTCCACACTCGTGAAAAGGGAATCAGATCCACAAACATTACATAATGGCCTCATCTACATGTGCACTTAACTGAAGAGTAGACTAATTGGCTGTGGAGTAAAGGTGTACAGTCTACGTGTGCGGTGCTATTAGGCCACAGTAAACTAATTTTCACTGCCATAAGATAGTACTGTCCAATAGTAATTATGGCAGAGTAATTAACTGTGATTAAAGAAATGTTTGGACATTGACCACAGATGTAAATTGTACCTGGTCAACCCAGCTAGCAAGATGGCCAGATTCCTGCCTGCTCTCTAGACCCCGCACTTTCAGCATTCTCATTCTGCAGCCAGCTCTAGGCTGCCACTTAGAACCCAAGCTGATCCTGCTCTCTGCCCTTGGCCCTGGCATAAACTGCTCCGCCCCCACTCAAATTGTTGTTGTCCCAGGTGCACATGTAGACGATGTGCCCAGGAGTACTTTACTCTGGCTCACACTGCTTTGGAGTTTATTGCTTCAAATTAATTGTACATGTAGATGCACCCACTGTATAGAAACAGTGGGCTTACTTCATCAGATGCTATGAAGGGACTGCAGGATGAATAGCTGCTAAATAAAATCAGTGATTGGAATACAAAGGGCAAAGAAGGGGGGGAGAAAAAGAGGGGACACTGCTGGAGATGCAGAATATTTTAATTTGTCTGCACATTCCATCATTTACTTCATTTACAACAAAACGTTTAAAATATTCTTAGAATCATAGAAGTAGGATCGGAAGGGACCTTGTAGATCTTCAAGTCTGACCCCTTGCCTGGGCAGGAGAAAAAAAACTGGGCTCAAATGATCCCAGCTAGGTAGGCATCAAGCCTCCTCTTAAAGACCCCCAGGTCTGAAAGAGAAATTTCAGAACAATAAATCATCTACAGCATAGATTGTGTAAGTATGACCTTAAGTCCATGGGGCTGTGCACCTGAGGGTACTGAGGGAGTTGGCTGATGTGATTACAGAGCCATTGACCATCATCTTTGAAGGTAGTGGTGATCAGGTCAAGCCTTTGGAAAAAGGCAAATATAGTGCTCATCTTTAAAAAAGGGAAGGAGCTTCCAGTGAACTACAGACAAGTCAGCCATACCTCTGTCCTTAGAAAAATCATGGAGCAAGTCCTCAAAGAATCTATTTCTAAGCACTTGGAGGACAAGAAAGTGACCAGGAACATTCAGCATGGATTCACTAAGAGCTAGTCATGCCTGAGCAACCTGAGTGACTTCTTTGAGATAACTGGCTCTGTGAATGTGGAGAAAGCTGTAGATGTGATCTACCTTGACTTTAGCAAGGCTTTTGATACCATCTCCCACAGCACTCTAGCAAAAAAGCTGAGGAAGTATGGGTCTATGAATGTAAGGTAGATAGAAAGCTGGCTGGATTGTTGGGCTCAGTGGTTAGTAATCAGTGGCTCAATATCTAGTTGGTAGCCGCTATCAAGTGGAGTGCCCCAAGGGTTGGTTCTGAGGCTGGTTTTGTTCAATATCATCTTTAACGATCTGGAAGATGGGATGGAGTGCACCCTCAGCTAGTTTGCAGATGACACCAAGCTGGAGGAGAAGTAGATATACTGGAAGGTAGGACTAGGATTCAAAGTGACCTAGACATATTGGAGGACTGGATCAGAAGGAATCTTGTGAGGTTCAACAAGGACAAGTGTGAAGTCCTGCACGTAGGACAGAACAATCTCGTGCATTGGTACAGGCTTGGGATGAAGTGGCTAGGCAGCAGCTGTGCAGAAAAGGACCTGGAGGTTACAGTGGACAATAAGAGGGATATAAGTCAACAATGTATCTTTGTTGCCAAGAAGGCTAACAGAATACTGGGCTGCATTAGTTGAAGCATTGCCAGCAGATTGAGGGAAGCAAGTATTCTGCACTGGTGAGGCCACATCTGGAGTAGCGTGTCCAGTTTTGGGCCCTCCACTACAGAAAGGGTGTGGACAAATTGGAGGGAGTCCACAGGAGGGCAATGAGGGGTTAGGGGCCTGGGGCACATGAGTTATGAGAAGAAGCTGAAGGAACTGAGCTTATTTTGTCTGCAAAAAGAGAAGACAGAGGGGATTTGATAGCTGCCTTTAACTACCTGAATGGTGGTTTCAGAGAGGATGGAGCTAGAATGTTCTCAGTGATGACAGATGGCAGAACAAGGAGCAATGGTCTCAAGTTGCAGAACAGGAGGTTTAGGTTGGATATTAGGAAAAAATTCTCACTAGGAGTGGGGGCGAAACACTGGAACAGCTTACCTAGAGAGGTGGTGGAATATCCATCCTTCAGGAATTTTTTTTTTTTAAGGCCTGGCTTCATAAACCCCTACCTGGAATGATCTAGTTGGGGATGTTCTTACTTTTGAGCAGGGGTTTGAACTAGGTGAACTTCTGAGGTCCTTTCCAACCCTAATGTTCTACGATTCTACCTGAGACTATGGATTCTTATCCTACTACCTGGATTAGTTTATATAATCCTTATGACCCTCAATAAGTTAAAAGCCTTAATTTTCTCTCTCCTACCCACCTTGTCTGTTTTATTTTTTCTATGAGATGTAAATGTATCCTGCCTTCTGCTTCATTTGCCATTACTTTACAGCTTATGTGATAATTTACAGCCGAACAAACAAATAGCAATTGGGTGCATCTACATTGTCCTATGGTGATGCTGTTACTGAGCCATGCTTTAGTACTTCCTTTTGGAAGTACTAAAGTACAGTGCATTAACAGCCCGTATTGAACCATACACACTAGTTATATTTACCAGCTACTTCACTGTAGTGGTGTGTTGCATCCACAGGTGTCTACAGCTAGTTCGTTCTAGTAGCACATTCCACCATTGCGTTTCACTACATCAACACAGGGTCATGTATAGACGTGCCTATAGTGTATAAACATTAATATTTGGTTTCAGTAGCAATGTGCATTTACTTTTCAATCACTTAGCATTGATATAAATGACTAAAGTGCAGAACAATAGATAATCAGGGTCTGTACTTTTTAATAAGAATGTTTAATATGAATAAGTCTATATTTACCCAAAGATACCAAGCAATTATTTATCTGTCATGCCACAGTTATGATAATTGATTCATAGCTTAAATGACATAACGTTTAGTAGCTGCAGCTCCTGGATTTTAATAGTGGCCCTGTTTATTTCATTTTTAATGTAATACTTTCAAACATTACCTGTTATGTAACTCTAAAGCAGTCTATGTCTGGATATCATTCAAATAAAATTCATATACTGTTTCCAATGTCTGGCTTGTATGATTGCTATTGGAAATACATTCTATTAAGCAGCTGCTGGGATTATGACTGCATTCACATGTGGTGTGCTGGTTTTATATTTACAAATAACATTAAAAGGGAGGAGCCTTTCTACTAATTTTTATTTTTAAATCCAGCTGTTGGAAAATTAAGTTCTTAACTAGCTTGGTTCATAATGAATGTTTTCCAGGGATTTTATTTAGATATATTTAAACAGCATGACAAAATGTAGCTCTAAGAAACATTTGTTGGCAAAAAAATTAAATTCTGAGACATAATTATAATTTTACCAATTATCTTTCAGTGCACAGTATGGCACTGTGCTATGCATGAAGGACTATGACAGATAAGAGAATATAAAGGAGGAATGTTTTTTGTAATGGGATTACAGAATGAAAGCAGACTGTTATGTAAATTTACTAATTGCTACAAGGCTTTCCTAGAGTGGTATGTTGACAAAAATCAATAATTACATTTTCTAAGTTACACTTAAGTCAGGGGTGATGGTAACAATTTTCCAAATGATATAACATCAGGTTAGTCTGAGATTTAATCTATTACAAAAGCAAATGTCATTCAACATCAGAGAGAAAAATAATGTAAATATATTAATGTATAATATACAAATAATATTTCTGGCATTGATCCTGAAATACGCTTTTCTTTCATAAATCTTTATCCTTTCACACCCCACTGAGGTCTGCTGGAGTCTACAGGGGTATGGATGTCCAGATTTTAATGGATCACTTTTCAAAATATTAAGCTGAATACATTAGCTTGAAATCAAAATTAATATATGATCATATCACATAATATAGAAAACACTATCTAAGTTTATGTTTTCATTAGAAAAGCTGCCCCTAAATCTTGATTGTATGGAAATTTTATTAGACTGCATCCTGCAGGATAGTTTCCCATAGCAGAAAAAAAAAATGTATTTTAAAGAAGGTACTTCTCACCTGACTCTAAAAATCCTACCTATATTCATCCATCCCCTGAATGTTTTTTTTTTTAAATACATGTTGACATGTGACAGTAGGAAGAAATACTCATTAAAATGCAGAAATGGTGTTCAAAGATTTAATAAATGTTTGAAATACATAACTGGTCCTGGCTGATGCTTAATGCCTATGGTACTCAGAAGTAATGAGGCCATCCACATTCATGAAATATAAAATTAGTCTGTAAGAAGCTATACGATATCTTTTATGCATTTAAATACACTAACAATTTTACCTCCATGCTACTGAATTCCAAGTCCAATGGTCTTGAGTGTCTGAGATTCATTAAACAACACCAGGGATGGAGAGAGTAGATTTTCTAATGTGCCATTTTCCATGTTAATGGTATGGAGATAACATTTAAGAAGATCATTACATTTGTTCTTATGAAAATTATTCTACCCATTTTGATGGACCTGGAAGTAAATATTTTCATCTTGCCTTAGTTCCTTGCAGATGTATTTATGTAAGTTAAATACAAGTTAGATGAAACAAAATAGACGAATGTAATGTTAATGTGGCTAATTTCAGGACTGAAAATTAAGGAAATAAGCTTGCTATGGTTGTGAACCTTCTGCCTTGCTCTTCGTTCACATGAATGTACATTATGGTTACATTTCAAAAGACTCTCTGCTGATTTTTTTCCAGAGCTATTCACCTTGTATAGTCATTTACAAAATTCACACATTCCTTTGGAAATTTTAATATTTTGATGAAATGGTATTTTTATGGGGGGGGAAGAATCAAACTTTTTTTTTGACTAGCTCCAATATTTTGTGCTGTTCTCTTACTTGTGATGACGTCATCCAGTAAATCCTAGTCTTGGGCCACACTTCATGATTCATGCAAGAACCTCAGTAACCTACCCGTGTGTTTTAATTTGCTTTTACATAACCCAGTGGTCTACTCTTCCCTCATTATGATGATGAATATATTTTCATTTCAGAATACTGGAGATTTGTATTCATGACCCCTATTAACATTAAAATAAGCCTATTCATTAATCCTGTCTATGCACTGAAAGAGAAATAAATTAATTCTTTAGTCTTAATTTTAGATTTTTTCCCCCTTACTCTAAATACATCTTGTTGAAACATATATCAGAACAGCAATACCCTTGTGCAGGGTTTTGGGTTGGTTCTCAATTGAATCTCAGTAAAAGGGTTTCTTTTAGGTGAGACACAGGTCGTAGGATGAAAAAAAAATTCTAATTGAATGTGTAGATAATGAACATATACATTCATATTATATTTCTGAAATCAAAGCATATCCTTGGGGTATTCGCTTGATGTGTAAGGAAACTGTCTTTGGGGTTATTTTAATTTCTGTATCTACAGTTTGGATATTTGTTAGTTTTATGGCTAAATTAAATATGTGAATGGAACCCATAAAATTAGAAATGTGGAGGACATATGATATCAAACTTCTCATAACAATTGATGGACCTAACAGGGGTTTTTTTAAGCTTCTAGTGGGGAATTCCTTTCCAGTGCTTATACTTCACATATTTGATGGCTTCATACAATGATGAAATATTTTATTTTATTGGTCCCTAATTGTTGATCTGATGACTCTTGACACTCTTTTTATTATATGATTTTTGTTTGGTTTTTTTAAACTCATTTTAGTATGCAGATGGCCTGCAAGACTCAGGGGTTGCCACCTATAGTAGGCACATGGTAAAATTCCTTCTAGATTTGTAGCATGAAGAATTTTGTGCCATAGAGAAATTTTAATTGATCAAAGATCCAAGTGCATATTTTCTTATTTTCTGTATATTCTTGTGCTGACTAAATTGTTTACTTTAGTTCTAGCACAGCACCGATGAACAAGACGGTAACTTCTGAATATTAAGTAACTGTTATTGTTAAACTATATTCCACTTTTAAAAGGAGATACAAATACAGTTGCTTATGAGAAGTTTCAAAATGTTAAAGAAAATTCTTTTTCTCTCAATGTAATTTCTTATGACCAAACAAATGTCTGTGCCTCTTAGACGACTTCTGCCAACACTGGAATAAAATAGGTATTGCATAAAGGTGTATTCCAAGAGTGTAATTTAGTAATGTGAAGCATGGTAATTTTGTTTCTCAATAGTCCATTGACATTAAAGACTTAGTAAAAGAGGACCCATCCCTTGAGTAATCATTGTAAAATAAACAGTTCTCTTTTTGTTGATTCCATATGTAAAATGAATTAAGGTAGGAAAAATAATTATTTCTTTTGTAATGTATTTTTGTCTTGATTATGCTTGTCTTGTAAAAGCTTGGGGCCTCTAGACCAGGGTGGCCCAAACTTCCAAATTTAAAAAATATATACATTGTGCTCGATTCATAATATAGTGAGTATACAGATTCATTTTATATTTGGGTATTTTTAATCAGCACTGTTAATAAGAATGGAGAAGTAGATTTTATTTCTAACTCAAGTATCTTAGTTGGAGAAAAGTTAAAAATGGGGAGATGGTGTTATTCAACAAAGATTTTATGATATTAAAAACAAATCTATTGTCTGACCAAAGTTTGTTCTCATCTCTTTTGATCATCTGGCAATTTATAAAGCACTGATGCAGCAACATTAAGGAGCCTGATTAATTACCATCACCAGTACTATATTCTAAGAGAATCTTCTAGGTCAGTTACAAACATTACGCTTTTTCCAATATAAGTGCCCATACCAGAACTGACGTTTGGTATGCATAGACTAGTTTAAAAATGGTAGAACCCAGTTTAAGATTTGTTTGTCCCCTCCCCACACCCCCCAAAGTTGTTCCGTTCACTACTAATCTAAACTACATCACTTACAGAAAATGGCATAACTTAGATTGAGTCTACCTCGAGCTTTTTGAATGTTTGTATCTACACCCTGAGATTTATTCTGAATCCCCTGGAGGCTTTTTACCCACTCCATAAGAAGGTTTGACTGGACAAGATGAGGAGATGGAAGGGGACAGCCAATCAGTCTTCACATAAGCAATTTATGAGTTGTAAGTCTAGTATCACAATCTCTCTAATGTGACTTTTCTAGACATACTACCCTGTGATTTCATAGACATTAGGGCTGGAAGGGACCTCGGGAGATCATCAAGTCCAGCCCCCTGCCCAAAGGGCAGGAAGTCAGCTGGGGTCATAGGATAAGCATCCAATTTAAGCAAGATAAGCATCCAATTTACTCTTGAAAATGTTCAATGTAGGTGCTTGAACCACCTCCACTGGCAGACTGTTCTAGACCTTGGGGGCTCGGACAGTAAAGAAATTCTTCCTTATGTCCAGCCTGAAACGGTCTTGCAGTACACCTTATTGCTTTTCAGCTTATGTCCAGCATGAACAGATTTAATTTTCATTACTATTCCCCACTGGAGGGGGAGGTAGGACCTACTGAGCATGTCTACACATGCATTTATGTGCACCTAAATTTAACGTGCTTTAGCTTAATGTGCATTATGGCGATTTTAGTCTTACATCTATACATGCACATGTTAAAGTGCATTAATGTTGTATGTGTGGGCTGACATGGGACTAAAGTTAGTAGCAAGTCAGTTTATACACAGCATTAATGTGCCTTAACACGTCTACCTGTGCATTAATGTGCTTTGGATATTTGTGCCTAAATTTGATACCTGCTTTTTTCCATGTTAAAGCACTTTAAAGGCGTACATACATGTCCTTAATACACCTTAAATTAGTCTCAAGTGCCTTAAATTGGTATGTGTAGACACACCCACTAATTTATGTGTTACCTCTAAAGCGATTATCTGTAGACAAACATGCCAGATTCAGATCCTAACCAATTCACTTTGTAGGAAACAATGATGGGAGAGAATGGAGTTGGACCTTTTGGGAAAAAAATGGAATAAACCTGGAAACCTGAGATTAATGAGCACTACTCTACTATTATTCTTTTTATAATACAACTCTGCAGTAGATGAAGAAACAAAGGCAACTTTTGAGACTTATAGTCATAAGTGAAGGCAACCACTACAATCTACTATATTCAGGCATACACATAATATTTCTATTAAGAATGAAAACAACGAAACAAGAAAAGACGGATCATATATTCAAGGCCAGAAATAAATTTATTTTTACTAGTCAGAAGAATGATGCAACTGATACCTAAGATTTGATATTACAAGGCTAAAAATGATGTGATATGTTTTTTCCATACTGTTTTCACTTTTCACAAATGGCAGTGAAAAGCAGCATTAATTCAGATATGCTAAGAAGTAATCTAGTCCAACTATTTTTAATGATTTATTTCAACTGAGATCTTAAATATATTCAAAGCCATAAGAGTTTATGAATATTTCAGCAGATAAGTGTTAAGACTGTAACAATGGAAACTTTCGCTAATTTATTTTAAGCCTACTGTTAGCAGTCTAAATAGACATAAACAGGATATCTTTCACCATATTAAATAATCTCCATATGGCTTCTTTTATCAAGTAATGGATAAAATGCTTATGATGTTAATGTTTTCATTAGGACATTTAATAGCATACACATGGCAAAGTTTCCAGAAAATGAATTGTGAAAAAGAGTTGTAGTTCTAAGCATGTCATGAACTAGACAATTAATGATCTCTTTAGTGAAATATGGTATACACTCCACACACTGTGAAAGATTATTCTGTTGGTACAGTAGTTTCGTATGATTATTTTTTATAATAGATTTATTCTTGCTTTCCATACTCTGGGAAACTTTGAAACTTGGTGAAAACCATTTGCAACATTTTATATAATCTGCAGTTTACTGGGCTCAGTCTTGAAAAGGGATTATTTAAAAGTGGAATTTTTGGTTTTTAAGATGAAAAGAAATTAAAGCAATAGTAAATATTTAAGAATTTTAGCAGAAGTAGAATGGCAGTATGGGTCATACCAACAATCGCATAAGGTTTTTTGCTCAGTGTAGATAAAGTGATCATAGAATCACAGAAAAATAGGGCTGGAAAGGACCTCAGGAGGTATTGGTCTATGGGCTTCTATACACATATAGGGAGCCAGCTCTGATGCAATGAAAATCTGGTGCACCAGAGCAGACTCGTTTAATCAAGTCTGCTGGAGCCTGGAAATAAATGTGAACCAGTTGACTCTGGCATCATATGAATTAGACATAAAAATGTGCCAAAAAATGGCTGTGGGGCACTTTGAACTAAAGCTCATTAAATAAGCTTTAGTTCAAAGCACCCTACCACCATTTTTCAGTGTGGCAGATGCTGATACACATGACACTCAGGCGCTTTTAATTAAAAGCACTCGGTAATTAAAGTGCCCTTCCATGCTTCCCAAAGCAAAAATGCCCTATGTGATTAAGGGCAACAGAATCTGAATCCGTTTTGTTGTTAACTCAAAGCTCATTCAAACAAATATCCCTAAATCCATGTTTTTCTTTCCCCTCCATGAAATACAGGAATGGCTTCTACAGACCTAGCAAGACTTAATATCTTTTGAAATACTGCAGATATTGACCTGTGTTTTACCTTGGTCAATATTTACCCTTTACATCAATAAATCTTGATCCCCTCAACTGAAGTCAGTAAAGACTTATTTCCACCAGTTAAAACAGTATATTAGTATAAGAAGCAAGTTAATTAAGAAATAGGAAACTGGAGAAAATATTGTTGTAACACTCTAGATAACATGCAAAAATATTCATTATTCTCACTCAAAAGACTGCTTATGTTCTGGTGCAGAGTTGGTGTTTCCTCTTCCCACTTTTCCATTTTTAATTACATAGCTAAAGTTAGTACATGTGTGCAGTCAATGGATCCTTACACACTGGAAAAATTATGCGGTGCCAAAAATGTCCTTTTTCAGTTTTTGTTGTCTAAGAGGAATGTGTGAAAAGCAAATTGCATATCAGTATGATGGCTTATGGCAACTGGAATTGTGCACAGCATTCTGATCAAGCCACCTGGCTGATTTTAGTAATGCTGTCTGCCACTCTTTGAAAAAATCCAGTATTTAAAGCAGGCAGTGCATTGGTGATTCTATATAGAACTGTCTCTACTCAACATTTGCTGAGACAATGTATTGCACTTGGTCAAAGAACAGGTATCTATAGAGAAGTGTTGACTGGATAAATCACTGCTTTTGTCAGTGTGTGTGACTCACCACCTAAATACCTTCACTTAGTTATTGTACTCCTCCTTCCTCCACCATTAAAAAATGTAAATAGCATTGACATTGCAGACATATGATAACCACAGTCACTGCATATCTCTTTCCTAAGCTGAAAAGATTTTGTTCAGTGTTTTGTAGAAACACTATTAAAACTAAATAACTATTTAAATAATTAGGAACACTCCCCATGGATGTTTGGAATGAGTGTTACAGTAGCTTGATCAGTTATGGTACTGTAAATACAGAAGGCTGTTTAGAATCTGTACTGGTAACACTCTTGCCTTTATATTTTAAATTATTTTTTACTTCTGTCCTGTTGCATCAAAATCAGAATTAGCTGAAAGTAGAAAAAGCTGAATACTACAAAACTCTGAGTCACTAAAACTCACTCCTCACTTTACAATTAACTCAAAGTAAAGCCTGCACATGTTCCACCCTGAACTCACGAAGTATAATTTTGAATTTGAAATTTATATCTTCTGGCTAAAACACTACATAATAAAATTGAAGGTCTTTTATTTCCTCACATAGGATATAGAATTTAATTAATCTTATAGATTAGTTACTTTGCTCACAGAGCAAAGAAGGGAAAAGGAATTTTATATAGTTCAACTGCAATGTGGCATGAGCCCACTATAGTAGTTGCACTGGTTACGTCTACACAAGACACTGCTGCACAATGGTTGCTGCATATTTATTTAATACTTCTTTAATCAAGTACTAAATAAATTCATAGCAACCACAGCTACTGTGCAGTAGAACCAGTGAGTGCTGTTTAAGTGATGCTACTGTCCAGTAGCCTAATAATATTGCAAAGTAGCATATTCATAGTATCGTACTGCTTAGGGTCAGACGGGACCTAAACAGATCATCAGGTCTGACCCCCTGCCCTGGGCAGGGATGGGTGCCAGGGTCATATCACCCCAGCCAAATATCTTCTTGAAAACCCTCAAAGTAGAAGAGAGTACCACCTTACTTGGAAGCCTATTCCATAGCATGGCAGCCCTAACTGTAAAGTAATATCTCCAGATGTCCAGCCTGCAGCTTCTCTCTAACAATTTGTGGCTGTTACTCCTAGTAATTCCTGGTGGTAATTCTTGGTGGTCCTCCCGGTGAGTTTGTAAATGGCCACTAGATCCCCTCTCAGCCTTCTCTTGTGGAGGGTGAATAGACTCAGGCCCCTTAACCTCTCCTCATAGGGCCTGCCCCGCTGCCCCTTGACCATGCAAGTGGCACTCCTCTGGACCCTCTCCAGGTTAGCCACATGCCTCTTGAAGAGGAGGAGAAGTTATAGGACTATAGTACATTTTCACTGAAAACTTGTATTTTGCTATGAATTTATACATTTTAAAGTGTAGAAGGAAATGGAGTCATTTTCAATATCCCTCTGAAATCTCATAATCTCTTCCCCTCCCCCACTATTTAGTCCTTCTGTTCTGCTGTTTATGGTTTTGATTTTCTTATATGTTCTTTATCTATTTTCTTATTCCTTTCTTCATCATTTTGTTTATATTTACAAACATCCATTTATCTTTCCCTACCCTTTGCTTTCATATTACTTGCAATTTTTTTTAACTCTTCCTTACTTATTTTTTTTCCTTATTGACTTCAGATTCTTCATATTTTTCTCTGCATTTCTTAATTTTCAAGTGTTCATCTTTCCTCTGTTGCTTTATATTCCTTTCTGGATATTGTCTTCTCTTTTATTCTTCTTTACCATTCTTTACCTCTTCATGCTGCTGCTCTGTACACTGCCATTTAAGCTTCTCCTTTCTTTAGAAATAGTGTGAAAACAAACACCACTCAAATTAATATTTGAGTAACTGTATTTAAATTATGATCATCCTCTGTTTTCATATCTTTAAAAAATACTCATAATCATATTTTAGAAAGCACATATATAATCTTGCACAATAAGTAATTACATTACTAATGATTGTTAGGGCACAGTAAGTATGTGTTCTTGCTGATTGCTTGCTAATTATACTTGAGTTTAGTAAATATTTTTAAAATTAACATACACTATTTTTAGATTTCATTACAAGATTAACTCAGAACAGGATTAATTTTCAATGAAAAGAGTGCCACAGGTGTACAAACAAAACTATGCCTGTGGAGGAAAAAAAAAATACTTATGATGTGTGATATGGGGGTGGGGGAGGGGAGAACTGTCAACATACTTGAATTATTATAAGTGTAAATATGAGTATTACTTTTATTAATTGTCCTGATTATCATTATCGATATTTTGAAAAAGCTTCTTAACGTTTCACATATTTAATAATTTCCATGTGTCTAATTGAGCCAGAGTAAAGCGGTGCTAAAAAGAATGACCTATTTATCTTGTATGGTTTCAAAGATAAGAGAGGGTCTAGCCATGCAAAATTCAGAACTGGAGCTGAAAAAGTTTAGTAGAAGTCAAATCTTGCATTTTACTACATCCTTATCACCATTTATTATTTTTGACGTTGCCCAAACAAGAGTTAAATAAAAACAGTAAACTAGATATTCTCTCCCTTTGGAAAATTACTGTAAATGCCTTAAAGGACATTTTGATTTGAGAATTTATCACCTCTTCTTGAGGCAAAAAAATAATATTGGCAAATTAATTATTTGGTGTGTAAATGCCTATTAGCCTAAACAACCAACCTAACATGATTTCAGACACCTGTTGTAACAGCTTATGAGGAAAATCTGTCTGTTTTCTAAAGTCCGTATTTGAGCAGCATAGCTGTGAGATTATTGTTAAACTAAAAATTTGCAATTTTACTTATGTGCTTGCTTGGAAAACCATATTACTGAACGTTAAACCGTGTACTTCAACATACAACATCCCCTTGAAGACCTAGTTAAAGATTACTAAAAATCCCTTTCATTTGCATACATAGGCAGCTCAAACTGTGGGCATGAATTTTGGTCCCTTCTTTATGAAATTAGTCCAATAATCCTTCACTAAAATGATTATGTTTTAATGACAATATTTAAATTATTACTTTTGTAATCATACCTATTCATTTCTACTGATCAAGCAACATTTTTTATCTGTAAACTTTCCATTTTTTTATTTCTTTAGGACTTGGATTAAATGAACTTTAAATATTTTCTTCTCTACACCATTTATTTATTTTATTTAGCGAATGTAAATCCACTTTCTTTACACCATCACAGCCATATATTTGCTTTTATGCTCGGTTTTAATTAGTTTATTCAACTTCAGTGATTCTCATCTGGGTGTTGCAGCGTCCTGGGGTGCTTTCAGGTCCTTTCAAGAGTGGTACAAGGTGCTGTTCAATGTTAAGTCTGTTAGATACGTAAGCATGATTCACAAGATAAAACCGAAGATTTAGAATAGGAATCTATAGTGTTAGAAGTATTCTGACCTGTTGTAGGTTTTCTCAGTTCTTTGCAACAGAAAAATTGCTTTATTTTTCCTTAATAAAAAAAGAGGGAAAACTAAGAGCTGACATTTTCTAAGGGGTGCTTTGAGTCTAATGGGGGTGTCTTGAGTCTAGCAAAGGGTGTCTAGAGTGTACAAAGGTTAAGAACCACTCACTGCTCTATTGCCAGGAAGTTCTATGAGTTTTGGTATTCAGAGATAATATGGAAATGCAATGAGATTCTCCCAGGACAAACACAGTATAAACAACCATGATAGAAAGTTTTCAAACTTCTAATTGAACAGGGTTTTCCATGAGTTGATTTACTAATAAAATATTATTTTATACAGTTGTTTATGAGACTAATCTTATTGGAAAGTGCTCAAAACCTAATAGGTTAAACTGCTAGGTGAAGGTTACTCTGGTTCAACTAGCAAACACAGAATGATTTTTTTCCCCAGAAACAGAGATGGAGGTCAAAGACCCCAATTTCTTCATTTAGACCTCTCTATCACCATTTTGAACATTGGATTTTGACTTCTCAGTTTAAAGAATAGAAGGAAAAATCCAAGCATGACCCCTTCATTGTTGAGGGGAAAACTAAAGGTTATTGTTGAACTGAAATTTTACAATTTGTGTAAATATACAAGAGAGAATGAAGTGTTGCTAAACCATAATCGGGGTGAAATTTGAAGCCATGTCCTAATTAGAACTTTGCAAGTCTTTCAAGCTGATCCATAGGACCTGACAGTCATTTCAGAAGTTTACTGCTCTTCAAAATTTAGGTGCCTCTCTTCTGCCCCCAGCCACGACTTTTCTTCCACAATGTTCCAAAAGTAGAACTAAAAATCTAAAGTACATAAATCTGTACATATGGCAGAGGAGAGAGAGGATATGGTTGGAATCAAGAGACATTGTACATTGAGATTTGGTGATTCTGCAGCTCTGGGAACAACCTCTATTCATATTTTGTGACTTCACTTACAGTACTGGCAACCACACACAGCTTTCTGAATATAATTAATATTGAACACAAGGGCTAACTTCTATCCTTAGATTTACAGTATTAATCACTGAAAAAAATGTAAGCATATGTGGGTGTGCCTAGTGTTTAGGATACTAGCCTGGAAGTCAAGAAAATGTAGACTCAATTCCCTGCTCTGTTACATATTTCCTGTATGACCTTATGCTACCTCACTTTGTGCTAGTTCATCAGTTCCCTTTCTGTACTTTCCTATCTCTTCAGGGTATTGTAAACTGGATTACATTTAAAAGTTTGTGAAATGTTATATTACTAGAGTAATAGAGCCAATATACATATCCAAGACAGATATGGTCTAAAGCTAGTTCCTAGGAATGAAGGCCCATTTTATCATGGTTGAAATTAAGCAGATACTGGGAAGTTAGGTACTTAGAGCTTGATTTCGTCATATTTTAATTAATGACATAAAAATGTTAAGTATTGTATCCCTTACTAAAAATCTGAGTAACACAGTCAATTCACTTCTCTAAGAAACTATTTTTAAATAATGTTTAAAATGACTTGGACACAGGAATTACACAAAATACAGTAGGAAATAATGCTGCACAATGCAAGAGATGGGTTACCTAACCTCATACATCTTTCTATCTTTAATTTTTATATTCAATAAAGCAGATGACAGTGTCTAAGTCGGTAATGGAATTTTAGATGGCTTACTGAAAACCGGAGACATTCACTCAAATCAGTTTTCCTTTAGATGACCTTAAAGGTGACACCAGTTAAATACCGGAAAGTAATAAACCCAAATGAATGGTCAGTTGATTGCCAGAGAACTGATAGATAACAGTGTTATGCAAATAGGAAACCAATTGTACTTGAGAATGGGAGGATTTTGAGACAAAGATGTCAAGGTGTCACAAGCATCGTTAACTTTTCTTTAGATGAAGAACAGTTGCTCCCATTAGAATATAAATAAATAATCTTTAGAGAGCTCAAGGTAAATGAAGTATTTCACCAATGATGACAAAAATCCTTGTAACTTGCAGGTAAATTATAGATAAAAATTAGCCTGCCATCACTGCTATGCCTGTGATTCATACAAAACAGGAACTAAGACGGGCAACAAAAAGCCTCATTTCATTAAAACAGTGAGTTTGAGCTTAGCTTTAAGTATACAAACAGTCCCAATAGGGTACGCTTAAGTGACTTACTGGAACAGTACTTTAATTCTTATAAGCAAAATCTATCAGTGTGCTTTCCTGATGCAATTGACCAAGGCTTTATTCATTAAGAGAGTGATTCCCAAAGGGTGCACCTTGGCACTCTACTTGCATGCTGCAAAAGCAGCAGAAGTGGCTTGGGAAATTTGGGCTGGAAAGAACCCCAGACACACTGGACCCACTTGTCTTGATTGGGGCCTGGCTGTGCTGGCCCTATGTAGAGGAAATTGGCCATGGATGGAGCAGTACTGCACACAGGATCAGGCCCATAGACTGGATCCAACTGGTAAGTGAAGTATTTCAATACACAATTTTAATCCTGAATAAAAAAAGTGTGCCCCAAGTATCTAGAGTTTGGGAAACTCTGCACTAGGAGATCCAAGGAAAGGAAAATGCAGTGACATGCATCTGAGAGAGATATTATATTAAAAGCTCTCTCTTATGGAATATTTTTGCCCCAATTTATTGGATTGTGTAAAGGTGGTAAATCATGAATGTTCAAATAGATACAAAGTGTACAATTTTTCAATGTTGACAATTTTTCAGTATTACTTTGTTCACAAATAATTTGTCTCAACTTTTGTGAAAGCTGTTGAATTGCGAAGACAGTATTTGATAAAAAGGCTTTTTAAAAATATGGCAAATACTTTTGAATGAACTATTTGCTAAATATTACTGAACTAGATCTATGTTCAAACATCTGAAGCACTCAGTCCATTCAAATTATGTGCAATGATGCAGAGTTTCTCTAAGCCCATTCAATCTGATTTAGTCATCCCCAGTTCAAAGACTGAAGTAATGTGAAGCTATTACAGTAAATTAGTATTAACATTTCATCATTGCAGTTCTCCAGAGGGATTCTTCTTGCTTTTGTACTACTATCTCAGTGAAAAGGGACAATGGAATTGGACCAATGGAAAATTCCTCTATTGCCCTCTATTGAATTGTTTGTTCATTTTAACACCATAAATTGTTTAATTAAAGGATATTTTCATTTATTGGTTTGCTTATGGATGTGTCTAAACACACAATCATTGAATTGGCAAGGGACTGGCACATGCACGAAGTAAAAGACAGTCTCAGCCTTGGAGAGCTTAAAGTGTAAACATACAAGATAGCTAACAGTTGAAAGAATGAAGGCAGGCAGGCAAACACTCACAGAGAGATGAAGTGACTTACTTGAGAACCACTGAAACATCAGCTATCTATGACCAATTGTATATTGCCTCCCCCCTGAACTCAGAAGAGCCACTGAAAAACAAGCCCCATGACTTGAGTTGGGAAGCCAGGTCCCCCTCCCTCTCCTTCCTCTCCCCACTCCCTACATTTTTTGCAAAACTGCTTCAAACCAATTCCCGCTAGGAGGCACTTGGAGGTCAGGGGCAGCGGGGAGAAGAGGGACTCAGGCGCACGTGTGTCCTTCCCACACGTGTGCCTCCTTTCTGGACCCGGAGCGGAGGAGAGTGCAGCAGTAGAAGCGGCGGCGGCGAGCGGAGCAGCTGAGGGGCCAGCAGCAGCTGATCCCCCTAAGGTAAGTGGGGCTGAGGGACTGAGGGGCCGGCGCAGCTGAGCCGGATCCGGAGGGGAAGCCCCCCGGGTCCCTCTTAGCTGAGCCGGTAGGGAGCCGCGCTCCCGAGCCGCGCGAACAGAGCGCGCAAACAGGCGCGGTCTGTAAGAGCGCGCCGGCGTTTGCGCCGGCGGGCGAACAGGCGGGGCCCAGAGGCTGACCCCTGCTCTGCTAGTAAGGGCAGCAACTCCTGCGATGGTGTCGACACGGAGTTCTGCCAGGGCCCCTGCCCGGGGGGCGCGGCCTTCCCGGGGCTTGTCCGAGGCCTCCACCCAGACAGAGCCCTCGGGGGGGCTGCCGTCCTCCAACCCCCTGGCCTGCGGGAACTGCCTGGCAAGGTCTGGGGGGGCAGGGACTGGGGACTCCTGCACCTGTCCTGTAGGTATCCGCCTTAGGACCCTGGAGGAGCGGGTGCAGGAGCTCCTGGAGGAGGTTAGCAGGCTGAGGGGAATCCGTGAGGCAGAGGAGGAAATTGATAGGTATTTTCTTTCTCTGCAGGGTGATACAACAGAGGAGAGGGCAGACCGGGATGAGCCCTCCACCGCTGAGTGGCAGACAGTCTCCCGCGCCAGAGCTATTAACCATGTTGCGGCACCAGTTCCTCCTGTCCATCTGGAGAACAGATATGAGGTCCTGGCAGCCCTGGAGGAGGAGGGAGCAGTGGAAGATTCCAGGGAGGAGACTTTGTGCACACAATGTCCTGTGCGGGCGGCGGGAGTCAAGAGGCCTAAGAGGAGGAAGCGTCGCGTCATCGTGATTGGTGACTCCATCCTGAGAGGTACGGAGGGCCCCATCTGTCGCCAGGATCCCTCAGCACGTGAGGTATACTGCCTGCCCGGAGCGAAGATTCAGGATGTGAAGGGGATGCTCCAGTCCATCATCCAGCCCTCCGATTATTACCCCATGGTCCTTGTCCATGTGGGTACTAACGATGCGGCCAGGAGAGCCCCTGATCGCCTGATGGAGGACTACCATGCTCTGGGAGGCGTGCTGAGGGAGATGGGCGCACAGGCGGTCTTCTCTTCCATCCTGCCAGTGAGCGGACGCGGCAGACGTCACGAGATGTGCATTGCGGAGACCAACTGGAGGCTACAGGAATGGTGCTTCGAGGCGGGCTTTGGCTTCCTCAGCCATGACCGGCACATCGTGATGAGAGACATGCTGGGATGGGATGGGCTCCACCTTTCCCCTAAAGGTAAGCGTGTGTTCTCTTCCAGGTTGGTGAACCTCCTTCGGCGGGCTTTAAACTAGGCTCGTCGGGGGAGGGGGAAGATGAGGGCGGAGGAGACGATGACATACCAGGCCCAGCAACAGCCAGCGAGCCCAGACCAATGGTCAAAACGGAGAAACAGGTAAGCGATAGGGGACGGGGCATTGCTGAGACTAGGGGGTCAGTGGGCACAACCGCTGAAGGCCTCAAATGCCTCTACACGAATGCTCGAAGTATGGGGAAGAAGCAGGAGGAACTCGCCCTCCTCCTAGCTGTCACCAGCCCTGACATAGTAGGGATCACAGAAACGTGGTGGGACTCATCGCATGACTGGGCGGTGAGTGTCAAGGGCTATAGGCTATACAGGAAGGACAGGATAGGAAGGAAAGGTGGAGGAGTAGCACTCTACATCAAGGAGGAATATACTTCCTCGTTAATTAGCATGGGGGTAGAGGGGGGGCACTCTGAGGTGCTCTGGGTTAGAGTAAAAGGCAGTCCAGGGGAGAGAGACTTAACGGTGGGAGTCTACTATAGACCTCCCAACCAGGGAGAAGAGCTCGACCTGGAATTCTTAGGTCAGCTTACAGAGGCAGTGAGGGCTAAGGATGTGGTCATCATGGGGGACCTAAACTTCCCAGACATCTGCTGGGAGGAGCAGTCAGCCAAGTCTGATCGCTCACGTCGGTTCTTAGCCAGACTGCAGGACCTCCATCTAACCCAGGAGGTGCACAGCCCCACCAGGGGAGACGCCTTGTTGGACCTAGTGCTGGCCACGGGTGATGACCTGGTGAGGGGGCTGCAGGTGATGGGCCACCTGGGAGACAGTGATCATCGCTTGCTGGAATTCACCATCCAGCGTAAGGTGGCAAAGGGCTGCAGCAAGGCAACAGCCCTAGACTTTAGGAGGGCTGACTTCAACAAGCTAAGGAGGATAGTTGGGGAAGCGCTGAGGACCCAGAGGGGAAGGGAATCAGATGTCGAAGGTGAGTGGTTGCTCCTTAAGGAGACGATCCTCCATGCCCAAAGGGAGGTAATCCCAACAAGGGTCAAAGGGAGCAGGAGGGCACATAAACCCCCATGGCTCACTAAGAGCATCCGGGAATGTCTCCTTGCTAAAAGGGAGGCATATACCCAATGGAGAGATGGGGTCATCACCAAGAAGGACTATGTTACAGTCGCCCGAGGATGTAGGGGGGCAGTCAGGAGGGCCAAGGCAGAGTTGGAGATAGGACTAGCTTCCCGGATTAAGGACAATAAGAAGTCCTTCTTCAAATACATAGGGGGTAAAAAGAGGGTCCCGGGTAATGTGGGGCCCCTGCAGGACACGATGGGCAACTTAGTCATCACGCCAGATGACAAAGCTAACATATTTAACGATTTCTTTGCCTCTGTCTTCCTAAGTAGGGACCAGTTCAGCCACCTCCCTGCTGGGCCCCCCTCGGGCCCCGAGAGAGACACGCCTGGGCCAAGGGTTAGCGAGGAGTTAGTTAGGGTACTTCTGGAGAAGCTGGACGTGTTCAAGTCCGCTGGTCCGGACGATCTTCACCCTAGGGTTCTACAGGAACTGGCTGAGGTCATTGCGGGACCCCTGGCACGGCTTTATGAGCACTCGTGGTGCTCTGGCGAGGTGCCGGAGGACTGGAAGAGGGCCAATGTGGTCCCTATCTTCAAAAAGGGAAAAAAAGAGGACCCGGGAAATTACAGGCCAGTTAGTCTGACCTCAATCCCGGGTAAGCTCTTTGAAAAAATTATCCTGGCACACATCCAGGAGGGCCTTGCGGGGGAATGCATGCTCAGGGGCAACCAACATGGGTTTATCAGTGGCAGGTCTTGTCAGACCAACCTGGTGGCCTTTTACGATCAGGTCACCAAATCATTAGACGCAGGGGTTGCTGTGGATGTAGTCTTTTTGGACTTCCGGAAGGCTTTCGACACTGTCTCTCACCCTGTCCTCATCAAAAAGCTGAGAGACTGTGGTGTCGATGCCCACACGGTCAAATGGGTCGCCAACTGGTTGGAGGGCCGCACCCAGAGGGTGGTAGTGGATGGGTTCTTCTCGACCTGGAAGGATGTGGGCAGTGGGGTTCCGCAGGGCTCGGTCCTCGGGCCTGCACTGTTCAACATCTTCATCAGTGACTTGGATGAGGGGGTAGAAAGCACCCTGTTCAAGTTTGCTGATGACACTAAGATGTGGGGGGATGTGGGTGCACTAGAAGGGTGCAATAGGCTACAAGCTGACCTTGACAGGTTGCAACGGTGGGCGGATGAGAATAGGATGGGGTTTAACACTGATAAGTGCAAGGTGTTGCACATGGGGAGGAAGAACCGGCACCACACTTACAGGTTGGGGAACTCTCCTCTTGCCAGCACGGAGACGGAAAAGGATCTTGGAGTCGTCATTGACTCCACGATGAACATGGGCCGGCAGTGTGGGGAGGCAGTCAAGAAGGCCAATCGTACCCTATCATGCATCCACAGATGCATCTCGAGCAGGTCCAGGGAGGTGATCCTCCCCCTCTATGCGGCACTGGTCAGGCCGCAGCTGGAGTACTGCGTCCAGTTCTGGGCGCCACACTTCAAGAGGGACGTGGACAATATGGAAAGAGTTCAGAGGAGGGCCACTCGTATGATCAGGGGTCAGCAGGGCAGGCCTTATGAGGATAGGCTACGGGACCTGAACCTGTTTAGCCTCCACAAGAGAAGGCTAAGGGGGGACCTTGTGGCCTGCTACAAACTGGTCAGGGGGGATCAGCAGGTATTGGGGGAGTCCCTGTTCCCCCGTGCGCTGCCAGGAGTGACCAGGAATAACGGTCACAAACTGGCGGAGGGTAAGTTTAGATTAGATATTAGGAGGCGCTACTTCACAGTCAGGGTGGCTAGGGCCTGGAACCAGCTTCCAGGGGAAGTGGTGCAGGCTCCGAGCCTGGGGATTTTTAAAAGGAAGTTAGATGAGCACCTTGCCGGGGTCATCTGACCCCGGTGCTCTTTCCTGCTAAGGCAGGGGGTCGGACTAGATGATCTACCTAGGTCCCTTCCGACTCTAGCTACTATGAAACTATGAAACTAAGTACAGATTCTTGAGGGCATTATGGGGAGGTTGAATTGATTCAGAATGCCTCCATGCTATGAGGTAGGTTAGGATGGGAGCTAGCAGGGAACTTAAGAGTCCACTGGGGGAAGGGTGGGGGAGGCACAGCCCATGAGGGGTGGGAGGCAGGTGTGACACATGGGTGAGGTGGGGTGGGTGGGCATGTAAGACCCATGTGTGGGGTGGGTAGGAGAGGCATGACCCAAAGAGGTGACCCATGTGGGGTTGCAGCAGGCAGGTGCAACCCCTAGGTGCAGTGGGAGACACTGGCATGACCCCCAGATATGGTGCAGTGGATGGGGCTGTGGGTAGGGTGGACCTGTGGGTGGGGTGGGCATGGTTGGGATGTCCAGTGGGTGGGGGGGGGAATGGCATGACCCACAGGTGGGGGGGCAGGCGTGACCCATGGGGAGGTGGCAGGGCCAGTGATACAGGTCAGGTGGGCAGGGCCAGATGCCCCCCAGTGTGGTGGGCAGGAGAGCCACAACTTGCAGGTAGGGTGGGTGGGGTTGGTGCAACCCACAGGTTGGGATGGGGGGTCAGGCATGCCCCATAAGGTGGCATGGGTTCTTCTACAGTGAACCTAGATACCGACCCCTCCCACACCAAGACTTACTTGCTCATCTCTGGCAGCAGTGAATGCTGATAAAATGTGGCTGCACCCAAAGCATCTTGTGGGAGGGGTGTTGAGAGGGCTGGCTGGCTGGGAGTGGAGAGGTGTGACAGGAGTCCTACTCTCGGAGCCTCCCTGGAAGTGTGGCTCTGCCCTCCTGCAATGGGCCAACTGCCTGCTTACTCACCTGCCCTGCCTTGATCTTATTTTGATTAATAGATGATTGTAATCAGCTGGAGGCTGCCCATTTCTATGCGCCCCAATGACAGGGGGTGCTGCCTGCAGCTCCTTTTCCTCCCCTACACCACAGCCCAAGCCTCGCAGATGGTGCTGGTGTGATCTGACTTAGGCCCTGTTAGGTCTCGGCCCTCCTTTTGCTCTCGGGGCTCCTCGCCACCCCTCCTCACTCTCTCACGGGGCTCCTCACTGCCCCTCCTCACTCCCTCACAGGGCTATGCCAATGCACCCCGCAAAATACTGCGCCTTCTCCAGTGCCAGCAACCTCCAAGCTACTGGGGAGTCCCTATGAGGCTTCCTCCAACCCCTAATAGCCTCACTTGGTCCTCCAGTAAAATAGTGAACATAAAACACAAAGTCCCTGGGCTACAACATAAAAGCTAGACCATCCTGGTCAGAAGAAAACAACAGCACCTCCCTACCAGAGACAGTGAGCACACCAATGCCCTCAGCAGGACCTAGGGAATGTTCCTGCCATCCAGGTTGACCTCTTTGTGCTGGCCGAGGTCCTCCTCCCTCAGCTGCCAGAGGGAAACTGCCCTCCTGGCCTCCTGCCTGGGCTTAAGAAGGGCCAAGCTCTGCCCCTTCCTGTCTCTGTGTTTACCCTGGTTGCCCTAGCAACCAGCACCTGCACAGTCCTAGTGACTGGCAGCTGAGCTTCCCTCTTTCCACCACCAGGGGTCTCCCCCAAGCCGTTTCTGCTCTCAGTCCCAGGGCACCTGCAAGCTCTGTGACAAGGGGGCAGATCAAAGAGCTTTGGGGGACAAAAAATAGAAAAAGAGCAGCCTTGGGGCTGGGGCCAGTCATAGAGTTTTCCAACCCCAGGGCTGTGCAGGAAAAATGTATAGAAGTTGCATGAATCAGTTTTACCTAAATTGAGTAAGTTTGATACTACATAGATCCATGTTTATCTTAAACTGGGTTCTACCATTTTTATACAGTCTTGCATGCATGGAACTTCTGTACAGTTTTAGGTTTAGACTGATTGCTGGTCACTGAGTCTGTGTCTGTAAGGTCAGCACTGCGATGAGCTAAGTTTAAATTAGGTGGCCATTTTGAACCCATTTTAACCTCCCCAAATGTCTGTACTTGGCATTACTATCTGTGTTACCTAAAGAAAAGAGAACAATAGCACAGGCTGGAAGCTTGTGGCAGGATCATGGACCTGGAAACAAGGGTGGCATTGGCTTTCATTCTTGGCTGCACAGAGGGAGAGAAATTTTCACCTGGTCCATCCTGCATCATAGGCAGTCATTCTAAGCAGTGATCTGACTGTGCACTGACCATAGGTCAAAGCTGCCCTTCATATTTTTTTCTCTTCCAACTCTCAGCTTCATTTCCATGCAGTGTTACTCTCAACCAGAATACACTCCAGTTTGGGTGAGAGATAAGAGCAACACAGAAGGAAAAATATAGCTATTAGATTAAATCTATATGAAAAAATATATATATACTATTTAACTAACAGCTATTAGATTGTTAATTTCCAGCTGTAAACTTCAATGTAAGGAATTTTCTGCCCACATAAAATTACATACGACAAGCATCCATTAACTACTAAAATGGATGGTGTAGATAAACAGGACTTTTACTTCATTTTTGAAGATTAACATTATATATTTTAAATTATTTTCTATATGTATGATTAAACAAACTGAAATTGTTCTAAAGGAATGTCAAGAAGAGAACCAACAGGAGAAAAAAGAAAGATGCTAGTAAAAGAAGAAATACATTAAAAATCACAATCTTATAAAACATCAGTCATACTCACTATCAAAATATAAAATACAGGAAACAATTGGAGGTTAAACAGTGAAAGTGAATTTTTGTAAAACCAGACTGTATGAAAGAACATACCCATGAAAATCAATAGTGCACAGAAAATGGAATGCTAGGATTGGGAGAAATGGTTGAATGACATAATAACTAGTGAGAAGAAATATTTTTTCACTGTACAGAATACTTATTGTACACTGAAAATTTAATTAATCCTAGAGACCAAAACAGTAATAATGTTTCAAAGAGTCTTGAATGTTGGCATTCCTTATAAACACTATTTAAATATAGAAATACACAAAGAACATTGATGTGTACAGTTATAAATAGTGTATATATATATCTTGTAAGTGATATATAGTGTATATTCCTGGATAAAAATAAGAAAGTTGAAAATATATCAATAATTTATGGCAAAATAAATCATAAATTTCCTTAAATTTTCCCCAAATCAAGCACTGGAACCCCAAGACATTTAGAATATGGCACTCCAAAAATCATTATTTTTCTTTATAGTGATGCAATAAAATACTGATCTTTGTATGATTAAGGCTTTTCAATTATTGTAGACCCTGGCTAGAAAAAAAAGATTGTAAATAAATGTTGGATTTTTGTTCTTCATTATGTCACTATGTTAAATTAACTGATATCTTTGAAAAGTCTAAAAAATTCTGCTCTATTCTCCTCTGGACAGGAAGAATGGCTCAGGGATAATAGTGTTAGCTTGGAACATGAGATGCTCAGATTCAGGTCCCTGGTCTACAACTGACATGTGTGGCACCTTGAACATGTCACAGTTTCCTTTTGTGGGATCCATGGAGGACGTATATCCTTTATAAGTTCTACAAGATTACTTACAATCTGCAATTCTATTGGTACCAGTATTATGACTGATAAATGACCCACTCTTTTTAGTGCTTTTATCTTAGGAAAGATATACTATTTTTTCCCCATACATTAAAATGATTTACTTAAAGTGGTTCAGTCACTATTTTGTATGAACAAATGTGCACTTACAGACATGGAGGAGGGGAAGGGCACTTTAAGCTTTGTGCACCCTTGCACCAAGCACTGAGCATGCCCAGAAAAGGCATCATATTAGTTGGACCCAGCTCACCCAATGTTTGTATCGATCAGGGACTTCAATGGGGCTTTGTGGCACTTTTATCTAATAACTGATTGAATCAGCTATTAGACAAGCCCTGCTGAAGTGTCCAATCTATGCAGACTTTGCAGAGCCAGGTGGTTCTAATGTGCTGCCTCTGCCAGTTAAATACTATGGGGGCATGACTTCCATGTCTGTCAGCACCCATGTGACTCAACTTTAATTATGAAGGCACAGCTAACACCTCCATTACAAAATAAAAATGAGCCTGAATGAGCCTAAGTTTACAAAGTTCTGAATACATCCTGAATATGAATATATTGAATCATAAAAACAGAGCTCACTGAGAATGACAAATATGTAAATCTGGATAGAAATCAGATACATGATGAAGCTATATAAAATCATAGGGTTGGATGGAACCATATTGATCATCTAGTCCAATCCCCTAGCATAATATACTACTGTTATGGTAGCTTTTCATACCTTTGTCCACAACTAAATTTCCTTTTCTCCAAACTAAACCTATGTAGTCCTTTCTGCCTTTCATGGATGCATTCCAATCATCTTTGTCCTTCTCTAGTTCTTCTCCAGTTCTCTCCATTCACTTTAAAATACAAGTGCCAAGACATAGATCTAATACTCCAGCTGAGGGATAATTAGTACTGCACAGAATGAAATGGTCATCTCTTACATATGAACTTCAGTTGATGAAGCTCAAATTTGCATTTATTTTTTAATTAAATTAAATATGTTTATGTTTATTTATTGTAATTAGAATCATGCTGTCAACTCATGTTTAGCTTTTATCCAGCAAAACCTGCTGATGTTTCCTGGAAATGGTATTATTAGCTAACTTAACCAATTATCTCTCATTCTTCATGTTTACTTTGTTTTATATTCTTATGTGTAGCACGTCAGATTTGTCTTTGTTACATTTCATTTTTTGTTTATAGCCTGCTTTTCCAGTTTATCAATTTCCTTTTGAAATTTTAAATGTATCCTCTAAACTATTTTAAGGTCTCACAGTTTTGTTTCATTTGCAAACATGTCCATTCAGTAAGATCAACAGGTTTTACTAATCCAAGTCATTAATAGAAATGGCAAATAGCACTGAACCTAGACAAATACCTATGCAACACCATATGAGAAACTTCCTACCATTCTGCAACTTTACTTCCAGCTTTTCAGTCAATTATCTATCCATCCATATTTTTCTAGTTCACTTATTTCAAAGGACCAATGGTCCTTAAGTAGACCATACCTGGATAATGCTCCTGTAGATGCCCTCAGAAAAGTAACTAATGGAAAATTCTCCACATTAGAAAGATGTTTAGTCATTGCTTACACTAGGTTACAAGTTCTATATTGTTAAGTTGTTGCCAAATTAATGTTTCCAGGCAGAAAAACACAATGGATATTATAGAAAATGTGATCATGTCTGTGTGGTTACATAACTTCAAGGGCTATAGGCTGTACAGGAGGGACAGAATAGGAAAGAGAGGTGGGGGCGTGGCACTCTATATTAAGGAGGAATACACATCCTCATCAATTACCTAGGAGTCAGGGGAGGGGCACTCTGAAGTGCTTTGGGTTAGAGTACAAGGCAGTCGAGGGGAAAGGGACTTAATGGTGGGAGTCTACTACAGACCTCCCAACCAAGGAGAAGAGTTTGACCAGGAATTCTTGGGTCAGCTCACAGAGGTAGTGAAGGCTAGGGATGTAGTAGTCATGGGGGACCTGAACTTCCCGGACATCTGCTGGGAAGAGCAGTCAGCCAGGTCTGAACGCTCACATAGGTTCTTGGACAGAATGCAGGACCTCTATCTAACCCAGGAGGTGCACAGCCCCACCAGGAGAGACGCCTTGTTGGACCTAGTGCTGGCCACGGGTGATGACCTGGTGAGGGGGCTGCAGGTGCTTGACCACCTGGGCAACAGCGATCATCGTCTGCTGGAATTCACCATCCAGCGCAAGCTGGCAAAGGCATGCAGTAAGGCAGCAGCCCTAGATTTTAGGAGGGCAAACTTCAACGAGATAAGGAGGATAGTTGGAGAAGCGCTGAGGTCCCAGAGGAGAGGGGACCCAGGTGTCCAAGGAGAGTGGTCGCTCCTTAAGGAGACGATCCTCCAAGCCCAAAGGAAGGTAATCCCAACGAGGATCAAAGGGAGCAGGAGAGCACACAAGCTTCCATGGCTCACCAAAAGCATCCGGGAATGTCTCCTTGCTAAAAAGGAGGCTTACACCCAATGGAAAGAAGGGGTCATCACCAGGGAGGACTATTCTACAGTTGCTCGGGGATGTAGGGGGGTAGTTAGGAAGGCCAAGGCAGAGATGGAACTGGGACTAGCTTCCCAGATTAAGGACAATAAGAAGTCCTTTTTTAAATACATAGGAGGTAAAAAGAAGGTCCCAGGTAATGTGAGGCCCTTGCAGGACGCGTTGGGAAATTTGGTTGTCACACCAGATGGCAAAGCTAACATGTTTAACAATTTCTTTGCCTCTGTCTTCCTAAGTAGGGACCGGGAACAGCCACCTCCCTGCTGGGCCCCCCTCAGGCCCCGGGGGAGGCACACCTGGGCCACGGGTTAGCGAGAATTTAGTTAGGGAGCTTCTGGAGGGGTTGGACGTATTCAAGTCAGCCGGCTCGGATGATCTCCACCCTAGAGTTCTAAAGGAACTGGCCGAGGTCATTGCAAGTCCCCTGGCACAGCTTTACGAGCACTCGTGGTGCTCTGGTGTGGTGCTGGAGGACGGAAGAGGGCCAACGCAGTTCCTATCTTCAAAAAAGGCAGGAAGGAGGACCCAGAAAACTATAGGCTGGTTAGTCTTACCTCGATCCTAGGCAAGCTGTTCGAGAAAATTATTCTGGCACACATCCAGGAGGGGCCAGCAGGGGACTGCATGCTTAGGGGCAACCAACATGGGTTCATTAGTGGCAGGTCCTGTCAGACCAACCTGGTGGCCTTTTACGATCAGATCACCAGATCATTAGATGCAGGGGTAGCAGTGGACATAGTCTTCCTGGACTTCTGGAAGGCTTTTGACACTGTCTCTCACCCCGTTCTCATTAAGAACCTGGACACCCACACAGTCAAATGGGTCGCCAACTAGCTGGAGGGCCACACCCAAAAGGTGGTAGTGGATGGGTCCTTCTCAACCTGGAAGGACGTGGGCAGTGGGGCTCCGCAGGGCTCGGTCCTCGGGCCCGCACTGTTCAACATCTTCATGAGTGATTTGGACGAGGGGGTAAAAAGCACCCTGTTCAAATTTGCTGATGACACTAAGATGTGGGGGGACGTGGGCACACTGGAAGGAAGGCACACAATCAGACCTAGACAGGTTACCAGGGTGGGCAGATAAGAATAGGATGGGTTTCAACACGGACAAGTGCAAGGTGATGCACCTTGGGAGGAACAACCGGCACCATACCTAGAGGTTAGGGAACTCCCCTCTTGTCAGCACGGAGGCGGAAAGGGATCTGGGGGTCATCATTGACTCCAAGATGAACATGGGTAGGCAGTGTGGGGAGGCAGTTAGGAAGGCCAACCGCACCTTGTCATGCATCCACAGATGCATCTCAAGCAGGTCCAAAGAGGTGATCCTCCCCCTCTATGCGGCACTGGTCTGGCCGCAGCTGGAGTACTGCGTCCAGTTCTGGGCACCGCACTTCAAAAGGGATGTGGACAGCATCGAGAGGGTCCAGAGGAGGGCCACTCGTATGATCAGGGGACAACAGGGCAGGCCCTATGAGGAGAGGCTACGGGATCTGAGGGAGTCACTGTTCCCCCGAGCACCGCCAGGAGTGACCAGGAATAACGGTCACAAGCTGGCAGAGGGTAGGTTTAGGTTAGATATCAAGAGGCACTACTTCACAGTCAGGGCGGCTAGGGTCTGGAACCAACTTCCAAGAGAAGTGGTGCTGGCCCCTACCCTAGGGGTTTTTAAGAGGAGGTTAGATGAACATCTTGCTGGGGTCGTTTGACCCCAGTACTCTTTCCTGCCATGGCAGCGGTTCGGACTAGATGATCTGCTCAGGTCCCTTCTGACCCTAGAAACTATGAAACTATGAAACTATAACAGGGGTGGTATTAGGGTGAAGCAGAGCAATGAAGCTGACCAGTACCTTCTCACTGGAACTCTCAGTGGTCAGTAAAGCTGGTGTATGCTAGATGACACTATTATAGCTCCAGTTCATGATGATAATGCATTCCCATATAGTATTTTCTTAATAAAAGATGTTGTATCATACCTGCTCCAAAAACTCATTTTGACCTACTTCTTTTCCTACAGGAAGCCAAATTTATAACACACTGTAGAATGCCATGCAGGATAATGTCAAAAGCCTCACCAACTTCTAGGCATATTATTGTACATTGCCTTCCCCTCAGACACTGAAGTTACCTTACCAAAGAAGAAAATCAAGTTGGCTTGACAGGATTTGTTTTCTACAAATCCATGTTGACTGCTAGTAAGTACCTGTCATATGTTTGCAAGTAGACTATTTTATAATTTGTTTTAGTAACTTCCCAGGTTTTCAATCAAACCAGCTTGCTTTGCAATTTCCTGAGTGGTCCTTTTCCCATTTTTAAACATGAGGCATTAATTTTGGTCTTCTTCAGCTTTCTGGGATCATGCCTGCAAACATTAGTGCCAGTGACTTTGTGATTTCTTCACTTAGTTTCTTGGATCACTTTGGAATAAATTTCACTGCATCAGCTTAACCCCAATTCATTCAAATTTGTCCAAAGATCATTGACATTATCATTATTCACACCCTTCCCCTTTTTTGTTTATATTTTGTTAGTTGTTTGGTTGCAATTTATTTTTGTGAGGTCTCGGGCAAAGTAGCCACTGTGAAGCCCTGCCTTATTTTCACCTTCCATTCACCTTACCAATGGATACACTGTTTTCCTATCTTGCATCTTTCTTTTTTAGACAGTATTTCACATGTTCAGTGATTTTTGAAAGATTTAAGCATTCTTTTGGAAGTACTCAGTCTCTCATAAGAACAGGGTTATTATTATAACATGCAATTATTTTGTGCAGGACTGATATGAAATGTCTTCAGTCCCTTGAAGTGCACCATAGGATTAAGATGCCATCCAGGAACACAGCAACAAGCTGTTTTTCTGTTTGTTTGTTCATTTGCTTCTTGATGTTGATTTATCCGGATATTTTGTTATTCTTTTTTCCCTTTAAGTGTTTTAAAGTTAAAGGTAGTGCCAAAGAGACTGAAGGATCACATATACTGATTAAATCCAGATATAACATGAATTGTTATTCGAAAAGCGGGCCCTATAAATTCTGCCAGCGTGCCTCACTATTCACCTACAATAGTTGTGGCCTTGAATACCTACTTGCTTAATAAAACCTGAGGGAGAAGGAAAAGGTAATGAAGGGCATTTCTGAATGGCGATTTGATCTATATTGCTCTACTCAGGACAAGATTAGGAGTGTTTCCCTCTTCCTATGCACCCCAGAGGATCAATTTCCAAATTCCAGCAATCTCTTGCAAACTTCAGGCATTTATACATGTACCTTTTTGTCCTGTGATGTGCTGGAGATCTGCAGCTTCAGAGCACAATTGATTTAATCAAGTCTGCTCTGCATACAAGCTGACGCGCTCTGTGCTTTGCCGCATGCAGTTGTATAAATGGCGAATGCATGCAGAAAATGGCAGCAATGTGCTTTTGAGCAAAAGGACCTCCAAGGTGTTTTAGTTCAAAAGTGCACCGCCACCATTGTCTTAGTGTGGATGCACATTTTGCCACTTATACAACTGCATGTGGCACAGAATGAGATGCTTTTCAAGTGGGGCTTTCATGTATAAAAAAAACCCAGAAGTCCAAGAACAGGCCTTATATAAGTGCCTGATATCTCTGTGACTCAGAACTGTCTTTTATAATTTGGTGTAGGTACAGACAGATAATGGATAGACCCAGACATAGAATGGATGGATCTTCAGTAAGGTAATTTACACCTGGTGAGAACCAAGCCAACTGTGTTTATTTTCTTATATGTTGTCATGTATGTCGTCAGACTTAGGCTAAGTACAAACATTCAAAAAGCCTGAGGCAGAGTTGATCCAATCTGCATAGGTTTTTCTAAGATGTGTGGATTAGATTGGCAGTGAATGGAACATGGTGGGAGGAGGCAGACAGATACCTGCACTGACCAAGGCTAGAAGGTCGGGGGCTGTCTCATATGCTTCCCAGCATGCCATTCATTGCTGAAGGTAGCCAAGCATAGCTGACTAGGGGCCACCCCTGATTGTCTGCCCAGCACATGTCCCCAGTACTCTCCTGTCAGTCATGGGGTAGGGTGGTGGTGGGGGGGAGAGCCAGCACAGAATCTCTCCCCAGCTCCACTATGGTGGTGGGGAATGGAGGAAAGGAGAGGCCCCCACCATACAGACCTGTCCCCCCTCGATCAAGCCAGAAAAGCTGGGTGCCCACACAGGCTGGCCAGGGCAGGCTGCACAGCCCTGGCCCCCCATAAGTTGCTGCCTTTGTGCAGTTGTGGGGTGGGGAATGAGCCCCCCCCACTCCAGTCTTGCACCCCTGAGCTGAGGTCTGCACACCTGTGAGGGGCCCACATGGTGGGGGCTTTTCCCCACTACTACCCTGCCCAGATCGGATGGCTGACCCAGACAGGCTGCACAGCCCCACCCCCCTATGCTTCACTCCCACTGAGTGGTGGGGGTGTGTGAAGGGCTGGCGATCCTGGCCCAGCAAGCCAGCTCAGCCAGGCAGGGGCAGTGTTGGAGGACAAGCCCCTTGCTGCATGAAGACCCCAGCTTGGGGAGGGGGGGGTTGGGACCAGGGTGAGGGGCTTTGTTCTCCCCCTGACAGAGGCAGCAAGTTACAGAGGGGTGGGGTTGTACAGTCTGGCCTGGCCAGCCAGTCTAGCTGGACAGGAGCAATAGTGAAGAAAAAGCCCTTGGGTTGGAAGAGGATTGTAACAGAAGTTTTATAGACTGGTCTAACCCAACCTGATTAACCTGATTAAATTTGATACTACATCCATCCAGGTTTATCTTAAACTGAGTTCTGCTATTTTTAAATCAATCTATGTGCACTAAACTTCTGGGCATAGACAGAAATGACAATTTTAACCCAATATAGCCACAAAAAGCAGTCTATAGCCACAAATGAACAGGTGCAGACAGTTTGAAAATAACTGATTAGGTGAAAATCTGAGCCCTGATTGCATGAGGGTTCATATGAAGATGTTTCAAAACATATTGTCTTCTGTAACTTGTGTCTGCACAGCCTGCCAGCCTCTTGCAGGGCTGCTAACCCACTCCTAGCATAGAGCTGGTGACTGGGCTCTGGAGCCCAGTGCAGAGGTTTGTAGCCAGCCTAGGCTCTGGGCAGCTGCAGCAAGCAGTGGGCAGGCTGCAAACAGCTGCACTGGGCTTCACAGCTCTGGCATCAGCTCCATGCTAGCAGCAACTGAATGGGAACCTCAGGATAAACAGCAGGGCAGTGCAGCCCTCCCGGCCCCAACTAGTTCAGTGCTGCCTTCCTGGAGCCCAGGGCTGGGAGACAGCTGGAGCTGGGGCGTGTGGGAGGGCAGCAGCTGTTTGTAGCCTCCCAACTGCTGCCAGCCCCAACTGGGTAGCTGCTGATAGCTACAGAGCCTGGGCTGGGGGGCAAGGGGCAACAGGGCTGGAGGACAGGGGTTTTGGGTGGGGAGCAAGGGGCACAAGCAGGGCTTCCTGCCATGTACCCCCTGCCATTATTTTGTTTTTCTGGCACTCCAGCACCTTCCAACATAGGCATTGTAGGTATTTTCAGTGCTCCGGCCAAAATACGTTGCTTCCCCTGACCTAGAAAGTGCTTCCTCTGCTCCCTTTCACCCCCCCCCCCCCGACTCTGAAAATAGTTCAGGCTTGTACGGAGGGAGGCCCATTCACAAGGAGAAACCAGTTGCAGGCTCCCAGCCAGCATCTAGATTCCCCTCCCCCTGGAACCAACAATGAATTTTGGTTTGGTCCAGAGGATCCTTGTAACTCAAAACACTTCCTGAAAACTGTTCTGATTTACAATGGGCAGCCGCACTTCTGTCTGCACCCTCTATTCTGTTAAAAATTTAGGGTTGTTTCCAATCACTTATGCTGTCTGTCTTATGTGCCATTTCTGTACTTAGCTGTAGCTGTAGTGTATGCAGCTGAAATATAATACATAAAATTAATACTTTTAGACTTTTATCCTTATTATTTTGATTATATTGAGAATGTTAGTTTTTATATAGGCCTAGATAACATGATAGGTACATTTTATAAAATACATTGTAAAAAGCAGACATTTATGAATCAGGATTCATAGTAGAGATAGACCAACAAGATTTTTCCAAAAACTTTTCTTTAATTGCAAGCTTTTGGGCACAAACACCTTTCATCAGGCATTGGAGAAAAGTTTGTAAAGGTTCTCCTGTGTAGAAATGAAAATTCATATTTCATAGGATTTCACAGAGGAGTCAGTAGATGGAAAACTCCTCTGGGCAGTCAGTTCCTAGATGGTATGGAGCTTCTCACCTCCTGTGATAATCTGTGATGATGCAAATTACCTTGAAACAAAGGGAGGAGCAGGATCTTAGGTTTCTGGTGGTCACAGTTGGTTCCTGCCTGGGAAAATATTTTCTTTATTGCTTCCTGCTTGGGAAAATATTTTTCACAACCAAAGCCTTTTTCCCAACCAAAGCAACCAAAAGCACCTGCCACCTCAACTTATAAGATGTTGGTGTGCCAGGGCAGACAGTGAGGGAGGCATGAGTGGTCTAATCCTTGTTATGGTAGCACAGTCCCAGCCCCTTCCCTGCTGTTTTCCCCAAGTCACGTGTACCAAGCAAAATGCCTTTGCATGCCCCACATTGGCACCCATATCGGGGTTTGCCTACCCCTGCTCTAGAACAATATGGCTACAACCTAGATACCTGACATTTATGAACTGCATTTTCTTTTATACATGCCATTTTATAAATTCAGTTTTGATATGGAATAATTAAATAATAAAACACAAGCTAAAATAAGCCACAGAGAATACAGTCTGACTAAAGTGAAAATATTAATTAACCAATGCAATGAAGATCCATTAATTGTTAATGTTATTTTAAGTAAAAATATTAATACTTTATGTGTTCTTTTAAAGTATTCTTGAGGCAGCAGTTCTTTATATATGTAAATTACAATGCAAACATATTTTCCAGGTCCTGTGGCTATGCATGGCTTCAAATCAATGTATTTAATTTAGTAAATACTTTTAAATTAAGTATTTATCTTCCTAATTTTTCTTTAAAAATACAACCTGCCAAGAGTGTGTAAAGCAGTTTACTGCTCATTAAAACCTAATAAAATGAATGTTCAGTTAGCAATGCAGGGTGATAAAATACCAAAATGTGTGAAAGATACTGCATATTTGAGATTATAGGAATATTAATTATATTTTTGCAAGTAAGGGGCTCAGTTGTAGTTATGCCACGAGCCTAGAAAATTGGGTAGAGCATTGTTGCACTAGAACAAATTAAAAGAGTATAAATGGGTAGGGATTATCTTAAGGGAGGAGCAAAATTGAGGAGACATTTACTAGAAGTGCCACTGGAAATCTCATTTGATATCTGGACATAAAGAAATGATTCTAAAAATAATGGTTAATTTTCTACCTCTTCTTCTCACTTACTCCCATCTGCCAAGAGCTGCACAGTACAGACCAGAATTTCTGCTCTTATTTCACTTTAGGTTCCATGAATTTCTAGCCAAAATTTGCCTTCCTTGGCACCAAATACCAGAAGGTAACATGCTGCATTTTTGTTGCAACTTGCAATGGCCTTGTGCTGATCAGCTGCATTTCTCATACATGCTTTGCATCCAGTATCAGAGAGGTTGAAGGGGGAAAAAAAAAACATAAAAAGACAGGGACAAAAGTCTTCTTTCAATGAGATACAACACTCTGAATTCTATTTAAGAAGACCTATGTAATCTAATTCTCTCTTCTGTTGCATCCACCAGGTTTTCAGGGTTGTAACTAAGGACAGATTTTGCTCTGTGATGTATCACAGTCCTGGAAACTCAGATTTAAGAGATTACAGAAGAAAAAAAGGAAGTAAATGTTGTATAATGTCTGGGGTATTCATAATTCAATAACTCATTAGTTGTTGACTATCACTTTCCCTCTGGTACACAAACAAAAGATACTGTTATAAATCACTCTGGCTTGTATCATCGATTCTAAATCACAAAAACTAAACATTGGACTGCCACTCACTGAACTGCACTTTCAAATGATTCCATCTTTATATGTGTAACAAAATATCAGTGATTGGAAATACCCAGATATGACAATTTTCTAAGTAGAAGTGTAAAACCAGGTTCAGACATGATGAATGTTGAGGCTAGTATTGTTATGTACTTGGCATTACAAAATGTTCTCATTTAAGCTAATGGGCAGCACAACACACAGACTGCTCAATAATTTGAATTCAGAGCGAGCAATCTCTATTGTTTCTGCCCAACAGCACAGTACATCAATTCTTTTCTTCAAGTTATTGCATATTGATGGGATACTTTTCTCCTGACAAGCTACAAAAAATTAAGTCAGCACTTATCCCGTCAAAGTGGCTGAATGAATGGGAAGGTTAATGCCTCAAACTAGGTTTAAATTAGTTCACATTCCTTTAATAATTGCATTTCTGCATTAAACTTGTTTTAAACATGAAAATGTTTGATTCACAGTTCCTAAAGGCTAAGTTATGTGTGTGTGATGGAAGAGTGTTATGCTTCAAAGCCTATGAATTCAGATAAAAATTACTGTAACTTTCTTAAGTTGTTCAAAGGTCAACGAAGGGCTGGAAAGTTGCATAAAAACAAGATGAGCTATGGGGAAAATAACGAGAATTGATAATGACCTTTCAGGCAATAAAGAATGAAAATCATAAAATGCTTATCCATATGGAAGAGCAAAAGCTTGAACAACAGGATGCAAGGTAAACTAGCTCATTATAATTGGAAAGATGAACTGGTACTGTACAAGCTTTCTTCCATACAGAAAAACCTTTAGGAAATTTTCATTTAAACAGGCAGCAATTGTTTTTTGTATGTTTGGGCTTGATCTGTTAAAGCCATGTGTAAGCTGCCATGTTCCAACATTACATACATTTGGAGAGTTTTTAAACTTACATCCCCTTGTCAAAAAGCAATTAAAAACACATTGGCAGAAGTGAAGAATGGCATCTCATTATTTTTATTTCCTGTGTTATTTTAGTAGACACAATATTAGATTTATGTTCTAGTTTGCCAGTTCTTTCTCTATCTGTAAAATAAAAGTGGTAAGAAAAATACTTTTTTTGGATTTTGTGACATATATTAAGGAAGATATTTTACTAAGAAGTAAACATGAAGCAGCAGACATGATAGAAGTATGATTACATCTCTCTGTGGGCCTGATGCAAAGCCCATTGAAGCCAGCAGAAAAATGTCAATTAACTTATATGTGGTATTGTTCAGACCCTGGAAAGGTTTTAGAATAAAAACGCTCTTTTCATTATGAATTGAAGATGCCTATCACCTGGAAGAAGTACTCCAGATTTAACAGATCATGCCATTAAATAACTTAGCAGCTCATTTGAAGTGACAATGAACAGGGAGGAAAATTCTTTCACTTTTGACTAAGTAAATTCTCTTCTGGAATGTCTAACCTGATTCCTTAATTATTTTTTTTTAATGCTGTAATTCAGGATTCTGGTGATAAGTAAGACAAAGACAAAATCAATGTCAGCCATAGTCCATATTTTATGTGGGGCATTGACACTCTCTACATAGCAAATCCATTCTTAAGTATTGAACAGGAATAAGAAAAGGAAAGACTTTTCACTTAGAACATAGGCACATTAGAGCCTTAAAGTAGTCTTCATAGGCTCTTAGAAAACCAAAGTTGTTTAACTAGACTGCACCCTAGCTTTACACAATGACATTGTATCAGTTCTACCACTAGCTGTCCAAAAGGCAGAGGATACGTTTCTTTGTCTGCTGCTGTGCTCACCAGATGACTGGGTGAAGTACAGATGTCTCTGAACTCCTGAACCTAGTGGAAGGTGCAGTTTAAGTCAAGAAAATAATTGTCCTGATTTGGCTGCTTTATGTGAAAGATGGAAGCAATGTGTGTCATTTAAATAATATTGGTAAATGGTACATTATTTGTTTGAAATGTTGTGCATGTGAGGGGACAGGGTGGGATTTTTTGTATTTGATTTTCTTATTTTGGTGCTACAGGAGTTCCTATACAGGTGTTGCGTGAAGCCTAAAGTAGTTTGGGCAATAGAGGAAAGGAGGTATACTAGGGACTTGAATAGTAATAGAGAACGGGTGAAATAAAGAACATTAGATAGTTCTGGGGATAGGAGCAGGGAATGAAAGAGAGGAATAAGGCTTAGATACCACTTTACTCTGAAAAGAGATCATTTGTGTGCTAGGGGAGGCATTTTGTTTGCACTACACGAGGTATTTTGAAATTACTTTTGTAAACTTCCTCAGGTGAGCTGTTGTAGATATTTTGAGAGTCATGTCCGACATGAGAATGTAAGCTCTCTTGAGGCAAGGACTATGCCTTACTATATGTTTAGTAAGCACTAAGTACATTTGGGACACTACTTCAATATCAGTAATAATATTTGACCCTCCTTGAAGTCATGCCAATATTTCTATTAGCATGATCACAAGCCCAGTGATGTCTTTGGTAAGTTTTTCCAGTTTTTTCTGCAGTTCTTTCACATAGCACAAAGGATGAAAAACCCCACCTTGGAAAAACAGGATAATGTAACTGCAGAATTAAAAAAAAAAAGTTTAATTTGGAATCACATAATGCACTTAGCGTAGCATCTGAAATGATCTTATTTGTTTCTAATTGACTATATTATTGTTGTCACACATGTATTACTCATAAGGAATGTTAAGATCCTAAGAATAGTAGCTTTATAAAATGATAAAATATTTTAATTGGCCAAAACGTGCTGATATTAAATAGCCAGAATGTACTGTCATTTTATTCAAATATATTTATAAGTGTCGTTATCCTGTTTTATTTATATCATTGTAGTGGTTCATTTATAACCTGTTTGTTTTAGTAAAACTAATTGCTTTAACAGTATGGAACCACATACTTTCATGTTCTATGCATGCCTTTAAAAAAATGATTGCAAGTCTTGGATGTTATAAAACAGGCAGAGGAGAATCACAAATAACTGTATTTATCAATGCTGTATCAGCTCAAGACAAGTCAACGCAACACTTTTTGAGATTGGTTTTGCTATCATCTGAATTCACTAAAAAGTATATCAAATAGACAGTTTGATTTTCCATAACACGAAGGAGCTCTCAAAGGATTTCTGATACTTTAAATAAATCTGATTACTTATTTCCATAGAGCTTTATGTTTCATTAAGACACATCAAACATCTTTTCCACTGAATTGAGACAATTTTTTTTAACAACATTAATATGACACCCAAACAAAAAAACCCCAAACAACCAAGCGTTTCTTGAGGACAGATAGTAGAGCACTGCTTCAAGGACGGTTTATAGATAACATATAGGACTCCTATTTTAAACAGCTGATATGGTAATTATAGCAGTTATAAATATGAACATAATCTCATTACTGTTCACTTTTAGTAGCCTATGATCGATGTATAATACACTACATGCATTTCTAAAAGCTCTTGAAGAATTGATTGGAAAGATTTTAAAGACATGCCAGAGGTTGCTAAATACATATGCCCTTTAAATAACATGGCCCACAGTGACTGATAAGAGCCTAGTCTTGTGGCTAAGGTACTGGACTGGAACTCAGAATATCCAGATTCAGCTATTAGCCCTGCCGCAAACTTCCAGTATGACCTTGAACAAGTTTTCAAAAGTGGCTGCCTAATTAAGCCTCTAAATCCATCTGTAAGCACTTAAATGGGTGTTGGGCCTACTGCCTGCCCTATTATCCCTGTGTTGTTCTGGGTTTGGGGCATTTTTACACATATAAGTGCTGCAGTGTCAGTGTCATACATATGCCCGGCACTGCATCACTTGCAATTGTATAAATGACAAAATGTGCGTCTGCACTGAGAACATGTCAGTGATGGACTTTCAAACTAAAACATATACAAGGTGCTTTAGTTTCAAAGTGCACCACTGCCATTTTTGTAGTTTCATAGATGTTAGGGGCTGGAAGAGATGTTACAGATCATTGGATACAGCCCCCACTGTACTTGTAAAGGAAAGACTGCGGGGGTCAGATGACCTCAGCAAGATGGGCATCAAGACACTTTTTGAAGATCACCAGGGTAGGTGAATCTACCACCTCTGGGGGGAGCCTGTTCCAAACCTTTGGCACTTGACTTGTAAAGTTTTTCTTATCTCTAGTCTGAAGTGATCTTCAATCAGTTTGTGCCCATAGGTTCTTTTCCTCCCTTGGGGGGGCCTTGATGAATATATAGTCCCCCAGGCCCTGATGTATGCCCCTAATATACTCATAGGCTGCCACCAAGTCCCCTCTGAGTCTTGACTTCTCCAGGCTGGACAGTCCCAAGTATTTCAGCCTTTCTTCATATGACTTGGTCTCTAGACCTCTAATCATGAGCACTAATCAAGCGTGGCGCCCAGAGCTGGATGCAGTATTTTTTGCTTGCTGACATGCATTTCACCACTTATGCAACTGTACATGGCACAGTGCTCTGTGTGTCAGCTTGTGTGCTGAGCAGACTCGATTAAACTGAAGTGGTGGAGCTCTGGTGAATCATGGGATGAAAAGGTATATATATAAATGCTCATGGCAGAAGCAAGTCTTCACCCATCCCCAGTGCTTCCTCATTTTTCTCTGTCTACCTATAGGTCTTCTTACTCATCCTCAAACATCTTGCTCTTGGTATCAGGGTTACTTAAAGGAGCTTTAAAGACTGCAAATAGGTTTGTTGCCCCCATGGTCAGCAATTTACTCAAGAATAATGGCAGGAACTGCATTTTCTAACATGAGGAAATTTCCACAATTTGTCTATATTCTGCAACGGAAAAAATCTGAAACATCCAAATGCATCTACAATTCTGGGGGAAAAAAACGGTTTCTAGCAAAACATTTTGTTCTGATAAAATGTATGCATTTCATTCTAATATTGACTTTTTAAACACATACATACATATGTTTGAAATGAAAAAAAGCCACTTCAGGGGGAAAAAAAATCAAAATGTATTCCACAACATCTCCATAGGACATTTTGACATTTCCGAAATGTTTTCTTTTTGTTGTTTTCTCCCAAAAAGATATTCCCTTGAAACTAATTCTTCAAAACTCTTGAATTATAAAAAGGGCATTTTTTTAACTGAAAACATTTTTGACAAAATCTTCAGACCATCTAATCTAGCCTTTAAGAAACTGACAATCTAAAACAGAGATTTTGTTTCCAGCACTGAGACAAACCTTTGCTTACACTCATATACATGAGATCCTATTAAATTCATAATTAATTAGGTAGAGAGGAAGTTAACTTACAACTGCCTTCAAAAATTTAGAACAAGCACATAAATACAGTTATTGCTATTAATATGGCATTAATATGGCATTGCTATTAATATGGCATCATCATTGGACAAAATAGTTTGCAATATAAGGGGCTCAGTTGGCCTACTATTTTTACATGGGTCCACCAAGTGAGTAATATGTTCCATTACAATAAACAACTATATCTGAACTTTAGAGAGTGCTAAAATGTTACACTGAATGGAAAAAAGAGCCCTGTGCTTTATAATTTCAAGGGTACTCCCACACTATGACTATTTTTAACTAGCCCTCAAGATTGGTAAAGAAATACTCTCTTGTATTCTACCCTGTATTTTGCTTTTAATTGTTTCAGTGAAGAACCAATCTATGGTATTTTTTAAAATACTGTCACAAGGTTAACTAGTGGTACAGTGCTAATGACCATAGTAATTACAGTATTATGAGTTTTTAGAGATTTGAGAGATAGGTCAAGGTTGTGAACCCCTGTGTTTTAGGGGGTTTAGGTCAAAATCTGCTCATGAAGTTTAAGAGATAAATATTAAGCTCTAAAACTGGATAATATCTTTAAAGGCACATGGTTTTCACTCATAAATAACTGTAATCACAATGTTGCATTCTCACTGAACTATAGGCACAAATGTTCAAAGGTTAACTCCTCGCTTGCTGGGAGGAGGCCGCTGCCTGGTGCCGGGCCGGGTCAAGCCCCTGCCCAGGCCCCTACTTGGCCCAGCCCCCCAGGGAGCCCCGCGACCGGAGCCAGGCGAACAGGCTGCGTAAACAGGCGCTTGAGTTAGTGCGGAGTTCATGCAGGGGAGGGCGTGGGAGGGCACGAGAACCTGCCTGCAACCCCCCCAGAGTAGTCAGCCCCAGCCGTAGCCAGCCTACCAGAGGCATGACATGGATGGGCACGTGCCGCACCCCGAGGGTCCCCTCGGGCTCTGTGGCCCCTCCACTGGGCACCTCAGAGACGGCCGCCCAGATGGAGCCCATGGTTCCGGGCTCCACGCAGACGGAGCCCCTGGCTCTTGGCTGCGGGGGCTGCCTGTCCCTTTTTCAGGATCTGGGGCCCAGGAGCATGGCCACCTCCCCTTGCAGGGTCTGCTCCCTACTGGGGTCTCTGGCGCGCCAGCTGGAGGAGCTCCAGGCCACAGTCCAGAGACTGCGTGCCATCAGGGACTGCGAGCAGGAGATAGACTCCTACTGCCAGGTCCTTCTCCCCCGGGAGCCGCAGGGGAGAGCTCCGTCTCCCTCCATGACTAAGGAGGACTCTGGGACCTCCCGCTCTGCCCGGTCAGGGGCATGGACCAAGGTGGTCAATGGCCCCAAGGCCCGCCGCACCAAGGCCGCTGCCCCGCCGGAGCTTAGCAACAGGTTCGCACCTCTTGCAGCCCCAGCAGAGCCCACGCAGTTGCCAGCTCCCGCAGGCAACCCAGGCTCGACCGCAGCTACTGGCCCCACTCTCCCCAAGACAAAGCGTAAGGTGTTTGTTGTGGGAGACTCCATCCTGCGAGGCACTGAGGGGGCAATCTGCCGCCCCGACCCCTTAGCCCGGGAAGTCTGCTGCTTCCTGGGGACCCGCATCCGAGACATTGCGGAGAGGATCCCGCAGCTCCTCCGGCCTACAGACCACTACCCCATGCTCCTGATTCATGTGGGCACCAATGACATGGCTCGGAGCACCCCCAGCCAGGTCATGAGGCGCTACAGGGAGTTGGGAGCGGGGCTTAGGGGTCTGGGAGCTCAGGTGGTGTTTTCGTCGATCCTCCCAGTCTCGGGCTATGGGCTGAGGAGGGAGAGGAGGATCCATGCGGTGAACCAAAGACTGCGGTGCTGGTGTTATCGGGAAGGCTTTGGCTTCCATGACCACAGCCCGCTCTTTGGAGAGAGAGGCAGCGAGCTGATGGGAAGAGATGGCCTCCACCTCTCTCCCCTGGGGAGGAGGCTCTTCTCAGCCAGGCTGGCTGACCTGCTCCACCGGGCTTTAAACTAAGCCCGCTGGGAGATGGGGAGACTACTGCCCCTGCTGGCCTGCTGAACGGCCCTTGCAGAGCCAGTGGACCAAGGCACTTAAAGGGGCACTTAAGGGAGCCCACCCCTGCCCCAGCCCTGGCACAATCTGTGGGCAAGGCAAGAGCCCCCAAGGGCACACTTGCCTGCCTGTACACTAATGCCAGGAGCCTGGGCAACAAGCAGGATGAGCTCGTCCTCCTGCTCAGTGCAAAGAAATATGATGTCATTGGGATAACGGAGACCTGGTGGGACTCCACCCATGACTGGACCACGGGTATAGAGGGCTATACCCTGTACAGGAGGGATCGTGTTGACAAAAGGGGCGGGGGTGTAGCTCTCTATGTCAAGGAAAGCTACATGTCCCTGCAAGCTGATGTTGGTGACCGGCATGGACAGCTAGAGACCCTCTGGGTAAAAATTCGTGGGGAATTCGGCACAGGGGACACAACGGTGGGAGTCTACTACAGACCTCCCACTCAAAGTCCTGAGCTTGACCAGGAGTTCGCCCGGGAACTGACTGAGGCCGCTTGCTCCAGGACCTTGGTAGTCATGGGTGACTTCAATTACCCGGACATCTTGTGGGAAGATCACTCAGCTAAATCTGAGCGGGCGCAAAGCTTTCTCTCGTGCGTGGATGACCTCTACCTGACTCAAGAAGTCTATGGGCCAACGAGAGGCAAAGCGCTGCTTGACCTGGTACTGGCTACGGGGAACGACCTAAATCGGCGACCTAGTGATCGATGGGAAGTTGGGTGACAGCGACCATGAGCTGATCACCTTCACCATCCGCCGTAAAGCTGGGAAGTCAGTCAGCAACACAGAAGTCCTTGACTTCAGAAAAGCTGACTTTGACAAGCTCAAGAGGCTTGTCAGTCAGGCCCTCAGGGACCATGAACCCAGGGAGATGGGAGTTCAAGAAGAGTGGTTGCTTCTCAAGGAAGTGATCCTCAGTGCACAAGCTAAATCTATTCCAACATAGAGGAAAGGCAGCAAGAAGGCATAGCAGTCCACCTGGCTCTCCAGAGACCTAGCGGACCTCCTGTGGCTAAAAAGGAAAGCCTACAAAGGATGGAGGACAGGATTCACCTCCAAGGAGGATTACTCTGCGCTGGTCCGGTCCTGCAGGGAGCAAACCAGGAAAGCCAAGGCTGCAACTGAACTCCAACTAGCTTCAGGCATCAAGGACAACAAAAAGTCCTTTTCAGATATGTGGGGAGCCGGAGGAAAAGCAAGGGCAATGTTGGACCCCTGCTAAACCAGATGGGGCAACTGACAACTGACACCCAGGAAAAAGCCAACCTATTAAATAGGTACTTTGCGTCAGTCTTTCATCAGTCACATGGGATGCCCATGCCTGCTATGGGACAGGGAAATCTGGGTGAGGGGGATCCCCTACCCTCCATCAATGCTGACCTCGTGAAGGAACACCTTGAGAAGCTGGATACCTTCAAGTCAGCCGGCCCTGACAACCTGCACCCCAGGGTACTCAAGGAGCTGGAGAGCGTCTAAGCCCAGCCCCTGGCACGGATCTTTGAAAACTCCTGGTGCTCTGGTTTAGTGCCCAAAGACTGGAAGAAGGCCAATGTGGTGCCGATCTTCAAGAAAGGGAGGAGAGTGGATCCGGCTAACTACAGGCCCATTAGCCTGACTTCTATCCTGGGGAAGATCCTAGAAAAGTTTATTAAGGAGGCCATCCTTGAGGGACTGGCCCAGGCTAACATTCTAAGGGATAACCAGCATGGGTTTGTTGCGGGTAGGTCTTGTTTGACCAATCTCATTTCCTTCAATGACCAGGTGACCTATCACCTGGACAAGGGAGAAGAGATTGATGTCATATATCTTGACTTCAAAAAAGCTTTTGATCTGGTATCCCATGATCACCTCTTGGCCAAACTGCCCAGTTGTGGCTTTGGCTCCACCACGATCCGCTGGCTGGGAAATTGGCTTTGTGGTTGGACCCAGAGGGTTGTGATTGATGGCAGTCACTCATCGTGGTGCCCTGTGACCAGTGGGGTCCCTCAAGGCTCTGTCCTGGGACCCATACTGTTCAACATCTTCATTAACGATGTGGACATTGGAGTCAGGAGTGGACTGGCCAAGTTCGCCGATGACACCAAACTTTGGGGCAAAGCATCCACGCCAGAAGATAGGCGGGTGATCCAGGCTGACCTGGACAAGCTCAGCAAATGGGCAGATGAGAACTTGATGGTGTTTTCCACCTTTGAAGGAAAAACCTGCAGCACCCTTAAAGGCTCGGCAGTGCTACATTGGTTAGCACTACGGAAGAAAAAGACTTGGGGGTCATCATTGACCACAAGATGAACATGAGCCTCCAATGCGATGCTGCGGCTAGTAAAGCGACCAAAATGCTGGCATGCATCCATAGATGCTTCTCGAGCAAATCCCGGGACATCATTCTCCCCTTGTACTCGGCCTTGGTGAGGCCGCAGCTGGAGTACTGCGTCCAGTTTTGTGCTCCACAATTCAAAAAGGATGTGGAGAAGCTTGAGAGAGTCCAGAGGAGAGCCACGCACATGATCAGAGGTCAGGAAAGCAGATCTTACGATGACAGGCTGAGAGCCATGGGACTCTTTAGCCTGGAAAAGCGTAGGCTCAGGGGTGATCTGATGGCCACCTATAAGTTTATCAGGGGTCACCACCAGGATCTGGGGGAACGTTTGTTCACCAGAGCGCCCCAAGGGATGACGAGGTCGAACGGTCACAAACTCCTGCAAGACCGTTTCAGGCTGGACAGAAGGAAGAATTTCTTTACTGTCCGAGCCCCCAAGGTCTGGAACAGTCTGCCAGCGGAGGTGGTTCAAGCGCCTACATTGAACACCTTCAAGAGTAAATTGGATGCTTCTCTTGCTGGGATCCTATGACCCCAGCTGAGTTCCTGCCCTTTGGGCCGGGGGCTGGACTCGATGATCTCCCGAGGTCCCTTCCAGCCCTAATGTCTATGAAATCTATGAAATCTATGAAAAGTCTAAATAGAAGATCACATTTCACTATTATTTGCAAATCAAATGAATTGTGGATGCAAAGATGCACACAGAGTATTGATAACAATTTTCCTTTTCTGAAAATAGAAACTTTCAAGCATCATACTGTTACTTAGGTGCCAAATTAATGAATGACTGTATGGTTCAGTAAGTGGACAGGTTTCTAGTAAAAAGCAACAAACAAACAAGCCCCCCTAGGTCCAATACCTAATAGCCCTTCTGGTACCACTGAGTCAGGCTCAGCAAATATATTTGAAATAAATGCACTCTGTTCTTCTAGTAAAGAATAGTTGTAAATATGTATATTGGGTAAATATTTATGTCTAAAGTCTGATTTTGGAACTATAACTAAAAATAGTGGAATCTTTTTTATATTAAACACAAAAAGTCCTATTGATGCCTGGGTTTCTTAGAGTGATATTTTTTCTTCATCTGCTGCTTACAATGGACCTGCTGAGGAATGTCTTGCATTCAAAAGCTTAGCTCATTTTACCTCAACTACGTAATTAGTCCAGTAAGAGATATCACCTTAAGAAATCCTTGCTTTTTGCATAATACTGGGACCAGCACAGCTCCAACATCAGTTTGACACTACCACTGATGCCTGAGAATTCCTCCAGTTTCAGGGCATTCTATTCAAAGTATTGTATTTGTTTTAGTTAAAGATGTGCCCTGTACTCCACTCTGAAATAACTACTGGTTATGCGCTCCATTGAATTCCAGATCAATATTAGTCACTCTGCTGTAACACTTTCATCCATCTGTGCCCATTTCTAACTAATTTACAGCCAGCATGCAACTTACACTCCCCTGTATATAGCATGTTATAAAACTGTATAGCACAAGCAAGAGCCAGGGTCCTTTGTAGTTACTTCTCATTTTTACTGATGTAACTGAGATCAACATTTGACATCTTCAGTCTTTATCTTTTTTCTTTATCTTTAATTATCAATTTGAATTGAATTGTTGGAATTTTGTATATTTGTGGAAAGTGTCTAGCTGCACGTTGCAAATGCAACTGTAATGGGAATCTTCCCCTCCCCCCCGATAACAGTAATAATATTACTCATGAAAAATAGTAGGAGGAAAGATTTTCTGCAGCACAGGAAAGTAAGAAAGTTCCTTGATACAGGAATTCACCCCAAATTTTAAAGCTAGAGAGCTAATTGAATTAAAATATGGTTGTAGTTGAAGATCTTTTGAAATGTTAAAGTCAAGCTAACTTTGAAGATTACAGTTCATATCATTTTAGCTGCACCAATGTAAATTTTATTATAAACCGCCAGAGTGAATTGAATAATGGTATATTTATACCACAGGAAAGGAGTGTGTCTCCTGTGAATTAAACTATAATTTACTGTCTTATCTATATAACATAAGTTTACAAATTATATGGAAAGGTACAAAGAGAAATTACATATTAAGGTATACACTGAGTGCATAATTATACATAATTGACAGAGTATATACAAACTGTTCTACAGAATGACATATGCACAAAGGAGCAGAGTTAAGGTTCAGCTATTTACCTTCACCCATAGTTTTTGTTTTTTGTTTTTTTCCACTTCTGGACTCTTCAGCCTTTACATAGAGGCTAACATTTTTCACCCACAATTAGTGGTGGTTGAACGCTCAACAATATTTTCTAAATTAAAACTCCCTGAAAAACTAGTGAAATTATATATATTCTACTGGCATATTAAATAATACATGGAATCAACAGGCTTTACTATAGGCCATGAATCTGTGACAGTTTACACCAGAGGAGAAGCTGAACCCTAATCTCATTTTTAATAAATGTTCTTGGAAAGAAGGTAAGTTCTTGTTCAATGAATTCAAGGTGATAAAGGTTAAATGTTGATAATACTGTGGTAAATTAAAGTCCCAGTGGCATAGGCATCAAGGGTGAGGATCCCTCCATATTACAGTTTAATCCATGCTATTTAATCAATTCTCCTGTTATCAACTTCTCTTTTAAAACTGTCTCATAGGTATATAGGGGTGGGGGATAATATTTCTTTTTCACTTCAGTGAGATTTTTTTTATTCTAGAATTGATTTCACATTTTAAAGTTCACCTGTATCGAAGCAGAACAAAAACAATTTACAAATAGTAGAAGTCTGGATCTTTCAAAATGAGATCTATTTACTTTGGTACGTGCGGTCATTCATCCATACTGACTTCACTGTATCAGCACAAGGTACATAGGCTGCCCAGTAAGTTACAGGCAAATGCTATTTTAGGGAAATATGTAGAAGTTTTATTCCTATACCGGGATAGCATTTGGGTAGAGACCAATGTCTTTTACTTATTTTAACAGCATCAATTGATGGCCTCTGTGGGGACTGAACAACCATGACTGGAAATCGGATGTTAAAAGATGTTCACTTTCATCTCAGAATACCAGTGAGAGGAATATTATTTAGAGTGGACCCAGTGCTATCTAATATTAAATATCATAGAAATCAGAGGCAAGTAGGGCTGGAAGGGACATCCAGAAATCTAGACCAACTCCCTTTCTGAGGCAGGATCATTCCTATGCAAACCATGCTCTGCAATCCATGATCTAAAGCCTTTGTGAAACTACAGTCAACTCTGACACAACATGAGACCCTAACCTGCCACAGGTAAAGCCAAGGAACCATGGCAGCCTATGTCCTGATTGTATAAAAGCTTGTTAATATAAACTCATGAACTCCCCAGTAAAGAGCCACGCCCCACACCACAGAGCAGTTTAAAATCCATAGTCTATATCAATCTGACTATGGGGGAATTTTCCTTCCTGACCCTAAATATGGTCTGACCCTGAGCAAAGGGGCAAGACCATCTAGCCAGGAACCATCAGGAGCACTGGCACACTCTAGTCAGAGTCCCCAACCAATACACATGCTTCTGAGGAAGACTTAAAGACACCTTTAAGATACATGTAGCAGAAAGGACATAACCAGCAAAGCCCAGAAGTATAGGAGATACTCATATATATTTAATAGGGCTGTGCGAAGCTTCGGTAGCCAATTTGATTCAGAGGAGTTTTGGCCTGATTCGGCAGCTCCAAATCCAAATCGATTTGGGAGACCCATTCAAAGGTCCGAATTGAATCAGAAGCCTCTGAATTAATCTGGAGAGATTCAGAAGGCTTGCAGCAAACAGCAACTGAGAAGAGGGAGGGGGATGGCATGATCTTCCATATATGGAAAAGGCACAGTTTGAAGTACACGTTCACAGAAACTCCTGCACCTATCTCCCTGAAACTTGGCAGGCTTCATGCCCTCAGAAGGGGCTACCATTCCTGCTGCTCCCATTCAAATCTGCAAAAAAAAAATGACAAAGTTATAGGTATTTTATTTATTCCCCATTATAGTCTATGGCCGAATCTCTGAATCTGAATTGGACAAATCAAATTGGGACAGTGACTCAAATCACAGAATGAAATCACTCTTCCTCTGAATCAGCCAAATCTGAATCTGAAGTGAATACTTGCTACTTCACACAGGCCTAATATTTAAGTCCAATAGAAATTTAAGCTTCTTAATGTCAAAGATCAAAGTCTTTGATTTCAGATGCCGATGGCAAAAGGTCAGACGGCAAAAGGCCAGAGGCTAACACAACAAACTCTGCAATTGTAATTTATCCCTCTGTATTAACAGTGTTGCATATACACACCCCTGTCTGTGCTTCATTTCAAATTACTTGAGCTCCTATGCAAGAGAAAGAAACTGACCTTGACAACTCAGCATGAGAGATATCTGTACCCATGGTGACCAGATAAAAATGAAACTAATTTAATGAAGTTGTAAAATTAAAGTAATATACTATACGTGCCATCCTGTGACCAAACAGGACCAGTACCACCCAAGTAAAAATAACCCCCCTTTTTCTGAAATTTGAGCAAAGAGAGTACAAGTGCCAACCCATTAATTATTCATGCCTGGCGTATAGTAATTGGTCACCTTTGCCAAGTATAACTTTGAAAGAACTTCCACCCAAAGTAGAGAACTGCGTATACACTCAAGAAGAACAGATTGTGCACAACAAATATTATCTCTCTGCCTAGGTATCTTTCTGGCGTTCCCCCGTCCTGCCAGCCTGTCTATCTTTGTTGTTATCTTTCTTATCAAGACCTCTCGGTAATCTGCAGACTGCAACGACTTATGTGAATCACTTGGAATCAAGTCTATTACCCACCCTGTAAATGCTGGGTAACATGCTTTCATAGTTTCATAGTTTCTAGGATCGGAAGGGACCTGAGCAGATCATCTAGTCCGACCCCCTGCCATGGTAGGAAAGAATACTGGGGTCAAATGACCCCAGCAAGAAGTTCATCTAACCTCCTCTTAAACACCCCCAGGGTAGGAGCCTGCACCACTTCTCTTGGAAGCTGGTTCCAGACCCTAGCTGCCCTGACCGTGAAGTAGCGTCTCCTGATATCTAACCTAAACCTACCCTCTGCCAGCTTGTGACTGTTATTCCTGGTCACTCCTGGCGGTGCTCGGGGGAACAGGGACTTCCCCAATGCCTGCTGATCCCCCTTGACTAGTTTATAACAGGCCACAAGATCCCCCCTCAGCTTTCTCTTTTGGAGGCTGAACAGGTTCAGGTCCCGTAGCCTCTCCTCATAGGGCCTGCCCTGCTGTCCCCTGATCATACGAGTGGCCCTCCTCTGGACCCTCTCCATGCTGTCCACATCCCTCTTGAAGTGTGGCACCCAGAACTGGACGCAGTACTCCAGCTGCGACCTTACCAGTGCCGCATAGAGGGGGAAGATCACCTCCTTGGACCTGCTCAAGATGCATCTGTGGATGCATGCCAAGGTGCGGTTGGCCTTCCTTACTGCCTCTCCACACTGCTGGCCCATGTTCATCTTGGAGTCAATGATGACCCCCAGATCCCTTTCCGCCTCCGTGCTGTAACTGAATAAATCAAGTCCTCCGCCTATGCTGCATCACATCAGTAGCATAAGTAAAATAAACTTTCTGTGTAACCAATACACTGTGTTTAAATCATCTGACTCCTGCTCACCGTTATCACCCACCTGTCTGGTTATAAATCCCCCTCCTCGCATCAAGCCGGTCATGCCGACCCTGGCTCGCAGGTCAAGGGTGCACCGGCATTAGGGGCGTGACACTTAACACAAGAGATATTTTTAATCATTAAACTTCTATCTAAAATAGTCATTAAAATCCTCTGGATGTCTTAAACAGGCTCATTCTTGTCCATTTAGGTATGGACAAGTGTTCATTTGAAAGGTGCTTCAAAAAGGAAGGGGCAGCTGCAGCCCAGAAATACACAGCTGCTGTTATAACTGTTACCTCTTGTCCCGTCCCACTCAGTGGGGTGAAGGGAGAGGTACTTTTGCAATCCTCTGTGTGGCATGGTTAGGCAACACTCTCAAAGTAAACAATTCACTGTTTTATTTTGGTTAACTCAATAACAACATTAAAACCCTTGGTCAAAACTCATTACTAGAAACATTCACATGAGGCAAGAAGGAAGGAAAACTTGAGAGAAAAGAGAAAGAGAGAGAGAGAGAGAGATCACCACCCCTGGATCCTGCATTGTCAGCGCGTGTCTCTGTCACTGGCGCGTCTTTCTTGATCCGTGGGTGATGGGTCAACGAGCGCGCGTTTTCCTGTCCACCTTTTATCTTCTTCCCTCATGATGGCTCCACCTCTGGCTGTCACTCACTCGGACTTGCGCAATTTAGAGCTCTAGAAACTTCCCCATTTGAGTCAGTGGGCTCATTGGGGGTTTCTGGTGGTAGCTGAGTTGACCGAAATGTGACCTTTGTTTTGCACATACTCAGATTAGCAAACAACCAACTTTACACAAGCTGCAGCTTAAGGAAGCTGTTACAGTGCACTGATCTGCATTGCTTCCCACTTTCCCCAGCACTTGTTACCACAGAGTCAGCATTTGCGGTAATGTGCTTGCTTACGATGTTTGAGACAAACCTTTTAACTTCAGGCTGTCCCCAGGTTATTTCAAATGCTTAGGCAACTTTTAAAACAATTCAACTCCGGGTTATCACACCTCTGCATGAGCCTGCAGTGATACAAGTGAGCTAAATTGCTCTTTGACCCTGCATGAAGGTTGGAAAACTTTGGCAGCATATCCTATCCTCGCTTTCTATTATGTATGAGAGCAGATGAAATTACCCCACACTCTCACTGTAAAGTGCCTGTCTTGATATTGTTCAATAATCCAGTTTTAGCAATGATTCAAATCTATTGTTCTACCCAGAACACCATGCACAGAATATCACTGAAATCTTTTACTCTGAATGATTTCTGAACACCACATGGTATCAGGAGTAAATAAAGTACCTTGAGCAGAAGAATGGAGCAGTTTAAAATCTTACCAGAACTGAAATTCTTTAGAAATATAACAGAGAAGTGTAGACAGTTTTAAACAGAACTTGAGTCTGTGTTACCAAATGCTGGATACCACCAAAAGGTTGATAGACACAAAGTAGTCATTTATGACAATAGCTGAAACACTTGCCATGTTTAATAATTTTCAGTTAACTCAGGCAGAGGATGCTAGCTGTGAACATGCAGTATAGACATTTGAGGAACATTGCATTCATATACAAAAGAAATGTGATTGGTGTGCTTTTACAAAAAGAAAGTGAAAACAAAGATGGCTATGTGAATGACAAAAATTAAAAGAGCCGGTCTTCCGATTCTGAGAAGCAGAGTCCTTTTAAGAGAACAAATTGTAACTGGGATCTAGGACTACACAGTGAGAGGGAAAAAGAGCCATAGTTAAACCTTGACAAAACAATTAGTGTGCACCAAGCAAAAGAAGCCACCAAGTCCAGAACAAAAGTCAGATACCATAGACACAATGAAGAATACAGAAACAATCATAGCATAATGCTTTGTACAATAAGAAGTTGCCTTGTGGTAGCATAAGTTTATTACTCTAAACAAATTATTACTCCAGCATGAGGTTATAACTCCAAACATGATGCAAGTAAATAGCTAATGTTTTCCAAGTCCTTGAAGGGAATAAGGGGCATAAAGGTGGCTGCTTCACCTGTGAAGACCTTAAACAGTCTGAGTCAGATGAGCCCTGGGAGTCAGACAAACAGAGTGGGCGGGCATTGCTGCATGACAAGGGTGGTGTCAATGTTTCATAGGAGACCTTTAAGGCACCTGGAATATTAATTGAAAACTGCTAGATTGTTTAATTAACATGCTGGTTATACATATTTGCAATTCTTTATTATGGTAATGTTGCTTGTTTATTGCTGCTATTGTTCTAGCTAGCTGGGAAAGGAATATGCAAGGAACTTTGTCTTTTAATGGCTTCTGAGATTCTTTGGTTTTTAAGAAAGACAGATGTATCATAAGCACGCTGTAGGTTTCATAATGAAAAATCCAATATGTATTATATGAAAGGCTTTAACTGAAAGGCTGTAATTTAGACAGTCTTTTACATATGAACCCTCTGCCCCACCCGAAATCCCTGAAAAATTGTTTACTGAGTTGCTCTATTGAAAAAGCACCTGAAACTTTTACCTTATTTCAAGGTATATCCAGGATGAAATAGGAAAAAGAATACATCTAAGCATGATCGTAGGGACCCAACAATAGGCGAAAATATTCTGGAAACAGGTAAATTAGAAAGGGAACTTGGTCAAGGTAGGGAACTGACATGATGAGAGGAGGGGCCTCTAAGTTACACCTAGAAGCTGCATCCAGACGAGCACAACCATGCAGTATGTGGCACGATGTGCATGAATGCTGTGCGCACTCAGAGGCTGGGGGGTGAGGGGGGAACATGGCAACTGCCCACAGGCAGCAGGGGCACAATGGTGGTGACCTGGGAGCTCCTGGAGGTAGTCACAGTGGTGTTAGTGGTGGGGCTGGGCTGAGTGGGGAGCTCCCACCGGCAGCCACAGCAGTGGTGGTGGTGGTGGTGGGGGGGGTGGCAACCACCCGTTGATGTCACTGGCAGTGTCAGTGGCAATCAGGGACTGCCTGCAGCTGCCAATGGCAGTGTTGGTGGTGAGTGGGGAAGTGGCAAGTGGCAACCATCCACAGGTGACACCAGCATTGTCAGCAGTGCTTTTCACAGGGGGTGCAAGTGCACCTGTGTGCACCCCCTATGCATCACCCGTGATCATGTGTATCAGTGTCCCCCTGCCAAAAAATGGTGGAAGGGGTGCTTTAACTACACCTTGTTAGTGGAGTCTGCTGGAAACCAGTAATTACCATCCTCTAGCAGACTTAATTAAGTACAGCACATCAGAGCAGCCTTGCTGCATGTCTATAGGTGCCCACTGTTGCACTTTACCAAAACATATGTGGTTGACTGAGGGTGCATAGGTGTGGGTAGGTGGGGGAAGCAGCCAGGACCCCATCACAAGGAAGGACTCCTTGGAAGGATCCCAGGCTTATTTGGACAGGAGTGTGGGGGAGAGCGGAAGGGTTGCCAGATGCTGGGGTGCTATGTGGCTCCCTGCTTGAGGTGCCTGAGGAACTGGGGGCTCTGGGGCCCACCAAGAACTCTGCTTTTGGTTTTTGTAAAGCCTTCACTGAACAAATATTTTGCCAGTTTAACTTCCCTGCTACAGCCCTGGTCCCAGGCTGATTTGAGGTGGTGAGCATGTGTAGAGGGATAGAGAGGTGCTGGGAGGGGGGATTAGGGCTCCCAGGAAGCTGGATGCTCTGGGGTTCCACAAAAAATCTCTGATTTTTTAACCCCTGCTCTAGTTGTTGAGAGGGACTTTTTTGCACTTTGCTTCTGGGTGGCCACCCAACCCACAGTCCATGTCTCAGTTTCCCAGTATGCCTTACCTGTACAGCCCATGCCTGTAATGTTTCTACATTACCAACTCTGTGTGGTGGTACATAGACAAAGAGAGACGAGCTACTTACATGTGTGGAAGGAGGTTACCCTGCTTTGGTGGCTGGTTGCTTTGGGACGTCCCACGCTCTCTGCCACCCACTGCAGCTTTGAAAAGCCTTTCCCTAGAAAGGTGTGCATTTAAGTACCATGCATTTCACCAGCAATGACAGAGATATATGTGCAAGGTGAAACCTTGCAAGGCAGGGCTATTTGGATTTAAAGTGTATTTAAAATGTTCTAAACATTATATCTATCCAGAATCACAGAGATCAGTTTTCTAATTCATATAGTAGGGGGTGTATGGCTAAAGTTGTTCCTTTGATCTTGCCTCAATTTTGTTACACTGTTCATGGAGGGGTTTTCTTCAACAGGCTAGGTTGACATTTTATCTAAAAACATAGATCCATAGATTGTAAGGGTCTGGAAGGGAGTTTGCAGATCATCAGACCCAGCCCCTCCCTCCCCCACTCTAGGTAGGAAGACAACTGGGGTCAAGTGACCCAGCAAGGTGACTGTGCAGTTTCCAAGCAAAATCTTTGTTTACTACTTTTCAACCAAAAAATGAATGTTTGGCATAAAAAACACTTATGCTGCTTTACTTAAGAACTGTACAATAATTTGCATGTTATTTTGACAAAGTTGCAGGATAAGATTTTTTTTTATTGAAAGGTCTGAGTACTACCAAGATATAAAAAATAAAAACATTTTCAATCTTTTGTTATATTGTAAGTTGTTTAAAACACTTGCTAGCATTAGACAGCTCTCCATGTACACTTTTTTGTATTTAGTATACATATTGTATTCAGTTTGTTGCCCTTGGAGGAAATTCTGGCAGAGAGTTCTGACCTATAATCTATATTTAAGGGTTCAGCAGCTTTTTAGGAACATTCACTGAGACTTCATTAATCTCCAATAAACTTGTCTATTCCACTTCATTTCATGCCTGAATATAACAGCATTTGCTTCCGAGACTAATTATACAAGGCACTGCAGAACCATCAAAATTATGCCCCTGGCATAATTACAATGGACTTTGTTTATCTGCAAGCCTTTAGACACCATCCAACTATGCAATAAATACTTTCCTTTTGTGCTGGCCATTTGTTTCTAAGAAATGACACTTAGATTACTAAAAGAAAAAAATATTAAAGTGAAGTGGCAATTACCATTTAAATCTGATTGTAAAGCAACTGATGTTCTGATTTAGATTATATCCTACACCAAACACAAGCAGAAACAAAGAATATTTCACAAAGGGGATCTTATACAACAGCTTTTAACACTGTACTGAAGGTTGTGTTTTGTGCCCAGATTAGTGCAGCCAGATCCTGGATCTACTTCACTGAACTTTACTTATGAGCTCACATTCTATCTACTAGCCAAAAAACTAGAATTTACACTCTTTGAAGAATGGTAGCAAGGGTGTCTAGGAAAACACACTGTCTGATTGTCAACCATTTGGAAAACTACAAGCAAAATTAGTCTACTGGTGTAAACAGCACATGGCAATAAATACTGTGGCAAGGTAATAACTCATGCCATCTATATCAGTGCTTGAATAGGTGGACACAGTCTGAACAAAAATGGGATGCCTTAACTGTGTGATAAAATGAACATTCCTATACCCAACTCACCTTGTAGTGATCTGTTTTCAATTCCACAGATTCTCTGAATGATTTTCTGAAAAAGACTCTATATTTTATTTCAGTTTTTATATATGTAAAACAGGAATACAACCCAGGTTTGAAAGACTTAATGCTGTAAAGGTTTTTTTTTTACGCTCAGATTTAAAATTTTGGGAACTATATTTTACTATATTATACCTCAGTTATTCATATCCTGGAGAGTCAAGAGTGTATACCAGGAACATATATCTTGACAGAAGTTATTCCAAACACATGTTGCTATAAACAAGATGCAAAATGCACAAAAAGGCAGCAGTCTATTGATTTGTCATTTTCCACTACTAAATCAGAGTTCTGATGAGAAAATGTGTTGCTGAATCATCAGTTTTAATGCAAAATGTAGCAGGTGGATTTGTGATTCTCCTTGAGGGACCTCAATAAACTAATATCAATAACACTTTTCATTTTTGTATCCCTTCTCATCTGATGAGAACAAATTTCTTTACAGACATGAATAAAGTAAGCTTCATTTCAGTCAGCTATACATAGGGGACATCCTTGAACAGCCTAATGAAGTTCATCCGCCTCTCTCATAGCTTTTTTAAAGGAAGCCCTATACTAAAATGTAAAGGCTAGGTACAGGCATTCAAAAAGCCAGAGGTGAAATCAATCTAAGTTATGCAGTTTTCTGTAAGTGGCATAGTTTAGATCAGTAGTGAACAGGACACACATTCACTCTTTGGTGAGAAGGAGCAAATTTTAGATGAGCTTTCATCATTTTTAAACAAGTTTGTGTGTGTCAAACTTCTTTTTTGTTATAGGTATAGACCAATGTTGTGTGTTGAACTTTTGTTCTTTTATGGGTATAGGCCAGTTTCCAATCACTTATACTGGTAAAAGTGTAATGTACATGTACCTGGCCTAAGACAGGATGTGCAAAAAATATGTATATTCAGTTAAAGCTGCAGAAATTCAAGTAAGTTAGTCACTGAGGGCATAACAGGTAGGAGAAAAATATATTGGCATTTTCTGTAGTATCTACAAAATTAGGAGCAATATGATTGCTAGTCACAGATTTCTGGCTATTTCCAAACCTTTGTAAAGTCTTGGAGAGTGAAAGGAACCACTAATTGTTCTACTTAATTGAAAAAAAAATAATGCCATGTAATAATGAGTAGTCTATCTATTACTAGCCCTCTTACAAATCCTCAATTATTACTTATTGACATTAGCACTGAAATGTTACAGGCAAGCAATCTTGCTTTCTTGTCTTCTGTGTACACCACTGTTCTCTAAAGATAACAATGGCACACGGGGGGCACCTCTACACAAGACGCTTACTGTAAATTAGCCTAATAATAATGTGCAGTAGTGTGTCACTGCACAAGCCATACTAATAGCCTACTGCTTAGTGTTATTAGGCTAATGCACAGTAAGTGTCACTAAATAATCACATGCTTGTGCTACTGCATAGTAACTCCAGGTACCGTGCATTTAGTTAATACTTTATTAAACAAGTACTAAACTAAATGTGCAGTATTTAAGGTGCATTAATGAATGTGTAGATGTGCCCAGGAAGAACTGAGTTGTTATTGCCAGTGCAGAATCACTGTACTACAACTATCTGAAACTGATGTAAATGACAAGAGAAAATATCAGAGATATGTTCTGTTTTGCTTTAAGCATTGTACACTGCTCTGGCTTAATTAAAGGTGCTATAGCTCTGTTTCATACATAAAACAGATACATTGGTTTCCACTATTATATGGTGTACTTCTTCCTAATGTTCTGTACTCTTCAACATTAGTATTACTAAGGGCGGGGGAATGGACCTGATAACAGCCAGAATGCCAAGCTGATCTTTTATATATATAATCATCAGTAGAAATAGCATCTTTTAAAGGAGAGTTTTTTGCAAGTTTCTAAGTGTCATGGTTATGGTGTTCATTAATTACTGAGGGCCTTGTCACATATTATGCAGCAAGCTGCACAAATGCTGATAAGCTTATGTGGCAGGGCGGTCCCTACGGGTGCTGTGACCCCCCCCCCCCAGTGCCCTTGCCTACCATGCCAACCTGGGCCTTGAATACACCCTCTATCTTGCCTGCCATGTCTTTGATCTTATATTGTTAATGGGAGGCTGCCTTCCTGCCTTTGGCACGGGGCCGGTCTTGCTACACCAGGATTCCATTCTGTTCCCTGTGCTGGTCCTCTCCCAGGGCCTACTCGATATGCTTGCCCCCTGTCCCAGGCCTGCTCAATATACGTGCCCCCCTTCTGGGGCCTCTCTCAGACTGTGCCCTTTTTCCCAGCCCGGGCTTCTCAATGGGCTTACTCGCTTCTCGGGGCTTCTCAATCACAGGCAGTGCCCGACTCAGGCCTGCCTCCTGTACATCCCGCAGTCACCCACACTCAGGTCTGTATCTCGTGCTTCCCGCGGTCTCACGCACACCCGGGGCTTGTCTCCCGCGCATCTCACAGTTCTGCCCTCACTGGGGCTTCACTCACGCTTCCCGCGCTCACGCAGTCCTTGCCCTCACCGGGGCCTTGCTCACACTTCCCGCACTCACCCGCACTGGGGCCTTCTATGCCCGATTTGGGCTTCTTGTGCTTGTGCTCCTCGCGCCCCTCACCCGCACTCGGGCCTGTGCTTGCGCCTTTCGAGCGTCCGCCCACACTGGGGCCTTCTATGCCTGACTCAGGCTTCCCAAGGTTGGGGCTCAGGCGTCCTTAGCCTCACCTGGCCTCCAGACCTGCCTTCTCGGGCCTATGCCCCACTGGGGCTCTTCCCAATTGGGGCTCAACCCGATATCACCCCCACTGGGCTGGGGTCGGGATACCCCACTAGCTGAGACCCACCTTCCTGGGCCTACGCCCCACTGGGCTTCTGCCTACACCGAGCTCTTCCTGAAGCTGCCCACACTGGGCTGGGGTCAGGACACCCCCACAACACGGCACCCTCTGTGGTGTTAGGAACACCCCCACTTTACTGGGGAGCTCCTAATGAGGCCTCCTACACCCCTACAGCCTCGCCCAGTCCTCCAGTTCATAATTACAACTATCAACCCAAAACAGAAACTCAAAGCCCCTCGGCTACAACATAAATCTTAAGCCAACCTGGCTAACCTCTCATCCTTGTCAGGGTCCTCTTCACCCTGTATCCACACGCTGCTGCACAACACCACCCTGCTCACTCTAGCAGAGCTCTTACTTCTTAGGCTGCCAGAAGGGAACTGGCTCTGGCCTTAGCCTCCTCTGTTTATAAAGGCCAGGCCCTGCCCCCTGGCTGTCAGCTGTCCCAATTAGTTGCTTTGGCAACTCACAGCTGTGCTGCCCTATTGAGTGGCAGCTAGGCCTATATCACCACTATCAGTAGCAGGCTCCTTAGTGCCCTGCTACACACCATTATCTAGTACCAGGCACCCTGGTGTCCTGCTACAGCTTAGTATTTTAGAGCAGTTACACCTTCAGCTTGAGTGGGACATCTGTAGGGAGTGATCACACCTTAATGGAACAGAAGCTGGGTTGTATTGGATCAAGAGATAATCCTGCCCTGGAATGGTGTAATTTTGATCCAAAAAAACAAGTGCATTAAGTCACTTTAAGGTGTTAATGTGCAGGCAGTCTAGGGGTTAGGAGTTCCAGAAGCCACCAAAAATGACAGTGTAGCAAAGCCTGAAATAGCAACTGTGATTGGTTTCATTGAGCTTTCACATATTCTTTTTAAAATAGTTTTTGTAACATCTTTGGGATCTATCTGGTGATCTGCCATATTTCACAGTGTATAAGTTGAGTTTTGAAGACCAATTTTTTCCCCTTAAAAGTCAGCTTTGACTTATACACCCTCCCCTGTACATGGTACTACCTAGACCCCCACAGGGAGCTCCTTGGGAGTCTATGCAGCACATGACCCGCTGGCAACCTGCCTGGCCGGCCCTTGGGGTGGTGCTACTGCAGAGGGAATGACAGAATCCCCCTTCAGCTGAGGGGCTGCCTGGCCTGGCAACAGCTCACCCCCTGGCCATGGGGCAGGTGGGGAGGCTCCAACAAAAGCAGGATTAGGCCCCTCACCACTACTGCCTTCAATAGGCATCTGCAGGATAGCCCCAGGAAGGGGCTGGCCTGCCCCAGGGACAGAGCGGGATGTTGGGCAGAGGTGGGAGGGAAGCTGGCAGTGGGGGAGCCATGCCTGACACTACTAGCCTCCCCCCTCAACCCTGTGCAACACCCCACACTGCCCCTGAGGCAAGCCAGCTCCTTCCTGAGCAGTGCCTGGCTTCCTGCCAGCTGCAAGCACCTGCAGAACACAAAAGTGGTGAGAGGCCCGATCCTGTTTTTGGCAGAGGCAGCTCCTGAGCTGTGGGGGAGCCTTGTCCTTCCCATCTCTTTTTTTCTTACTCCACAATGACTGTACATTCAGTCTACCCACTCTGTTCAGTCTTCTATTAACTCTCTGTTTCCCAGAGCAATGAGTTTATACAGCTTTTTCTTTTAGCTTTCTGCATTAAGGAAAGAACTCTCTTAGAACTATGAATTGTGGAAGGACTTGGGGTCTCTCATGTACAACCTGTACTAAGTTGAGAACTTTGCTCCTTGAAAGATATTCTAGACATGTCTACATGTGTATAAATATGCCATTGTTGCTGTGCACTAAATTCGGTATCTGTAATAGCAGGTACTAACCGATGTGCAGTAATCATTGATACTGCACAGTAGCACTGGCACACGGTCTTTTATTAATGCTAATTTGCAGTAGATTCATTTTACTGTTTATCAGGGTATTGGCATGGCTTTTGCTGTGATGCGCCAATGCACAGCAGAATTAGTCTACTGCACATTTAGTGTCTCATATAGACTCATTTAGAATCATCTTTTCAAGTGTTGACACTTTTTTTTTTTTATCAATAATAATACTTCATGCATACATTCATTCCTGACATCTAAGGATACAATTAAGATATCTTATCATGTACAACTCACAGAATCAGAAAAGTGGATTAGAATCAGTGGAGTAAGATGGGACCTCAAGAAGTCATCTAGTCCAACCGCCTGATCAAGGCAGAATTGCCCCACATCAAATCATTACCTCCAACTAAACCATCTCAGTGAATCTACAAAATTTAAGATCAATTGATTCACAAAATGTACATGGAATTATATTCCTAATAATTTGACAAATCCTAGAAGTAGCATGTTAAACACTACTGTTTGCCTACAATGTAGACAAGTCATTTTAAGGACTGACAATATAATACATGACTGCAACTTCCCTTACTTCTGTGCCAGTAAATTTCAGCAGGTCAGGTTATTTTTATCTTCTCTGGAAATTACAACAAAATGTAATCAATAGTATTTAACTATACATAGCATATATATTTATAACAAAGATATATAATAGATCTGCAAGTGGGGTGAAGTCTGCTCAACCTATCATTTGCATTATCTACCTCAAAATTATTTACTTTAATTCTTCCTAGCCATTGTTAATGTTAGTTGTATTTATTTTACCAACAGTGAGCAAAATAGTAACTTAACGCTAATAGAGTATTACAGCCTTTCCCGTGCTGAGAAGAAAAGAGTAAATTAGTCTATGCTGAACTCTTTGGTCCTTAAGACCTAGTAGCTGTCATCTGTACTAAGTATTTTAAAGTTAACTCAGGTATTTTTATACTTTATGGCAGTCTGAAAGATATTGTAGAATGTTTAGGAGCAAGTAATCATTTTAATGATATAGGATCTCCTCAGTCCTGTGCTATTTCCTAATAATGTACCAGATATTATTAAATATATTTGGTGTGGTCTGACACCTTCTGTAAAGATAGACAAACTTGCTATAAATGAAATCCACTGAGGAGCCTGGTATAAGACCCACTTATGGGTTCCATCCTCAGGTGTCTGTGCAGCTAAGAGGAAAAGATCATAAAAGCTCTTTCTGATTCATGGAAGAGAAATTCTCATCATCTGTTTCAGGACTAGTTTAAGATCTCTTTGTTATGCAAAGGAACTTCATGTTAGGGAATCTAGCTCTAAGCCTTTAATTTAAATTATAATTGGGACCTTTTGTGGGTTCAGATCATCTTATAAGAATGACATATATTATTATGATCAATATTTAATATTTCAATATTTATATAAATGCATCTCATTATTTAATATTCCCAAGATATGAGCATGGCTGGGAAACAGCAGGATCAGATGGGAAAAATTTAAATAAGGTTAAATCATTTTTTGGACTAGTATATGAATTTAAATAATTATATAGGTACAGTTTGCCTTCAGAAATAACTTATCTAAGAGGGGCCATATGGAGCAGAAAGTTAAATAAAATCACTCAGTGCCCAGTGTTTAAGAGTTAGTAATCATCCAATGTTCATGTTAATCCAGTGCTGAAGTTATTGGTGTATTATGTGTTATACCAATACCTTATCTGCTGTCAACAACGTGGTGAAGACATTTGCAGACCAAATGTAAAAATAATAGCATATTTATAATTTCCATGGAAAACAACTTGTTTTTCTGTATGTGCATAATTGGATCCTGGGAATAAACCACCAGTGAAACCTATTTGGATGACAGTGTGTGTGTATGTGTGTGTGTGTGTGTGCGCGCGCGCGCGCGCGCGTGGGGGGGGTTGTTTTGTTTTGTTTTTATTTGTTCTTTTTCATTTCACCCTTGGAAATAATATATGAACAGAGAATTGTGCAGTAGAACATTTACGTTTTTGTGCTTGAAACAATGTAGGCCTTGCTATCTTAAAGAGCTATTTCTGTACCCTAAAACAAAATGGGTGCTTTGCAATTGATTTGAATGGGCTTCAGATTAGGGTTAGGACCTTTACTTGGCTAGGTTTTGAGAATAGCCATGTTTGTTCTAGGCAATTTAAAAACCTTTTTAACTTAATAGGACAACTCTGTTTTTTGCAAGGTGAATTATCCAGAGTTCTCTTTTGAAGCTGAGAAAAGGTTATAGTTTTTTGTCCACTAGAAGTTAAGTGTTCTTAGCACAAACCAGGGGTTGCTTAGTTTAGTAGAGCTGAAACTGCTCCATAACATTTTGTGCTCTATGTTATCTTCATTAGTGGGCTATTTAAAACATAAGTGTACCGGGTTAAATGAGCTGGGTAGTTGGAAAACAAACATGAAAGCAAAATTATTTTTCAGGATAAGACACCTCTCAACAGATATTTGAGGACTTGTTTCAACACAATAAGAACACCATTGATCCTGAGACTGAATCTGCCTCCAGCTGAGCTGGCCAGCTTGGATATGGATACAAAAAAGTCATCAAGCCTGCAAACTGAGGGGACAAAGAGCTTTAGTAAATTAGTAAAACTCAGGGTTTTACTAATCCTATGAAGGATTGTGTGTTCTACACGAGTACATATAAAATGAAAAAAAAATCCATTAAAAAGTTTAGTTAAGACTAGGGGGAAAAGAGCCAGTTACTGACCTGTTACGACTAATTTTCAAGTCCTTGGTTTCATCAAAATCATGTAATCCTTGGAGAAGCAGGGGGCCAAAACAACGAAAGAAAAATTTGAGGGGGCATGTCACTTCTTTCAATAGTGAAGCCCCATTTGAGATTAATTAATTTAATACTAATAAATTAATACTATACTAATAAATACTAATAAGTCAATAAGTATATAAGTAAATAAGTAAATAAATAAGTACTAATACTAATAAATTAATTTAATACTAATAAAAAAGTTTAGGTAAGGCTTCATATTACAAGTTTTTTAGTGCTTTTAACTTTGCCAAAATTTTAAGTGCCTGGGCTGAAGTTTTTCTGTGCAGGAGGTTGCCTTGGGCTGAAACTTTTTTGAAAATTTCAGCTAAATGTGCTCATCAAAAATTCCATTTATCTTTACACATTTCAGATACTTGGTTGAGAGACTCTCAGAGCTCCATGCTGAAAGGTGAAAGGTCAGTTCCCATTGTCCTAGAGTATGCATCCTTGTGTAGATGTGCCCTCTGAATCCTAGCTCTACTTTCCAGTGTATCTACTACTCCCCACAGCCTGGTGTCATCTGCAGACTTGCTAAGGGTGCACCCATCCCATCTTCCAAGTTCTTGATGAACAAATTGAACAAAACTGGAATAAAACCTACCCCTGGGACTCCACTTCATACCATTATAAGACTGACACCCCCAAAACTGACACCTTTCTATACCTACAACCCTAACAAAAAATTCCTCCTTCCACACCCCAAGAAAAAAAGCACTGCCCCAAGTCCCAAGCAGGACTTTGAATCCTTTAAAAATAAAAATGTGCCAGAGACTTCATGAAGACCACCAGGAACTTGTAGTTACTCTTGATAACATATGGAAGACATTGAGATTGTACAGTACTAGGCAGCCACATCCCCTTAAGTGGTATTACCCAAGGGAAATTTAATTAATATTAACAAATAGAAATTAACAAATATTTCTAACTAACTATACATAGAACTGATGAGGATGAACCCATTTACAAAATTATAAAAATCACGTGCTGTGTGGCATAAGCCAGTTTTGAATTAATAGGGAATAAGAAGAAACTTGCCTGAGGATAGATTATTTAGGGCTCTTTGCACCATCTTATTAAGCAACTGGTATTAGTCATGAACGGTGATAGGCTATTGGACTACATGGAACACTAGTCTGATTTGATAAGAAGGTCCTAAATTCCTAAATGGAAGGTTCTTATGCCATGCCATGCAAACTGTAAAGATGTTTCTTCTAAAGCAATCCATGCTCTGTTTCTAAAATGACAATGAAAACAGGTATCGATATATAGATATTCAGCAGAAAGGAATACAAGTCAAAATGCAAAACCTTTTATTATTTTACTTTATTTATTTATTTTTATTTATTTAATTGTGCTTTGTGATTTCCAAGGACAATAAGTATTAATTTGAGTAAATGCATCCTGAAGAAAATGTTATTTTGATTAATATTGGATAAAATAAAATTACAATCTGGTGTTCTGAAGTATACTGAGAGCTTTAATTAGGCAACAGTATTACATAAAGAAGGCAGTTCCTGAACAGTAATGACTGTCTAGAGAAGTTGTGGCCCATAGGCTTTGCCCTAGGGCCTTAATGTAGCAAGTAATTAGTTGCCAGGAAATAGCTGACCTGGATATCATTTTTATTTTTAATATAAAATAGAAAGTATAAAAAATGTAAAGGTGAAATTGCTGGTTATTTAGATTGTGAGGGGGTAAAACTGAGCTGCATATTGTCCATTTTACAGTGTCACTGTTTTAATAATGGTTTCACTACTACCATAAGAGCCTAACTCCACTGATACCTGTGAACTCATTCCTGGTTTACATTAGCACAAATAGAGACCCAAGTCTTCTATTTTATTTTTTTATTGTGAGTTTCTTTTTGTTTCATTTTGTTTTGGTTTTTCCTTTGCTTTTTTCACAATTTTAGCTGTCCATACTGTACAGAGAACCATGGAGGAGCAGAGGCCTCTTTACTTTCACAGGAATATATTCAAAGCCTGGTATAGTAATAGTCTAAATAACAAACTTACTTTTTTATTTTTTTTTTTTTAAGTTAAGATAAATTACAATTTTGAACAGATGACAAAAGACTTCTCTATAGTCAACATATGATGTTATAGAACAATTTAAATGAGTTGAGTACTTCACTGTTCAATACTGAAGTTTACTGCCCTAAAGAGGTTACACTTTATTTTAGACACAGTGACAATTTGGGAAAGCTTGAGGGAAGGGCAGGGATTACAGCAATTAGATTACATGGTTATTCAGTAAAGATATGCATGCATTATGGTTAAGGCTTTTTAAATAATTAAAAGAAGTTAATAATAGATGACTTCTGATTTACGTTTTACAGGAGTTGAGTAGACACTTTGCCTCCTAACAAAAACATTGCTACCACTTTATTTAACAGACGTTTCCCCTTAACTTAACTTAAAATTGCTGAATCTGATGAATGCTGTGATGATAATTAAAAAAAGCACTGACATTAAAAGGCATCAGTCCCCATGGGTTTCCCTGCTAAAATCTACTGCCTTACTTTTTACCTGATCAGTTCTGCTCTTAGTGTGTTAGCTCTTGGCTTTTCCAGATGGATCTACTCTGGACAAATATTAACTAGCTCCAGAGGAGAAAAGATAATGCTAAATTAAAGAAATTGATTGATTGACATCCCCCAGTCAAATTAGGGATTGTAATCATGTTTTGTAATACTAATCCAAGATCTGAATCTGCAAACACAAGCAAGAGTAATCTAATTCAGGGACACAATCCTATTGAGATTAACAGAGCTACATACGTGAGTGATATTAGGTAATTACATTGGTACATGTTTGCACAATTTGGCCTGTCTGTATGAGCTAGTTTTAAAATATATTTCACTCACATGCGTGCACGCACACACACACACACACACGTGTGTGTGTGTTTATCATGGTGAAGTTCTTCAGTTTTGAGAAATACCAAATCCCATTTTAAGGCACTCGCAACTACCAGAATCTCTTTCTTAATTTTTTGTGTATACTTGCTTATATACATGCACATAATGTATGCATATGAAGACAGTTAAACACATACAAAGGCATACAAAATGTATACATGCCCCAATGTTTCTGTTATTCACCCATTTAATCTCCTCATCTTAGTAGGTATGATAGTAAAGATAAAATGTTAGATAAAAAGTGCTGGGCTGTGACTAAGGGAGACTAACTGATATGCACATTTATTTTAACATATAATTCCAATTATCTATTTGTGGAATCTGCTTTCTTGAACTTCTTGGAAATCTGAGATGAGATTTCACTTCAGGTTTCTATAACACATTTCAAAGTCTAGCAGCACAGTATTTCTAGGTATCTTGCTTTAATCACTGAAATATTTTCGAAGGAGGAAACAAACACCAGTGGAGCTACTTAAAGAATCAGAGCTTTGTTTTCAAGAGATATAAATGGTAAAATGAATGTAAAGTCATAGGGCACTTATACACGTGATGATATGCCCATGTACACATGACGAAGCATGATGAAAAATCACCATTTGGTTATCATAATGGCATCACCTTGTACATGTGCACAAGGTTTTGTCATGTGAAACCTTCCCAGAGAATGGCAACTTATAGTTTCATAGTTTCTAGAGTCGGATGGGACCTGAGCAGATCATCTAGTCCGACCCCCTGCCATGGCAGGAAAGAATACTGGGGTCAAACAACCCCAGCAAGATATTCATCTAACCTCCTCTTAAACACCCCCAGGGTAGGAGCCTGCACCACTTCTCTTGGAAGTTGGTTCCAGTAGCCGCCCTGACCGTGAAGTAGCGCCTCCTGATATCTAACCTAAACCTACCCTCTGCCAGCTTGTGCCCGTTATTCCTGGTCACTCCTGGCGGTGCTCGGGAAAACAGTGACTCCCCCAATGCCTGCTGATCCCCCTGACTAGTTTATAACAAGCCACAAGATCCCCCCTCAGCCTTCTCTTTTGGAGGCTGAACAGGTTCAGGTCCCGTAGCCTCTCCTCATAGGGCCTACCCTGTTGTCCCCTGATCATACGAGTGGCCCTCCTCTGGACCCTCTCCATGCTGTCGATATCCCTCTTGAAGTGTGGTGCCCAGAACTGGACGCAGTACTCCAGCTGCGGCCTGACCAGTGTCGCATAGAGGGGGAAGATCACCTCTTTGGACCTGCTCGAGATGCATCTGTGAATGCATGACAAGGTACGGCTGGCCTTCCTGACTGCCTCCCCACACTGCCGGCCCATTTTCATCTTGGAGTCAATGATGACCCCAAGATCCTTTTCCGCCTCTGTACTGACAAGAAGGGAGTTCCCCAGCCTGTAGGTATGGTGCTGGTTCTTCCTCCCCAGGTGCATCACCTTGTACTTGTCCGTGTTGAATCCCATCCTATTCTCGTCCGCCCACCCTTGTAACCTGTCCAGGTCTGATTGTAGCCTGTTGTATCCTTCCAGTGTGCCCACGTCCCCCCACATCTTAGTGTCATCAGCAAATTTGAACAGGGTGCTTTTTACCCCCTCATCCAAATCACTGATGAAGATGTTGAACAGCGCGGGCCCGAGGACTGAGCCCTGGGGGACCCCACTGCCCACGTCCTTCCAGGTTGAGAAGGACCTGTCCACTACCACCTTTTGAGTGCGGCCCTTCAGTCAGTTGGCGACCCCTTTGACTGTGTGGGTGTCTACACCACAGCCCCCCAGTTTCTTAATGAGAACGGGGTGAGAGACAGTGTCAAAAGCATTCCAGAAGTCCAGGAAGACTATATCCACTGCTACCCCTGCATCTAATGATCTGGTAATCTGATCATAGAAGGCCACCAGGTTGGTCTGACAGGACCTGCCACTGATGAACCCATGTTGGTTGCCCCTAAGCATGCAGTCTCTTGCTGGCCCCTCCTGGATGTGTGCCAGCATAATTTTCTCGAACAGCTTGCCTAGACCACCTCCAATGTATTTCAGTTTGATCATGGCAAATTACCCATTGTAGACAAAAAAATCTGTCACATGTACATGTCATATACGTGTCAACTCACCAAATTGTGTGCCCTGAGCCCTCTTGCCCACCAGGTGCCGCTACAATTCACTGGTACTTTCAGGTAATTTGCAGTGTAATTCACAGGGTTTTTTTTGTATAATGAATGTTTTAGCACACCAGGTGTTGCTGTGAAGCCCAACATGGATCAATCTTCTGCTGAGTTCCTTTTTTAAGTTCATGAATTAAATTAAATAAATATTTAAACAACATCTTTTCATGTTAGTCAGCTCCAAATTAACTCTACTGACAACTAGGGTTTGTTGGTGTGTCGAAGATGGGTGGTTGAACTATGCCAGCACCCAAGAGCACAGGAGCAAAGTCACATTCCTGAAAAGTAGTTCTTTCATTATGACAGTAATAAAAGTATTGAAATTACACCTAAGTAAAATAAGTCAATTAATTTAACTAAACAATTGTCACTGATCTGCACATATTGTGTTGTGTGAGCTGTAGCTTAGTGCCCTCTTGCTATAATTTAGTGCTACAAAGTCAGCAGCATTGAATTGTTATGCAGCACCGCCTACTGTATTTAACTTCAAATAGCACATTTTGCAATTTGGAGATTTTTTTACCTGTCACCTGTAACAGAATGACGCCATAAATTGAAACCCTTCGGGTCACTTTAAGGGAAACAGATTGATACAATGTGGGGAAAAAACCTCATCACATGTACAAAGGCCCGTAGTTCTTTCCTAAAATGACAGGGAGCCTCAGGGACATTCCCTGAGAAAGCTGTGTTCATGACAGACACCACATAGTAAAAACTAAGGTCCTCCTTATATACAAAATAGATACAATGTGGACAAAAGCACTGCGGTTTCCCCCAACATGTCTACCCAGTAGGTTTGTATCCAGACTTGCAGGAATGGAGCTTATTTGCTTGATTCCTTTAAACCTAAGCAACTGGTTTATAATTTTTGTGATATATAAGATAGCTCTAACTCTGCAAAAGCTAGAATGTCTTTTTGAAATTAGAACACAGGATGCATACAGACATTCAAGGAAGTTAGGGGGAGGTTAGATGGAGTTAAAAATAGCCACCTGATCCATGTTACGTCATAATGGGAAGGTAGTGGGGAGGGGGAAGCAGGGTCCAGGGAACAGATTGGGGGGTCCACAGGAGAATCAGGAGGGGGCATGCAGTATCAGTGGGAGGATGGGGGGGGGCCTTTCACCCACCCATAGGAACAGGGGCTGTCTTTAGCTTCCTGACCTTCCCATTCTCAGAGAAATAACCCCCCTAGTGAACCTACCCTTCATTCCTCCTACTCTGCCTCCCACTCTAGCTTACTTATTCAGCTCTCGGTATCAGTTATCACTGATAAAACCAGCACTGTGAGTGGCTTGCAAGATCGGAGCTTTGTTGGGTTGAGAAGGGTGACTAGTCCATAGGGGGTGGGGGCTTGTCTATCTGTGGGAGATATATGGGGGAGGTGATAAAACAGCCTAGTGCTGGGGTGGGGAGGGGCAGGTAGGAAAAACACAGCCCTAGGGCTGGAGCCAGTTGCTGGGCTTTCCCAGCCCCAGGGCCATGCTAGGAACTGTACAGAAGTTCAGAACATTTAAATCAAATGGCCAACCTGATCTAAGTTATACTGCCTCAGAGGTAGGGTTAACTTAGATTGGGTCGTCCATTTTTGGACTGATCTAACCTTCCTGGAACTCCTGTGTAGTTTACACTTAGATTAAATGAAATGGGAATCTAAGTATAAGTTTTTTACCTAGTTAAACTAAATTTATATTGGATCACCATTGTAAACATGATCCAAGCTCCCCTTAACCTCCCTTAATGTGTATACGCAACCAGAGATTTGCCTTATCTGGCCCAAAGGTGCTTTCTATTTCTCAAGGGTTCACATGAGCTCATGCCAGTATGCTATATCCTATATAATGTATACATGTGGAGTTCCCATGAGAAATATGTTAAAATAAGGCCATAATTTTGCTTAAGAGATTAAGGGGAATCTTCAAGGCTGTGAAGATGAGCATAGAGAAATCTCTATGAAGGGGGAGGAGGAAAGGATAAGCTTGACTAAGATAAAGTGTTCACACTATTAAAAAGATTGTTTTTCCCTTTCAGGTTTCCCACCCACTCCCCTCATATTCCTCAAATGTATCTTTCTTCTACACCAGCATGTCAGAGTTTATCTCAAATAAATAAGGAATTGAACACAAATAAGGATTTTAGACAGAAATATATAATCCCTGGGGAAGTTAAGATATAGGATCAATTGGAATGTTTGGCCTTAAAACAAATACAATTAATGTTTTAAGAACTGGAGCTGAAGCATAGGAGTGTGTGAGACAATTGAAAAGTACAGAGACAGAGCATGAAAGAACAAGTGAGAGATAAACCTGGATGTAGTTGTCTTGTTAGAACGACTTTCCTATCCAGTAATTCTTTATAGGCCATTCTTAACCCTCATGTTTGTGTACCTTGTTTTATATGTAAATAGCTGAGGACACTATTACAATGCGTGACAGCAAATTTTATGGGAATCATATATAAAAGAGTGCCTATAGCTAAATCAATAAACCCCAAATTTTAAAACGGGATGCTTGAAATACCTTAAGAAATAGTATTTGTACTTCAATATTTGTACTTAAATTTGTATTTAAGAAAGAAGCACCCAGATCTGAACATCTTAAATACAGCTTGCTTAAGATTTTCAAAAGCACTTAATGAACGTTGAGAGTCTTTTATTTTGCAAATCCAGCTATAAAGTATCTGATTTTCTGGAAAATCAGGCAATAAATGTATTGCAAGTTGACCATCTATTACACAAGCAATGCAGAAACCACTAGTTATTTCTGAAAATTATTATTATTGCATTGAATAACAGCAATATAATAACACATGAATGATTTACATATTGTATATCTCATAGTATAAATGAAGCTAAATGCAAGAAAAGCTAAATAGGGTCGTGAGAAAATCATTCATATTATAATTAAATGATGAAAAAAATAAATGACAGGAAAACAAAGTAAAATATAATGAAAATATACATTATTATGAAGACAAGTAATTGGAAGTCATGGATGGCCATTAATATTATTTTGTGTGTAAAAACAGAATTTAGGGTCTTGATCAAGGTATAGACTCCATTATAGTAGGTGCTGTGCAATACCAGAGCAACAGACGCTATTGCAGCAGACCCTTACTTTCTAAATGTACAGGAAAGATAATGTATGAGTGGAGAAACAGAAACGCAAAGATCTGAGGTGGTTTGACCAATGTCATACAGCCATTCAGGGAGGAGAGGCAGAAATAGAAATGATGTTTCAACTCACACACCGGCACCCTGTTTGCTAGACCATGTATGTGCTATGACTGAGTTGTGACTAAAAATGATTTGTCTCTTGTCTTATTAATTCATATGGTTTCACAAGCATCAAATAAACAACCAGGAATAGGAGGAGAAGAGTGGAACAGGGTGGCAGAGAAGGTGGAATAATTTAAAAAAAGAAAGGAAAAAAGCATTTTTGTGACAAAAGTCATGCAAAGCCACGTGGAATTCAAAGGCTTCTTATTTCCTACTATTTTGGAATTTCATTGCTTCATTGTTGGTAAGATTTTTATTCAGCTGCTTTCAAAACAATTCATGTTCACTTATTCTCTGGCACCATTAATGACGGCTGAAATTAATGGGAACAGATTTATAATAAGCTTTTGCATAAATTCTTCCTGTGGAAGAGGCAAAGAAGTAAGTCCCAGCAGATGAGGTACTACCAAATTTCATTTAGTAACCCCTGTTATCTGCTATTGGAAATATTTTAAACTATTTTTTTCTGTGACGAATTAATGGCCTGGTATTTTGTTAGCCACAGTAAAGTCATCTGAGTGAAGCAGATGCTGGCTTTGTAAGACAAATAAATCTGAGTTTCTTTCGTTATTCTGAGCTGTTCATTTGACATAAGTTTTTGCCCTAAAATAACTAAAGTTAAGTTATACTATCAGGTTGATTCTATTCCAGAACACTATTTCAGATTTAAGTGTTGATGGGGAAGTGTGCTGATGGTAGGAAAATGGCAATCAAAAAATACTTGCTGTAAAAACACAAGGTATAACAGAAGTTATAGCTAACTCAGTGATAAACCTTGTTACCAATGAGTCACACTCCTCCACCCACCACCCAAAAATAAATAAAATGCTAAACTACTTCTTGACAGGTAAAGGCAATATGTTTATAGCAATGAATTCCTCTAATAATTAGGTAAAAATCAAGTCTGCTTTCTGCTTGCAGCTCGCAGGATACAATGAGTGACATATCTATTATGTGAACTACTACTGATAAACTATCTTTTTAATTCAGTTTTTGCACAAATCTGCTTTGATAGAACTGAACATGCTTACAAGGCATATAATTCCTTCTTTACACAGAGTATAATTACTAAAGGAATTACTGATCTAAATCTACATAGTCATTAATTGAAAAAGCTCATCTTTCAACAAAGAACATTCTAATAACCTTCAAACACAGATGGCAAACTTCCCCTTTAACATTTTTTTTATTTACAATACTTTGTAAGTTCCATTTTCTTGGACATATTTGCTGAAGTTGCCAAGCTTTTATTTTATGATAAACTTTTATCTCTTTGTTGTACTGCACAAAGGGATTTCAAATGCAATGTTTTATTCATTTTTCAAAGCCCAAAGCTCCTTAAAAGCCTCTGAAGATTTTTCTCTTTCTTTTTTTTTTTCTTCCTCCCCCATACTTTCTTTCTTTTCCTAGCAATCAGCAACAATAGGGTCTTGTGATAGTCTAAATACAAGTAGTTTTTTCCTTAATGTCAAGAAGTCTTGCTTCTTACTGACTCTCTTATGAACTCTAAAATCAGATCTGTAGTTTCAGGTTATTGTATACTGAAAATTGTTGCTCAGTTTCTATCCCTCATTTTTTCACATGGGAGCAAAGACCAAAGGTGAAAGGTTGCCACTAAGAATTTGAAAAGCTTTTTTCTCTTCAGTTTCTCAACTCATATTACTCAGTTTCACTGAAGGTTCAGGGAGTGAGTCCCGATCAGTAAGTTCCATTCACAACACTGTTGGAAACCAATGTTCCCTATCAGAGAGAAACAAAATCAATAATAAGATAAAGAATGGAAGATACTATAGATAGTAGCTTGGAAGATGGTATAAGATTGTGTATATGGTCATGATATTATGTCTATTTCTAAACAGAAAATATCTTTTTTAAAACAGTGTAGGTTTTTCAATGGAAACAAATATTTGAGGCTTTAGAATTTTCTTCATTTTTCTTTGAAAAACAAAAGCTGCCATAAAATTTAGGGAAAAAAACAATTTTTTTTCCATTACCTCATAATTTTTTATGGAATATATTTGCTATTTTCAGTTCTACATGTTATTCATAGCTTTTTCATAACTTCATATATATTTGTGATCATTTTACCATTAAGTAAAAATTCAGTTTGAAGATAGGGATGGTTCAAACTCTGCTTATAAGTTCCAGTAAAATCAATAGAACTACCAGTTTAAATAAAATGAGCAGGTCTGGGCCCACTGTATCTGGTGAAAGTCATAGTTTCTGCATCATACAACTTCTAGAAATGCTGAAAAAGAAAAGCAACCTTATATCCATAAGGAACTGTAGCCATGTGAGGTTGACAGGGCCAACACGATTTCACAAAAACCGAACGTGATGTATGCATGATTTGATATGTGTAAGATTTTAAAAAACGAATTGTAGGCACCTGGCTTTCTTTGAGAGTCAATCTTGCCAGACAGTAATCTGTGGAAACTGGTCATATGGTTACAGGCATAAGACTGGCACACAAGAGAATTATGTTTATTTCCTGACTGGGTTCAATTCACTTCTTTTGTGACCCAGTCATGCAACAGAACACATCTAAAAGGAGGCCTTTGCCTGCCCCAAACCTCATCAACTTTAGTGGTTTCTTTGCAGATATAGGGGGTATGCGTATTAAATGAGTTACAAGATCAGTGCTTTAATCCTTTTTAACCTCATCTCCATATCTGGAAACCGGGGATCAAATTATTTTTCTTTTACAATGTAGTTTATGTGGATAAGTTAATTACACATGTGAAGTGCTATAGCGAAAATGCAAAAGAAGCCTATAAACAATTGAAATACATATGGCCCTCATCATTATCAGTTTCTGGGTATGAAGAAATTTACAGATCTGTAAAAAACAAAAAAAGACAAAAAAAAGGTCAAAATATGGATTTGAATTATCCTTGTGATGAATCAGTAAAGCTATCAGGAAATATGCAAAATTTAACGATTGTGCATATATTTTCCCAGAAATACAAACTCATCCAGTCCCTGAAAACACCATGCAGAGGATTATTTAATGTGCTCCTTTTAAAATTAAATAAATGTAGAACAATGTTTAGTAAGAAGATAAACTGAATTTTAATTGATTTTTCAGATAGTTTGGACTCCAATTCCCTTTATTATTAATGAATTATAGAAACAAATCAAATAGCAATCTGAAGCTAGAAAATGACTAACTTTAATGTATCTTCTCCTTTGCCGTACAAAAAATGTTTGATTATAAAATGTTCTGAATTTAACTGTATTAGTTCACATAATCATAGGGTGGACATGTACAGTAAGTACCCCTATTTCTTCAGTGTCTCTGTATCCTCTGAGACTAGGGACAGAGATTATTCATAGGCTAGTGTTAGTGATTAGAAACTGGTTCAAATCTGTACGACAACAGAAGTTCAGTGCACATACACTTCTTTCAAAATGGCCAAACCTGTTTTAAAATAACCTGGATGGATGTAGTATCAGACTTAACTGTTTTAGATTAAATCAGTTTATTGAACTTGTGTTCCAGTTCCCCTCCAGATTCAAGATGTCAGCTCCAGTAGGGCAGGACGGCACGCTCTATTGGCCCCCAGTTTCTGGTCTGGGCTACTGCAGGCATGTAGCTGCATTTCTGGGATGAAAAGTGAATGTCTGTTCATTTATTTAACAGTTCAATCCACACAGCTTAAACCAAACTGTGAAGACTGAATCAATTGACCTTGAGATTTTTGATTGTTTGTGTTTAGCCTGAGGTTTTACTCATATTCCCATTTTTTTCCTTTTGTTATTGGGGAGGGTATAAGTATTCTAGTTTACAGGGTCTGATCTAGGACTAATTGATGTCAAGTTTTTGAATAATGAGTATGTATTTGAATACTGTGAGTATCTCACATAGATATATGATGGTTTTCATTGATTTCAATAAGGTCATACTTGCCCCCACATGTAACAAATTAATTGGTTTTCTTTTGCAAATTAAATACATAGATAATTGAAATGCAGGATCACCTAGAAAAATCTGCTACTGTCTTCTTATGTCTGAAATCCTAAATTCCATATAAGCCTGCATTGCTTTTTATGTCTAATTAATATAGAAAACTAAGCCAATGATATTGATCTCCTTCTGCCATATTAACATGCCAACAGTTTTTCACTATTCTCCCCCCCTTCCAGTTCACCTGTTGTTTGAATAACTGTTGGCCTGGTATTACAACTTTGCTGCCTTTCTCCCAGACTTGCAACGTAGTGCTATTCTCTTTCAGGATATTTTTCAAATCCATTCTCTCATACCACTGTCTCTACAAATTTTCCTGAATTTACTTCTTTGTGTCCTGTGTAATACCTATTGCCTACTTTTTCTTTCTGCTACTGTATCTGCATGATAGCTACTTTGGTCTCCAGAACACTTGACAGCAGCCTCTAGGAATGACCCCAGAGCAGTGTGTTTTCTAGGTCTGCAGCATGCCAGTGGGACTGGGCACTACTGCCAAGATGCAGACATAACCCATATTTCCATTGTCTAATATGGGCTAGGTTCCTTAGAGGACAACTGCACAACATTGATCAGTCTATTTGGTGCATCAGGGTGTCACATGACTGCACCATTGAAGATAACATTTCAAAGTTTCAAGTCAGGTTCAACAAACTGAATTAAATGTTTTAATTATGGAAATGTTGAGATATTTTGTTCCTGATCTATAAGGAAAACAGCTGTTGGCATTTCCTTTGGGACAGAAATTCTGAATTTCACTCTTCTCTTATACAAGTATATAGCAAAAAGATGACCCTTGCAATCTAAGCATGAGATAAAGGACCAACAAGGGCAAAGAAGGTGACAAGTAACCATGACCAATATGATGAGCAGAGAATTGTCAATTGTCAGATTTTAGTATTCTGTAGCAAATAAATCAAGAACAAACAAATCAAAAAGGCCCTTAATAGCTTTCTCATATATCCTGAGCCTGACTGTTCTATGGGATGCTAACAGCATAATGTCCTGATGATCCAGAATCAAACTTGGTTAGGGTCTGGATATCTGAATCTTCATCAAATTCTTACCTCAATATTGAGGTGTATTCATCTTTTGGGCATCTGGGTCCTACTTTGCCTACATCTACTTAAAACCAGACCTTTTCAGTTGAGCATAATGACCAGTACAGTACTTATGTATGATCTAAGGTTATAGAATCCAGGTCTATTTGGGGCCTCTTTTCCAAAACTTATATTTGGAACTGAAAGGCCAGATTGTGATTTGGACTGTATTCCTATGCTGGATTCAGAGTAGGAATTAGAACCTCCATTATCCCCCTTAATCTGCTGTCCATATATTGGGTCCAGTCAAAGACAGAGGAAACTTTTGTTTATTGAAAGCTTCATGGGTGTCTGGTGCCTCTTGAGTTGGGGGGACATGTACCCCCCTGACAGCAGTCACTGACAGCTGGATGCAGGGTGTGGGGAGGTGTGCAGCTGGATACGGAGCATTAGCAGCATGGGGGAATCGGGTGCAGGTCTAGGTGGGAGGGATGGGGCGCAGGGCCAGATGTGGAGTAGGGGGAGTGCATGGCCAGATGTGGAGCAGTGGCAGCTTAGGGCAGTGGCTGCTGGTGGAAGCAGCTGATTGCAAGCTCCCCACCTGTTCCTGGGAGGTGGTGGCAGTGCAGACTGGTGGCGCAAAGAGCTCTGGTCCCTGCCTGCCCCCATCATTCTTGATGGGCAATTTGCTACTAGTTTCATAGCTGTTAGGGGCAGGAAGGGACCTTACAGATCTTTGGGTCCAGTCCCACTGCACATGAGCAGGAAAGACTGCTGGGATCAAATGCCTCCAGCAAGATGGGCATAAAGATGTTTTCTAAACATCACCAGGGTGGATGACTGTACCTCCTTTGGAGGGAGCCTGTTCCAAACCCTTGGCACTCAGCTTGTAAAGAAGTTTTTCCTTATGTCTAGCCTGAATCAATCTTCAGTCAGCTTGTGCCAATTATTTCTTGTCCTCCCCTGGGGGGCCTTGTTGAATAGATGCTTCCCCAAGCCCTGATGTAACCCCTTATACTTATAGGTAGCAACCAAGTCTTGTTTCCTCCCCCCCCCCGAGCCTTCCCTTTTTCAGGCTGAATAATCCCAAGTCCCTCAGCCTTTCCTCATATGTATTGGTTTCCAGGCCTCTAATCATGTGTATGACCCTCCTCTGGACTCTCTCAAGCTTCTCTACATCTTTCTTGAAGTGTGGCGCCAAAACCTGGACACAGTACTCCAGTTGCAGTCTCACCAGGGCTGAGTAGAGTGGAAGGATGGTATTCTTTGCCTTGCTCAAAATGTCTCAGTGGATGCATGATAGTATTTGGTTAGCTATGCCAGCTATGACATCATATTGATGGCTTATGTTCATTTTGTTGTCAACCCAAGTCTCATTCAGTTGTGGTGTTGACAAGCCTGTAAGTGTGTTGGGGATTATTTCTCCTCAGAGGGAGCACTTTACATTTCCCTGTAATAAACGACATAAGGTTGAGTTCTGCCCACTTCACAAGCCTGTCCAGGTCAGCCTGTATTGCCAGCCCATCTTCGAATGTGGCAATACTCCCCCAAAGCTTGATGTCATCAGTGAACTTTGCCTGATTGCTTGTAATACCTGAATCCAAATCATTATTGAACATGTTGAAGAGTACTGGTCCAAGTACTGAACCCTGAGGGATGCCACTGGTCACTTTCCACCATGATGACTCAGTTCCATCAATCAGTATGCTTTGGGTTCTGCCATGGAGCCAGTTACCTAGCCACTAGATTGTGAAGTAGCTGAGGCCATATTTTCCCAATTTGATGATGAGGACATAACGGGAGACCAGGTCTAAGGCCTTTTTTAAGTCCAATATATGACATCAACTTCATTTCTCCTATCCAGGTTGTGAGTAACCTGATCTTAGAAGACAATGAGGTGGGTTTGCTATCCTTCAGACCACCGCCTTCAGTTAGCCTATGTGTGATGGATTCTTTCCTGATTTGCTCTAGGATTTTACCTGGGACTGAGGTAACTGATGGCCTGTAGTTTCCTGGGTCTTCCCTTCTCCCTTTTTTAAAGATAGGTACCATATTGGCTTTTCCCCAATCTTATGGCACCTCTCCCAAGTGCCACGAGTCTTCAAAAATAACTTTTCCATTAGTCGTGCAATGAAATCGGCTGGTTCTTTTAGGTCTTCTTGAGTGACAATGTGCCTTTCTCAGACTCAACATTCCTCAAGTTCAGAACCCTAACTAATAAGTTCTAACCCACTCCAACTAGCTAAGAGGGGAATTTAGTTATCTGAGAAATCCTTAAAAGAGGATCATTTAGTCTTCCCTGTAAAAGGTGTTTCTCAGTTATATAATGGAAGACTGTTGCTGTGCTGACAGAACCCTGGTGATAGTCTCTCTTAACACAGATATATTTTCCTTATCAGGGATTCCTTGAAAATCTTGTATCACTCTTCATGAAGCAGGCCCTGTACACTGAAGGCCAGTCTTTTTTTTTTCATACTGAATTCTAAAATAGAGAAATTAATCTATCACAGTGGCTGAATAGAGAATAGATAATTACCATTCACTATTTTTATGCAGAGTGAATGATGTACACCAAGTGTCACCCCTAAAGGGATATTAAGAATGTGTGTGTGTGTGCATGAGTCTGTGCAAAAAGAATGACTCATAGTCAGAATATAGCTTGTGCATCTGGCTGGCTAAATGAAAGGAGGAGGATAATGATAAAAATACTGATCACTGCAGGATCATGAACAGCTACTCATTCCTAAAACCAGTGATGCTATATTTCTTCTTCCCTTTGCCATAAGTAATACTTTATCATCTGACAAAGAATGTCTTGTATTCAAATGCTTGTCTAACTTTAACCAAACTACATTGCTGGTCCAACAAAAGTTATCACCCTAAGAAATTGTTGCCTCACATCTTTTTTTCTTTTTTTACAGGTAAAAATTTATTTTACTGTTGTAAAATATTCCAGCTTCTGAGAAGGAGCTGGTGCTGGTGGCTTGCATCTGGTGGGTATGGTGGTGGGGTAGAACATTAGGACCGTGTGAAAGAGCCTCACCCCCGAGCAGCCTCGGGAGAAGCGAGGTGGGTCCTGCCGCTCCAGTAAATTGTCAGTGGCTGTGGGGCGCGGGGCGCGATATAGGCAGTGCAGCCGTGGTGGGGGCGAGATCACCAGCAGGCCACTGAGCGTGCCTGACTCTGGAGGCGAGCGTCCCACGGGGCCTCAAGGCACGAGGCTTAATTACCTCTCCCAGGTGTGCGGCTGTGCCGGTGGGCACAAAAGCAGCATCGGCGCGGAGAAGCGGCGGACCGGAAGGGCCAGGAGAGGAGCGGATCCCCGGCGGAAGCCCGGAGCAGCGGAGGCGTGCTGACCCGCGCCCGGCATGCGTGTTTTGGGGAAAGGGTAAGGCCCCGCAGGGGCAAGGCACTAGGGGTGACAAGCCCCGAAGTCAGTTGAGACGGTTGTGAAGGCTGGGGGGGGCACCCCGCCCCAGCTGAGGGCTGTTTGGCTGGTAGCCGGAAGAAGCAGGCTACGGGCCTCGGCCACAGTGCATTGGGGCTGGAGACAGAGCCGTCCAGGCGGGGCAGGGATGCTCTGGTGACAGACAGCGGACCCCAATAGAGAAACGAAAGCCTCCCGAGAGAGGCGAGCGGAACTTTCAGGGACCCGGAGGCAGACACCGGTACAGGAACTGACTGTTCAGCTTACGGGTTACTCACTTTGCATTGGACATTTTGAGGTGTTGTCCCAACCCCTGCCCCCCACCAGATGGGAGGTTAGGTGGGCAACCCGGACTTGGTCACGGAGGCCTGGGCGAGAGTGTAGGGGAGGTAGGAGCCCTCAAGGATCTTGGACCCGGATCGACGGGAGGTCCCATTTCCAGACGTGCACGCGCCATCATAAACACACTGAACCAATGAAACATCAAAGTTGTGGCAGGCGGACCTGGCGTGAGCATCCCCAGAGCAAGGGCCACAACCGGGGATTGGTGGGCAATCATCCGTAGGCACCTTACCGAGCGTACTCGCCACCGGATGCGTGGACAGACCGGGCTTGTGTAGAGATGACCCTCTGACCTCCATGGCTCATCCTGTGCTGGCAGGTACCTGGGCCATGTGCACCTGGTGTGCCAGGGGAGAGTAGGCACTGAGCATCCAAACTGGGGTAAGCAGGTGGGTGCCTGTGGAAACTTCCTTCCACTTTGGAGGCCTGCTGAGAACTGGGCCTGCCCAGGAAAGCCTGCATGCAGGTGCCTTATTGGTGCTTCAATATCAACCTGCTTCAAGACTTCTACTTCTGGGACTGCTTTTCCCACTTTGGCAGTGATTGGAATGAGCTGCTCCTCCTGGAAGCTATGGTAAGACATGGGCAAGGTACAGACCTGACTTTTTTGCCAGCAGTACACCCAGCTGGCCACAAATGGACTGTGCCAACATATCTGACAGCTGGAGGAAGATGTGGCAGAGCTCAAGGCCACCCTGCTGGCCACTAGCAGTGATGCTGCACTGCATGAGAGCTTCCAGTTCCATAGGAAATTCCTGTACGACTTGGCAGAGATGGAGGCCTGTGGAGTGAAGATCCATGCCTGCTTCCAAGAGCTGGCAGAAACCAACACCCCAACCCACTTCTTCAACCTCGAGCAGCAGTGGGGCAGAGAGCAAAATCTTAGATCATCTCAAGACCCTCAAGGGCTGGGTAATCACGGACCCGGGTGAAATATGTGAGCGTGCTGTTGCCTTCTATCATATCTTGCTTGTGATTGAACCGTTCTGCCCTAAGGCCATGCAGGAACTCCATGAGGGCCTGCTGTGTCTCTGGATTCTGGAGGCCAGCAAGGTTGATTGAGAACTGTTTCTGGAGGAGCTGGCAGCTGTTGCAGCTGTCTTCACCTCTGGCAAAGCCCCAGGCCTCAACAGATTACCTGCTGAGTTCTACAAGACCTTCTGGCTTCTCCTCAGCCTCTGCCTTCTGCGTTTTCCAGGAGAACTTCGCTGACAAGGTGCTACAAATCAGCTGCCACTAAGCAGTGCTCATGCTGCTGCCCAAGAAGGGAGACCTTAGCTGCACTGAGAACTGGTGGCTGGTCTCCCAGCTGTGCACTGACTACAAGATTCTGGCCAAAGTGCTGGCAACCCATTTCTGCACCACCATGGCCTCTGTCACTGGGCCTGAACAGAGCTACTGCATGCTGGCAGGACAATCCAAGATAACCTGTTCCTGCTGTGCAACCTACTCACAGCCAGTGAACTCTTCATCTTGGACATCAGCTTCATCTCTCTAGATGAGGAGAAGGCCTTAGATTGGGTGAGCCATGCCTACCTCTTCTAGACCCTGGAGGCCTTTGGCTTTGGACCCCTCTTCGCTGGGGCCCTCCACATCTTGTAGGAAGACACCTCCAGCCTGCTCAAGGTGAATGACATGTTCTGTGCCCCATTTCTCACATACAGGAGCATCTATCAGGGTTGCCTCCTGTTAGGCATGCTCTATGTCCTGGCCATTGAGCAACTGCTGCACATGCTGTGGTGCTGCCTGAGTGGTGTGCCCCTGCCAATGGCCATGGACTCATCCATTGGCCTTCTGCTCCAGCTCTTGGTGTATGCAGAAGATGTGACCATGTTCCTCAGCACTCAGGAAGGTGTGTGGGCTTTGATAGACTGCCAGTTCTGAGCATGCCTCTTCAGCCCATATCAACTGGACCAAGAGTGATAACCTGCTGCTCAGCATATGGACCAGCACAACCCCCCAGATTTTCTGGGGGGGTTTCACCTGATGCTGCGAGAGCATGAAGGTCATGGGGGTGTTCCTGGGGCCACCAACCTTCATGGTGTGCAACTGCAATGGCCTTGAGGAGGGGGTGGAGGCCCACCGGCAATGGTGGTGCTGGCACCTACCCAACCTTTCTTACCATGGATGGGTCCTCATCACAAGCAGCCTGGTGCCAGCAACCCTGTGGCACTAGTGCACCATACTCAACTTGCTGCTGGACCTACTCGAGAGAGTCCAGCGCCTCCTGGTAGATTTTTTCTGGGATGGGCGCCACTGGCTCTCACAAGCCATCCTTTACCTACCTGTTGTTGAGTGGGGCCAGAGACTGGACAACCTAGTGAACTAGGTGACCACCTTCCATCTGCAAGCCCTTCAGCAACTCCTGTATGCTGAGGAGTACTTGCCATGGCAAGAAATGCTGGCTGTTTCCTGCAGAGGGTGCAGAGGGTGGCTTCAACTGGGAGCTCTTCCTGCTGGACCTCATACTCCTGAACTGGGTGGTACTTCTGGTCTTCTACCACAGCGTGGTACAAGCCTGGCAGGCCACCTTCCACCTTCAATCTCAGACCCACTGCCTACAGTTCCTGCAGCTGCTGAGGGACCCCCTGCTGCACAACTCAGCCCTATGGCACCCTGTACCAAGCCTAGACTCCACCAACCTCACAGCCACCCTCATCTGGGCATGCATCCTCTGCCTGGGCCATCTCCTTGACCCCACTTGGTTGGCCTGGCTCTTGCCCAAGGCCCTGATGGCCCAGATGGGCATGTGCTCCATCTGCAGTGTGGGCTGTCTCCTGCCTGAAATCCAAACTTCCCTCCCCACTGGACACAGAAGCCACCCTGGATGACCATCTCTGGGCGTGCCAGGCCCCCCTCACCATGGATGCCCTGAGCGAGGTCTTCCCCAGCTGTGGTCAGTGACCTGAGCAGCAGGCCTGCCACTCTGCTCACACTGTCTATACCTCCCGACAATGACATGGGTTGCCCCTTTGCTTTCCTGCCCTGTAGAAGCTTGTATGCCTGGGTGGATCATGTCCCAGGTGCTGGAGGCCTCCCTGATACACCGTGGCAACAGCACCTGGGACCACCAGATTCTCCACTGACCCACCTGGCTTGGCACACACTGTATAAGCTGTGAACTACCAAGAAGACTGGCAACCTGCAGTAGCAGCTGCTGCATGGCATTCTAGCCACTAGCACATTTGTGACCTACTTTGACCCAGCCACCTCAACAGCCTGCCCCTTCTGCCCTGGGGGCATTGAAGAGAGCTCTTTAACACCTTTCTTGACTGTACCCACCTGCGGACACTCTTTGTCACCTGTGAACTGCCACTACAGGTGCTGGGCAGGATCCTTTTGGAGAATACCTACATGTGCTCCTGTACGTATTGGGAGGCTGAGCAGGGCACCATTTGCCTGGCCAACTTTCTGCCAGGTCAAGCAAAGATGGCTGTCCTCAAGAGCTGCTGCAACTGGCATGCCAGGACCAGCTCAGATGATGCCCTGTGGCTTTTTGGCCTCCTGGTGCAGGCTTGCCTCTTGCTGGAGTTTGGGCATGTTGTGCTCCAGTGGGTGGTGCCCACCTTTGAGGCATGCTGGGCCACTGGCCTTTCCCCCATTCCTCCCCCTCACCCCAACCTCACTATAGGCCATCCCAAAGTCACAGAACTCTCAGGTTCTTGTATCCAAGAAGTCCAGAAGTGGGGTGCCAGGTGCATGGATGGAGGAATGTGGGAGAACAATGAATCACCCTGCTCAGACTGCTTAAAGCACGGGGCCCCAGGCTGCTAATTGCTTGAGTGGTTTCTTTCTTTTAGCACTGGGCAGACCAGTCACCCCCCCCCCACTCCCCTGTCATCCTTGCTTTACAGGAGAAGCATTTCAGTTCTGTGTCTGTGCAGACACTATACTTTGTTTTCACTGGTGAAAGTCAGCTGGGCCCAAATGGATGAGCTTTATCACTACAGGCAGTCCTTGGACTTATGACACAATTGGTTCCTGAAAACTACATCTTAAGTCAAAACATTGTAACTCAGAACTGATTTTCCCATAGGAAAAAATGTTATAAATGGGGGATTTTTCCTGAAGCAAGGCCTGATACCCTATTTTCACCAAAAATAACCCAGAATGTTGTACTCAATCAATTATATAAGAGTAATATAGCTACATGAATGTCTAGTTCATAGTTAATATATAATTGTTATAAATATGCATTTAAAATAAATAAAAATGAATATAAAGTACTATTTAGAAGATGACTTTGTAGGGGGTTGTTCATTTTCACAACATAGTCTTTAATTCTTGGGGGCTAACTTGCCTCACAGGGCACAATATATTTATATTATAAATAGTAATCATATTGATTTGGAAGGACTTCTTTGAGGTGTCTTTGCTGGATTTTTTGAAGGTTTCTTGGCTGGAGTCTTCTCAGGTGGCTTGGCTGCAGGTTTTTCTGGAGTCTTGTCAGCTTAAAGTGTCCAAGGAAGTTTGGACAGATGTTCTCCAGGGAGATGGGTGACACATCTCATTCGCTGGCATCGCATTGTATCAAGCATTGTAAAGTCAAAACTGAAATCAGGAAGTTGAAACAGGGTGTCAATTTATAAACATTGCAAGTGTGAAACATTGTAAGTCAAAACTTTGTAAGGCAAGAACTCTCTGTATTCCTGGTGGAATGCCAGCCAGTATGCCCTGCTCCTGCTACACCTCTGGGAGGTGTTTGGCACCCCAGGATCCATCTCTTTTGAAGACATGATGGGGAAGCTCAGGTTCCCATTCACTGTGAGAGTCTGTCTCATGTGCTACCTGTGGCTCCAGTATGAGCTAACATGTGCAGATGAGTTCACAATCACCACAATTATTGGCATAATGCTGAACCTGTGACCTGACACCTGACTCAAAGGAAGGTTCTCCACACTCTGGCTGCTTAAGAAGAGTCTTGCATTGTGCTGCCTTTGGCTTTCCAGCACCATTTTTCTGCTTTGAATACACCAGGAGTGGATGAGGAGTAGGGGTTACTTCACTTTCAGGAACTGGGTTATAGAGGGCATTGTCTGGGACCAGGCTGGAGACATAATTGAGGGAGTAGGGTGTGGAGGTTGCTAGGGGTTTTGGTACAATGCTTGTCTGTGCTGTGAGACTCAGGCTGAAGACCAAAGTTAGCAATAGTGCTGTAAATGTCATTGCTTTACACAAAACACTGAAATTTACACAACTGTCAAAACCAGACAGATGACCAGCTCCTTTGCATGTGGGCTTATGTCTCTGTGATGACAGAGGCCAGACAGCAGGGCACACTTCCACTTGCATTGTAAGCCATCCAGGACTCCAGATGTCCCCAGCTGGCTATCATGGGGCTTCAGCACACCCAGAACCCATGACTGTGGCCACCAGGGACCTTCTCCATTGCCATGGGTAACTGGGAACATTTATTTTCCATGAGAGGGGTAGGAGAAGGAAAGGGCTCAAATCTCAACCATAATTCCAGTACAGCACCTGGCCAGGCTGGGCACTAAAATTGACAAGGAAGGCATTGTGGGTTGGGGCACTAGGTGGCATGGACATGGGCTGGCTACCCAACCTGAGGTTTCTGTGGGTGCCAGACTCAGGCAGGGGGCTTGAAATCCCACCAACAGCCCCTGGATGAATGCCCACTGTCATGTAGCTACTACAGCTTGGCACAGTCTCCATGAATCATAACTGGCCTTGATGGCTGGTGAAGGGCCTTTATTTGCCACACCCAACCAGCCCAGCTTTGCCAGCCCCACAGTACCACAGCACTCATGGTCAATTTCAGCACCTGGCTCCACTGTCAAACTGACAGGGGCAGGGAGAGGGGGACTGTTGGAAGGGTTTTGAGCCCCCTACCTAAGTCTTGCAACCCCAGAGACCCCATCCCAGCCAGCCAGACCATGCCTGCACTGCCTGATGCTGGCACTGAAATTTCCCACCACACTGTTCCTTACTGACTGTGGCTGAGCTGGCTGACAGAAAGTGACAAGGAGGGGCTCCAGGGGAAGTCTCTGAGTCCCTACCCTGGTCCATCACTCTTGGGACTCCAGCCCAAACTCCTCCATTCCCTGTCATAACTGCCCCTCCAGGTAACTTTACCTCTTTCACAAACCTCCCCTGCTCCTGAATACATCCAAAAGTTTGTTGCTTTATGTCAATGGAAAGGGGGACTAAGTTATGACAGGTCATGTTCAACAGCTTCTATTTATTAAACACAAGAAAAGTTTGGCAACTGCAACATTATCAATTGAGGCACATCTCTTCAATGATATCTTCTAATGATCTCACAACTGTTGTAGAGGATGCATGCAGCAATGATGAAGTGTGGCATGTTTTCCTTCTTCATCTCAAGGCATGGGCTGCAAACCAACTAACCACACCTTGAGATGGCTAAAGGTACACTCCACAGTTATGCAGCACCTGTTCAGGAAATAGTTGAAGTGCTCCTTTTGGTTGTCCAGCTGCCTCATGTAGGGTTTCATAAGCCAGGGCATGTAGGGGCAAGCTGGGCCCCCAGTAATGATGGGAGAGAAGATGACAGTGCTGATAATGCAACTGGGGACTCCTGAAGAGTACCACTCACTCTCCATACTCTGTGTGGTGGAGCAGGGAGTTGCAGAAGATATGGGTATCATGGATGCTGCCCACCCAGACAACAAATATGTTGTGGTCCTGGTAGTCAATAATGTCCTGATGATGGAGAAGTAGCTCTTATGGTTTATGAGTGCTTGGGTGCCTTGAGGCGGGGGGCAGAGTATGGGGTATGTTGTGGCCCTGGTAGTCAATAATGTCCTGTAGGATGATGGAGAAGTAGCTCTTATGGTTTATGAGTGCTTGGGTGCCTTGAGGTGGGGGGCAGAGTATGGGGGCGTGGTACCCACACCAATGGTACCCATACTGTTGGAAAAGCCCATGCAGCAGAAGCTGGTGACCACCTCCTGCAGGTTCATGAGATGGATAAAGGGGTTGTGGCACAGACAGGTCAGGACATGGATGCATATGCAATTCATGAGGGAGAGCATTCATTCTGGGGCTTTTCTTGAAACCACAGGGCAAGGTAAGGGGGAGGATCTTGGGTGACATGGTAAGACTTGGGTTCATGCTTGCCCATGCTAAGCAGCCCAGCAGGAGTGGCCTGGGTGTTTAGCTGTGCTCAGCATTCTATGGCAGCCCAGGGTGTCAGCAGGGAATACCAAGAGGCATGAAGAGATCACCCCCCACTTGTGTGCCTCAGCCAGTGCAGGGTGCCTGCACATCCACCTCCCCAAAAGACAAATGTATATTTTTCACTTCCTACAGTAGGCCACTTACAGAAAATTGGATTACTTAGATCAATTCCTCCCCCAGCTTTTTGAATGTCTGTATGTGCCCTAAGAAAGCTACATGATTCATGAGATATATGATGCAGCAAACATGAAATAATCATGGGTAGTAGACTCTTCCACAGAGATCCAAAGTGCAGCAATCTATAGAGTTAATTGTGGAGGAATAAGGAAACAGGACCATTCCATGCCTGAACACATTGTTGAAATTAAAAACAAAGAAAAAATATTTTGAACAACTACTCTAAAAGAAGGGATCTGAATCAGAATTTAAGACTGGAATCCCTAATTTCTGGTTTCTTATCTTACCTCTCAAGATTACTTCAGACATTGGAAATTAACTTAAATGCTTTGCCTCAACTTCTCCACTTGAAAAATCAGGGATAACTATTACTCTGCTGTATGGCAGAGTGTTAGCAATGAGTACTTCATTAGTAGGATGATGTCACAGAGCTCAGAGTGTGCTCTGTTACTCCCAGGGGAATGGGCAGCAGCAAGGCAGCCTGAAGTTGGTTATTCTCCCAGTCAGGCCTAATTACCTGATTGGGAACAGGGCCCAGATGTTCACTGTAAGAGAAGGGCCCTGAACAGCAAAGCCAGCATCTTGGAGAACACCACCTGACTGGAGCTGCTGCTTATGACATCTTGGAGGTAAGGGCAGAAGCTATGGGGATGGCTGGAGGCTCCTGGTCCTGGGGCATGACCATGCTACATCCTGCTGGGGCTTGTTCGTGTGGTGGGATTGCTGATGGCAGAGCAGTTTCCAGGAATGCCACACCTGGGGCCTCCCCATTAAAGGGCAAGTATGGGTTGCCAGAAATCCTCAGCCACCACTGCCTTGTGGGTGACCCTGTGGAGGGGAAAGGCTAGGGAGTGCACCCTTAAAAAGAAAGCAAGAACCCAGGATCACTGTGAGCTCTAAGGTGGGGTCCTGGGCAGGTGAAGGGACCAGAGACTGTGCCAAGACTCATTGAGATCTCTGAGGCTGCTGAGTGTGTGGTTCCAGGTGGGCGGGGCCCTGAGCCTGTGGGGAGGTCCTGGGGTGAAGGGATAAGGGGATTGTAGCCCAGTGTGAGGCAAAGGATGAAGCCCAGTGTAGAACAGGGAAGCGGGCTTGGAGCTCTGAGTTGGGAGGGGGCTTGGAGCCCTGAGCAATGGACTGAAGGAGAGCCCAGTGTTAGGGCATAGTGACTGTAAGCTCCAGTGGGCAGTAAGAGTCCCATGTGAGACTCTGGAGAGTGGGTCACAGTGTGAGGCACTGCAATAATATGGATGCCATGGGACACAGTACAGGAAAGGTCAGAGCCATATATATAAGCCCTTGGCATCAGGGAAAGTAAAAGGGTAGCTTCCTACCTGATTGTCATCATTCAGTTGTATCATCTAAGGTGTGGTGGGCAGTTTGCCCTGAAGCAAGTGGGTGGGTCTACATTTAGACCAGCCCCAGGATGCCCACTTGTTACAGGTGACCATATATTCTGGTTTGGTGAGGACAGTCCCAAATTCCATAGGCTGGTCCCAGCCACTTGGTCAAAAGTCCAGGGCTGGAGTCTACTGGGGAAGCAGAGTGGTGTGATACACCAGCAGGCAGGCATGTCCTCCTGCCTTGCTCCTGCACAGCAGCAGTGGTGCCTGCCCACCCACCTGGTGCACCATACTCTTCTGTCTCCCTGCCAGATTCCAACTTGGGACCCTGGTCCATCATAGCTGCTTGGTCATATCTGGGGCTGTCCGGTCCAAACCAGGTTGTATGGTCACCCTGTTCATTAGTGTCTGAATAACACTCCACATATGGATGCTAAATATATACCACTGTGCATCATTGTGCCTACATGTGACCTGTGGCAGGGCACTGTTTGTGCCTGCCACGTTAAGGGCCCGAAGCCAGCAGCTGGCAGGTGCCTGATTAGGGCAGCCATTTTGGATCCAGGGCTGCCCATATAAACCAGGTATTTTGCTTCTGGGAGGCTAGGCAACAAAATCTCCTGGCTGCAGATATCAACTGGAGGGAAGGGCAGGAGGTACAGGATTGGTCAGGAGGCTCCTGGTCCTGGGCATGACCTAAAACTGCATCCTGCTGGGAGTGGGTGGCCCGGTGGGACTCTCAGTGTTGTGGGAGCCTCCAGGAAATGCCAGGTCAGTTACCACCCTGGTGAAAGGTGGGTTGGGGCACCTTAACGCCTGCTCCCACCTTCAGGTACGTCAGGTGACACCAGAGGTAGAGGGGGCCAGGCACAGCTATGGCCACCTGAGCCCACCCAAAGAGGGAAGCCCCGAGACCCCAAGTTGAGGGGGCACTGTAGAGGCCTCTGTAGAGGGGGGCATAGTGTAAGGTCTCAGGGTAGCATTATGACCTGCTGCTCTGGGTGGGAGTGAGAGTCCCCTGTGAGACCCTGGAGCACCAGTCATGGTGTGAGTCACCCCATCTCCCCACATTGAGGAAGGGGAACCCAGACAGAGTGTGGGGCTAGTGAGGTAGTATGCCCCCTCAACTGGCCCATGCTGGGGCCAGGACCAAGAAGGTCAAAAGGGCCAGGTGTCCACTGCGAGGGGCACCCAGAGCTGTGAGCCTGGGACCCTGCCTGGCCTTGGAGGTGAGGCCAAAGCTTGTGTGTGGCTGAAAGAGGAGCCAGCTACTAGGAGCTCAACAGCCTGAATGAAGCCACCGTAGACTGCCTGAGGGTCAAAGGAGGGTCCTGCCAGGAAGATTCTAAAGCCTAGTATGGTGTGATGATAACATCTGGATGCCATCTGCAAGGCATGGGCTGCGGAGGTACGGAGTCGCAGATAGCACCCCATGGCATTGGGGCAAGAAATGGTCAGCTTCCCATTTAATTAACAATTATTTAATTAATTAATTATCATCAAGGCATGGCGGGTGAGAAAGTGAGTGGTTAGCCCAGAAACAGGTGAGCGGGCCACAGGGCAATCAGCCCCAAGAAGACCCCCTATTACAGTGACCCATTTGTTTTTTTGATCAAGTTTGCCTTTGGAACATTACATTTTATCAAAATTGAATGTTTTTCAGAATATTGCCAGAGAGAGAAAGTGTAAATGAAGTTAATGTCAACATCTGTTTTTGTTAGTTTCAATAAAATTAAAAGGCTTTGTTCTGACCTGAGCATTTAATTTAGACCTTTAACCTTACATTAAGGTTTCATAGCATAGGACTATATTTGTAAGATGAATATTTACTTGGTTCCAAATTTAATTATGTTGGATTTCCTATTTCACAGAAAATTTTAGTATTTCAGCTTTGTGTTCTGTTTTGAAACATAAATGAGTCTCAAGTGTCAAATCTTAAAAGCCCATATCTACCCAGGGACAGAATTTAGGACAGATTTCTGTTTCTGAACAGCGAGACATATAATCAACACGCTGTATAGCATCTTGGTGAAGCTTGTGGTATACAAAGAACTCTTTATTATGTACTGGAACTTTATATAAATAGCTATTTACACCAAAGAGGTGACAATCTCACTAATGCCTTTGTGCCTAGCTTTCTTTCTGTCCTACCACACAAGGAAGTTCTTGCTGGCCTGACACAGACTGCCTCCTGCTATGCCATGCTCCTTGGAAGCTCTGGAGGCACCTACACATATATGCCTGATGTCTGCTCCAGTGCATGCTAATTAGTATGCCTGCTGCATTGTCATGTGTCCCCACACTTCAAAATGGTGGCGGGGGTGCTATAACTAAAGCTTGTCAAATGACCTTTAGTTAAAGTGCCACCACTGCCATTTGGAAGAGCAGGATGCTAAATGAATGAGATGCTGTGAGTGCTTTAATTAGAACAACTTCTGAGAGCTGCTCTAAATAAAGCATCCCTCCTTCACCTGGAAGTGTGTGTAAAGATGACCTGGGATTACAAGAGGGTTTTATGATTAAGTACAGATGTTCAAAAGCCCAAAGCAAAAGCAGTCTACATTTTATGCTTGACTGTAAGCACCATATGTTTCTTCAGGAGTGAACAGAACAGACATTTGCCCTTTTGTGGGGGTGGTCTGCAGCCTGCCTGCACTGGCCAAGGCCAGGAGATTGGAGGCTCTACTGCTTGCCTCCCAGCAGGTTGCTGAAGAATGCCAAGCCCAGCTGAGCAGTTGTGATTGGATAGTGGGGACCCTCAGCTCAGCCCCCACCAGCAGTCAGCTTTCAGTGGTGACAAGGGGGGGCCAGAGACTCCCACCCTGGCCCCGGCCATCCCAGACTGAATCCAACACAACTGGGGGGGCCAGCTCAGCCCCCAGCTCAGCCCCTCCTACCCCACCAGCATCAGCTGTCAGCAGCAGTGGAGTGGGGGAAAGGGAGGGAAGGCCCCACCACAAAGGACCCTGCAGCTATGCTGTCTCAGGCTGGGGCTGGGGCTGGCTTCCCCCCCACCCCCTTCCTCCCCCGCCACCCAACTGTCTCTGAAAGCCAGGACAGACCCCAGCCCCTCCTCCTGCCTGTGACTTTGTCTGTGAAAATCCCCCGGGACAGAGAAGATGAGTGTGCCTGAGACTAACATGCCACCCTGCAAGTGGTAGGGGGGTTAGCAAGAGCCTGCAAAAGAGCCTGGGATGCCAAGGACTATGACCTAACTTGAGTTGGGAAGGGATCTGGTGCAGAAGTTTGATAAATCAGTCTAACCTAAATGGCTTGATGCTGATTCTACATCCATCTGGGTCTGTCTTAGGCTAGGTTCTGCCGTTTTTTAACTGGTCAATCTGTGCCACACTTCTGTGTTTAAATTGCTTTTCAGTTACCTATACCAGTTGATGTGTAATGTCCATACCTGGCCTATGTCCCTCTATACATCTCTTAATTCAGCATTGAATTTTGCTCTTCTGTTGAATACTATTCGATTTTATCTTCCATACTTATAAAGCACTCCCAAATGGGTCCTCATCTACCAAATCTTTCCGTTTTTATATCTCCTTATGATGAACTATCATACTCAGTGATTTTACAGCCATAGAATTTGTAGGTAAATCTATGTCTTACTGAAAAATTATGTCTCAACATCTCTAAAAATCAACAGTCCTTATGATTATAAAGAAGATCACCCAAACAAGATCTAAATGTAACCAGAACACTGCATTGAGTCTGAATCTGACACCCCTACACACATTCATCTAAGAAAATATGAAATAGTAGTTTTCATTTCACTTACACTGGTAACAATAGGTTTTATATAAGAATCTTTTGTGAATGTTGAAGGAGTCATTGAGTTGCCTGTGTTCCTTAGGCCAGAAATGATAATATTAAATGCCAGATATACAGTTGCACTGCTGTTAGAGTCAAATCTTTAGATTCTCAGGGTCCGTGCCCACACGTGCATTTACACTGGCTTAAATTTACATGCATTTATGCTGGTGGGAATAGGCCAGTTCCCACATGTGCAGGCATTAAGGTGCATTAAAGCTGTGTGTGGACTGATTACACAGTTAAAAAAATAAGTCAGTTAAATAATAAATAAATAAGCAGCAGCAGTTTTGTCTCAGTGGCCTCTTGAAACAGCTAGAATCCAGAGATGATCTATAGAATTCTGTTTCCTACCATAGGTAGTAAATACAGGGCATGTGTACACATGACTCCATCTGCACAGTTGCTATTGCATGCTCAAAGTACTTGCTACTGTGCAGTAGGGTCAGAAATGACCCATGTGCCTCTGGGACTGTGCAGTAATGGCAGTTACAGTACAGTGATTTAGTAGTTGCTTAAGTACTTCTTCAATACTTTAAGGTGCTAAGGTGCATTAACGCTGTACGTGGACTGATTTGGGACTAAAGTTAGTCTTAAGTCAGTCTACATAAAGTGTTACTGTGTAGTAAGTACTGTGCATTACTTCTTCCGTACTTTAGCAAGTACTAAGTGACTGTATAGTAATTACCGTTACTTCACAGTTCCAGCGGCACATGTTGTTTCCGACCCTACTGCACAGTAGCAACAAACTCACTGTTACTGTAGGTCACTGTTACTGTGCACTGGCATCATGGTTCATGCCTGCCAACATTGTGTCTCTGTAGCTTGCCGCTGTGGCAATGTAGCATCTCGTGTAGATGAGCCCACAGTATCCTTTAATTTTAGAGAGAATGCTTTTGTGTTTCTTATGGTCCAATGTAAAATGGAAAGATTGATCCATCTCCATTTTTTTTAAAAGAATGTTTAAAAACTTCAACCAAAAACCTAGAAAAAGCACCTTCCTCCCCAGTCTGAATAACCTGAGTTTTTATACTGTCATGACAAAATGAACTGAATATAAGAAATATACATTATTTAAATAAATTAAATTATGTAATGATAGATTTGCATTTACTGTATTTAGTACTCAAAAAGTAAGTGTTGTCTGTGCCACGAGTATCCTCTTTTAATGGTGGTGCTATTTAGAGCTCATATCTTAGCTCTTGATGAACACAGAAAAAAAAAGAAAAAATGCTGAACATAACATTATAATTCTTGAATTACATATAATGTCTTGGCTTTGGACAGCAGCTATTGGCTATCAATGCATAAGGAATACTTCTGCATAACTTTCATTAGTTTTAATTGGAGTTAGCCCCATAAATCCCATGAGTATTGATTTTTTTGGAATAAAATCCACATGCTGATTAAAGTTGGGTCAGAAGTTAAATGATTGAACTGACAGAAATTCCCAGGGGAGAGACTACTTTGAGGGAAACACTGCAAAGTCATTTGCCACCTCTAGAACAATCCTCTTTTTTGTGTTCTGGGAAGAGCCAACAATTTTGTACTTTTACTCTACTGTTGTTCTACCAGGGAATATAATTACTACATGTCACTTAACTGTCTCCATGGGCACATTGTTGATATGCTTAATAAACACATCTCTTTCTCTTGAAGAAATTGTATTTCAAGTCCCAGACTGAGTAGACTCTCTGTCTCTTATGACCTTTCCTGAAGTTGGTTAATCCACAGTGCTGGAGGCAGGATAGCCACACATGCAATAAGAAAACTGAATGAAATTAGCTCGGGTATCATGATGATTTTAGAAAGCTAGGGGATGGAATTCTATTAAATTATTTTGATACAAAATGTAATATTTGCTTACCAAATTTTTTTGGCCAATTTTCTGACTCCAGGAAATTTCAAAGGGATTTAGGGAGCAGCCTGAAGAGACTCCTGGAATTAGAAGTGTATAGATAGAAATCGGGTGTGTAGAAACTCAGAAAACTCTTATGTCCATACCAGAAAGACCCAGGGCTTGTTGGCTCCCTTGCATGGGATGGTTTAGTCAGGGATGATCCTGCCTTGAGTAGGTGGTTGGACTAGATGACCTCATGAGGTCCCTAACAGCTCTACATTTTTTTTATGATTCTATGATCCTATGAAATTGAAAAGTTTTTGCATAACATTTTAATCTTGAATAGTGAAAACTTCAAAACATTTCTTACCAGAAATTTCTCTTTACCAGCATTTTACTTCATCATTCTTTCCACCCTCCTGACTTGTCAATGGATCAGTGAAAACAAGCCCTATTTTCATGGACTACTTGCTGTACAGAAGTATGGAATTCACACCTTGCATCCATTGGCATCAACACTTTAATGATATTGATCATCATCTTGAGATCAGGTGCGTTTTGCCAGTAGGAAATGCAGGTGACAGTAGTACATAATGGCAGCATCTACATGAGATGCTGACTGTGCAGTCATTTAGTACTTATATAAACAGTTTATACAAGTATGTTTATAAAAATAGATTATACAAGTACTAAAAGACTGTGCAGTAGTGTCGCTGAATGACTTTTTCATGATGTTGATGGCGCAGTAGCTTGTTACTAATGTGTAGAAGCATGGCATCATGCTTCGTGCCACGAGATGCTACTGTGCACTAGTCATGGGCTACTGCACAGTCAATGTCATGTGTAGATGTGGTGAGTATCAATATTTCTGGGTATGAAAATCAGTTTGGAGCTGCAAACAAACCAACCTGACACTAGCACTCAGAATGATATTTTTTTTCTATGCTACTTCAATGAATTCATGGCTAGGTATCTTCACTGACAATTATGTAGCCAAAATACATATATAAATAAATAATACCTCAGAGAATTAGAGTAGTGCTTTTTAAATCATAAAAGGGAAAGCTCCCCACCCCCATTGCATTCACAGAAAAGACTTCATTTCAGGTCTGCCTAATATAAATTCCAGAACTGCACCTGAAATAGCAATTTCTATCAGTGTAGGAAGGGAAAGGAAAATAAATAAAAGATTCACCTTTTGGGCCTGAGTAGAGAATCTTGCCCATGCTATGACTCAGAAAAGTTTTAAAACACCAAATGACTAAGTGTTTTCCTAAGAAAAATTTTACACCAAGAATACTAGCTTAGTGTTCATAATGTATCACACCCAAAATGTACAAGTCATTTTGTGCCATGAAGTGTGTTTTATGGCACTGTGTATCTTGTTTGGCTGTAAAGCATGATCATGTTTTCTGTGTGACATAATGGCTTTATAGTGTGCCTCCTCTAGGCCTTGAGAGGGCCACCTCCCATCCCCCTCATTGTGTCCAAATGAATGTTTCTCAGGTAGTCTGGGTGGGGGCTTGAGCCAAGAAGAAATATATTTAGTATCCCAAAATTGAGCCTGGCCCTTGTTGCTGCTGACAGGTGCTCAGCAGAAAGGTTACACCTACAAATACAACAAAGACATTATAAATTATGTATCTTAATCTACAATGTGAAAACATTTTGCTTCCTAGAATCAGTTGCCCACATGTTTAAATTAATTATACATGCAAAACATCTTACTGGTATTCTAAAACTACGGGTTAAATATGTGTTTCTTGAGAAGTTTTACTACTAATAATAATTTGACATTCTTTTTGACAATAATAAAACTGGCAAACCTTGAAGGAATGAGAAAATAGGAGAGCATATAGAGAGAGAGAGACTCAAAGAAAAATGTGTTCAGACACTTTCCCTTCCTCTTGTTTTACACTAGGTACACTTTCTGTTCCTTAAGTCTATACATGAGATTTGAAGAAAGAATTAAGGTAGGATGAAGGCTTGATATGCAGTCCTCTAGGAAATCAGTTGTTGAGTGATCAGTGCTTTATATGAGGTTGAAACAGGATGGCAATTCTGTTCTTGACACACAGATCAAGTAATATTGTTCAGTCACATTATTTCCTTTCCAAACACCCCACAGATTAGTAAGTCTAAACACAGCTTGGAAATATTAGTTGCTATCACTTTGACTATAGAAGAGTCTCCTAAGGGTACATAAAAGAAATATATTTAGATCAGTATAACCAAGGTTAGGGTGATATAAATGACCAATTGTGCAGGCATTCGTAGGTCTTAAATCATCCAAAATGGCATGCCAAATCTGTTTACTTCAGGAAGTGAACTAACTTTAATTCAGATTGGGTTAACTGAAACTAAAATAGGTTAACCTGGCCTGGCTTGCATGGGCACATTCAGACAAGGGCACACATGCCTCTCGCCCCATCTCAAACCCCTTTGAGATAGGGCAAGAGGCACATGCAGGAACAAAAAAATGAGGTCTGAAGAAACTGGAGTTTAAAAAAGCGGGACAGGGCACGGTCCTGAACCATGCCCTGAGGCAACCAAAGGCTGGGTCCTCCACAGACGCTCTGGCTGCCAGAGTGTCTCTGTGGTTGGCCCTCTCCCTGGTGCTGAAGCATGCAGCCTGCCAAGCAGTGTGCTTCAGCACCAGTGCTCCAGTAAGGGGTAAGTAAAGGGTTGGGGGAGCTGGAGAAGGGGGGAGGGGACTATGGGGAGGGACCCCTGTTGGCCATGCCCTCTCCCCCAGCCCCCCAGCCCTGCTCACCCCAGCCCCTGCCCCCTCCCCCAGAATCCCCATAGGATAAAAAAACCTCCAACCCTGACACTTATTGGCAGTCCAGCTGCCGTCTATATCACTGGAGCCTTGCCTGCACAAAGCAGGGCAGGGGGATGGCCCCAGGCAGCTTGACCTGGGCCCTCCTGCCCCCCCAATGCCCTGTGCTGCCCGGGGGGGGGGCTTTGCCAGGAGCTCCTGGAGCCCCCCCAGCTCCTGCTTCTAGGGTAAATAGAGGCTTTTTTCCACCATTTTTTTTGAGTGAAGGTGGCTGGGGCTCAGGGGGGCAGCCACGGTGGCTTGGGAGTGCAAGTGGGGGATGGGGCTAGGTAGGGCAGCCATTGGAGGGGCTGGGGTGGGGCATGTGGGTCTTGTAAGGGTAGTAGCCCCTGTGGGGGACATTTGACCCCTTTTGGGGGGGCTGTAGCCCTTGTGTGGGGGCTGAATCCCCTATTGGGGGTCATAGCCCCTATGGAGGGCAGCAAAATATATATTCATGTTTCCAATAGAAGACACCAGAATTCCTTCTATAAAGTCCAGTGGCAGGACCCTCCCTGCTCAGAGCTGGCACCCTGGATCCAGCTGGCTGTGGCTGACCTCCTGGACAAATGGGGCTAGGAGTACATACTTTGACAGTTCAAAGCAGGCCACCACACCTAGAACATCTTCCAGGCGATAGCTGATGAGGTGGCTGGGCAGGGGGTACACATGGCAGTAGTGCTGCACAGAGGCCAACTCTGCAGCCACAGCCCACTGGCAGCTGGCCCAGAGGGGCAGATGCCTCTACTGGCTGTGCAGTTCCCATCCGAGTCTGGCAGGTGCACAGCAGGTCACAGCCAGGCAGCAGCCTCCACTGCCAGACTGCTGCAGTGGGTAGAGGGTGCAGGGAACTCTCAGGGTTCTGTCAGCAGTCCGGTTGGCACAAATATCCCCAGGTACCAATTGTCTGAGCCCCAGAAGCTCCTTAGAGCAAGTAGCCCTGAGCTACTTGCCAGGGCACCTTTTTGTACTGCTGGGGACAGGACAGGTGCTGGCCCCAGGCTCTAGCTCCCCCTGGCTGCAGATCTGGGAGGATCTAGGCAGGGTTATTTTTCCCCAAGGAGCACAATTTGCTCCACAACAAAGTGCATGTCCAAGCATGAGCACTGAGGCAAAAAGCCCTGGTTCAAATTTGCAGTGCTTCTATTTGAGCTGCTGCAAGCGCATGTGCTTGCATGTTTGGATGCACCTCATGTGTTCACAACACAGCCCTCAGGATGGACAAGACCAGCCACTCATTCCAGCCCTAGGGCTGTGCTCTTTTAACCTCCCCAATTCCTCCATTTTCACCTGGCAGCTCCCCAAACCTGCAAACTCCCCCCCACTTGACTGATTTACTTTTGGCTGATGAACTCCTGCATATAGCAGAACCCAACTCAGGTTTAGCTGGTTCAGAATAAGCTGCCTAACCTGAGTCATACCCTAAGATCAATCAAAGTTATAGAATCTGGAAAAGTGATAGAGATACTTTTGTTCACACTAAATAGTACCGAATGTAGTCCATAAATATTTCCAAGTATTCAGAATCTGGCTGTCAGTGGACCTGGCACAACATTCCTAAAACTACCCCATGAAGAATAGATAAGGGTATTACATACAAAGAAAAGGAAAGTTGTCTCCAAAAATAGTAAAATTCCCTTAGGTAAATGGCTTCTGGCTTTATGAGGGTGATACCTTCCTATGTAGGGAGCTACAGAGCTCTCCCATTTTCTTAGTTGTCAGCCTCTGCACCTACAGAGCTTGTATTCACTAAGCATCTCCCACATTTTTATAAATGTATCACAAACCCCAGATTAGGAGTTAGGCAAGAGAGAATGCATCCTTCATCTTTCCTGTTGAAGCTTTAATATTGGACAGAAAGGATGAGGAGCAAGCTGCTGACCGTTCAGTGTTACTCCATCTGGTCCACCAAGGCATGCACAACTTTGAGGCCCAGTGACTTGATAATGAGGCAGAATGGTGGCAGAGGAAGGAGAAGGAGATTAACCCAGGGCTGTGCATCCCACTCCCCCACACAACAACATGCCCCCATTTCTGAATAATGTGTGTATCCAGAATCAGTCTCGTCAGTTCACCTGAGGATCCCTCAAGCCTGACAGATATCATCCTTGATGCTGAGGGACTGCTGATGATAGCAGCTGAGCAGAAAGAAAAGCAGGAGTCAGAGTGCCAATAGGAGAGCAAGCAAGAAATAAACCAATTTGGAGGTACTCTCCTGGCTCTGTACTGTGGGCTATCACCATATCATAGATAGATTATTTCTATGCCAGATGTTCAGTACCATTATTGTATAACTAAAACTTCAGTCTAACAGAGGAATCCATTTTAAAAAAGTAAATTATTTCTGTCTTGGAGCCAGTAAATCCTTGCAACTATAGAAATCCATAATCCCAATTTAAATCCATAATCCCGAAATATCTTTCCAAAGAATTGGATTTTTCTAGATACCCTAATTTATCTTATATTAAAATAAATGTCTCTGGGATAACATTACATAAAACTTCCTATAGTAGTTTTACTCATGCAGTTAAATGACTATGAAATATATATCTGCAGCCACTTGCTACGAATACACAGGGAAGGAAGAAAGGAAGGGAGAAAGAATTCTATCCCAGTTCTTTTTTTCCATGTTGTTTTCTGTTTTATGCTGTCGATCTTTCTTAGTTCTTTTCTTTTTTTGTTTGATTTGCTTGTTTTGTTGTACAGAAATACAGATACATACAACTTCATATCAAAGATGAAGTTCTTTTCATCCCCTTTCATCCAGATTTTCAGTTACAGCATTGGTTACCATTATGCAAAAAGACAAGGAGCATATCGTCTATCATCATGAAAGTTCAAAATCAAAGTTTATTTTTATATACAACAAAGAAGAAATCCTCCATCAGAAAAATGGGATTGTGACAAACACACACATTTTGGGTTTCCTTTGTACAAAGAAAATGGAGCTAAAAAGGAAGATAATTGGAAGACCTTTAAAAAATTGAACCAAAAAATGAACACAATCTATTAAAGAAAATCTATTGGTTGACTGTGCTTTAATATTTCAAAAGTTTATAGATAAAAGGTATTCTTTCTCTGACAGCAATCGTTGTTTGGGCTGTCATCACCTAAGTCAGCAATTTCATCACTTCACAGCACATGCATCATTAAAAAAGCATGCAGAAGGGAGGGTGGGAAAAACGGATGAACTGCTAAATAAAGAAAAAACTCAGAGATATATCTACTCTTTCCAAATAAGATTCTAGGTCATTTCACTCTTACTAGATTTTTGTTCTTTTAAGATATTATATGAATTTGAGGATCTTGACCACATTCCCAGAAAAAAAAGGAAATTAACTAAAGCTGACTTATAGTTTTTTAACTCAAGTCCAACATCCAGTTCCATATGCATCCCCTTGTCTTAAAGCATGAATGCCATAGAAGCCAAATAAAAGACTGATAAAGAAAGCAAGAAAAATACTTTATGTTATTTTTTCAGCAAGATTGCTGTTTCATCTGAAACCCATAGTCTAATCTGGCTTTTTGAATATATTAATAGATGACTTTGCTTTCAAGATCAAGGATGATCAGTCATTTTTCAAACCTCAGTAAGCATAATTTTATGAATAAAATGTTTCTTGCTAGACTGTATTGATGACACTTAACTATTCTGTATTATCCTTACCCTGAGAGAGAGAAACATTCATTTGAAGTTCAGTTTTTTAATTGCTAAAGAGATTATAAAGTCTTGGGCAATTCCAGAAATAAGCACTTAACACTGAAAAGAACATATCAGCCTCCTACAAACATTGAATTAGAATTCAGTATGTTGTCACATACCTTTATATGATGCACAGAATAAAGATAAAAATCTTTTATATGGTTAGATAGCCAGAACTATTTTCATAATGCCATGATTAAAAAAAGAAAAGATGCTAATGAAAAAGACAATATGAAAATAATTGTAAGAACCCATATGCTGGCTTCAATGTATATTGGAACTCCTTTGATATCAATTTTTTATATATTCAGAGGAACACAGTGTTTATAACTAAGGATCTGATTCAAAGTGTGATAAATTAAATTGAAGGAAAGTATCTATCAACTGATATGAATGAGGCTTAATGCCATATTTGGCAAAGCAGAGACAAAAGTCTGTGCAAGGTGTGAATACTTATTAAAGAATGCAAATTAAGTTAAGATACAGGCTAAAAGACATGTGCAATGGAGGTGGCAAATGCTGGAAAATTTAGCCTTAATTATTTGTTCAGATAGAAAATCCATTTCAGTGTCTGCCTTTAGACTATATTTAATCAAATCTGAGGCAAGGTTTTTTACCCTCATTCAACATGGGGAAAAATAAATCTCATCTTGGATTTGAGTACCAGCTGCGGCATGTACTGCTTTGTCTCCAGCTCTTGCTCTGACCCTGACAAAGGGAAGACCACATGAGGGGTAAATGGAGGAAAAGAGCTGGTTGTGAAGCTGCTGTGGCTCCATATATGGCTCTGACGTAGGGCCAGGGCTGAAGTTGCCACCACCACTGGTGTCTGGTTGGTCAGGGGCTGGTGTCACTGTGTGCTCAGTGTCCTGGTCTAAAGCCAGAGATAAAGACTCCACACACGGTAAACTGCAGTGGAGAATTAGGAGATGGGGGGGATAACTGGCCAGGGAGCAGGCTCTGGGGGAGTCAGGCTGTTGGAGAAGCAAGGGGGAAAGTGTATGGGGAGGGCAAGCATCATGGAGGGCAAGTGGAAGAGACAGGTGGTAGAGGCACAAGAGGCAGAGAAACAAGTGCCAGGAGGGGACCAGTGGCAGGAGGCAGGCTGCCTGCCTTTATACCACTGTTTTCCCCATTGCTTTCCCTCTGAGGCTGCTTTATCCACCTCAGCAGTGGGGAGGGGGGAAATTTCAAAACAACCATTCAATAATTTGATTCTACATATGTAACATTAATAACACATTTATAGTTTTCCATGTATAGGCTGTAATTATTGGGGGGTCATCTTGAATTCAAAGTCATCTGAGATTTAGGTAAATATGATATTTTTTATGGTCTATATATTTGTTCCCCAACAATTGAACTCCCAGTCCTCCTGAAACCTCTAAAATACTCAAGGTAATCCATATTTATGAAACAGAAAAGTAATGCTGAGAAACCAGTTTCAATAATCTGCATTCCAGTTGAAAATGTCCATTGGGTGTTAATGCTCTCAGGTTCAATTTTGTATTTAGAAAGTGTATTTACCAACACTGAGGTTTACAAACTTATATAGGGACTAGGAAAATCTTTTAAAATGTGTGCACCGATAAAATTCTAAGTGTCTCAAAATGCCATTGAGTTCCTAAATTATGGTGAATTCACATAATGTGCCTTTTTTGGATCTACATAAGTTCAACTTCAAAATATCTACCGAGCTCATCATTAGTGCATGTGTATAAATGGCTGTCATGGACCTGGGGTTTTATTGTAATAATTTTTTTTAAATGTGTTCATGTTGTTGACAATGTTGTATGTCTCAATCTACCCAGAAAGCTAGTACATGGGGAAATAATTGATTAAAGAGACAGTGAAGCTGGTTGTCTAGGGGTAGGTGGACCTTAAGCATCAAGACAAACTTGTATAGTTGTGTTGACTACAGACCCTTGGTCTCTCTCTAACTAACAGCTACCACTAAACTGAGGGATTATCTCCCAACTCTCAACTCTTGTAAATTAGGGAGTGTTTCTAAGTTACAACTGTTATCTCTCCAGGTATGAGCGACTTCACTGATTTTGTGCAATAGGAAATGTAGATCATGTCTATTGGTAATGGGGTCACTACTCACAAATACCTGTTCACCCACTTAGGACTACAGAATGATGTCCTATGTTCAGCTAGACCAGTTCCTCACATGAAAGAGCCCAAGCTCCAACACTGCTAGTAAAGATCATTTTTATACAGTATTTAGAATGTGTCATCTGGAATGAGAAAATTCCACCAAGATACTGCTGTTTAGTTCTCTGACTTAACATGTACCAGGAAACAAGAAGTATCTGCTTGGGAAGAGTAAGCAGCTGCTCAGGGTCAGCAACACTGGGACAGCTGCGTGGGTGCCCAGACAGCTAGTGTGGGATCCTGCATGACATTGTCCTCCCCACCCAGGCCCATGATCACACATGTCTGGATACTTGTACCTTCTGTCTGTGGCCCCAACTGGAGCTAGGAGGATACTGGGAACCTTGTGATGCTGTGGGGCATGGTGGAGGAGAAGGTTCTGTGCCAGTTTAAGTGGGCTGGGTGCTCCAACATTTATGAGACACTGTTAGGCTGGCTGCAGGAGTGGGGGCACGACCTGTCAGCTCAGCAGTGCCACATAAAAGTCAAGGTCTTGTAGGCACAGTGGCTCACTGTGACTGACCACAGTCATCGGTCCAGCCATGACCACAAGACCATGCCTTTATGTGGCAACTGACCAACATTCTGGTGCCCCAGGACCCAAGCCACAGCCATGCAAGTTACACCAGTGCACACAGCCTGTCTCAGCCCCCACCTTGGCCTGGCATCATCAGTGACATCACTGGAGGAAGGACCTTTGCATGTGCAGTGCCTTGTCCCACCCAGATCCACGGCTGAAGTTTTCACCAGCAGCTTGGGGAGCCCTGGCCAGTGCCTGCCTCACCAGTTGCACAGCCCCAGGGCCAGAAACAAATGGCAGCTGGCCATGACACCACTGGCTACCAGCAGCATCACCTTATCCCTGGGGAGCCCCCAACTGGGCACCTGGTGATACAGAAATTGCAATGGTCCTGGGCATACACTATGATATAGTCAATCAGGAGTCATTGTTTTCAGTGGGGGGTGCATCTATAATGTCTTACATTTTTTACTTTATTAGAATAAGGAGTTTATGATGATGAGATCATGTTCTGACCACTTGTGCAGGAGAAGATTTCCATTTGAATTAACTTTTTGCAGTCCTTCCTTTTCAGGTTTTCCTTTCCATAGCTCAAAGTCCCCACCCACCCTAGCACTGAAATTTCCAAGAATATATATATGACTTTTATTGTGATAGTTGACAGGACTTGGACAAGTTTAGACTAGAATTCTTTGGTTTTATCATCTGCATCAAGGGTTGGCACATACTTTCTGATGACTGTTGCATGTTGTCTGTTACTCAGTTGAACATGAAGTCATAAGACATTCCAGCCAGACATTGTGGCATCTGAATAACAACCTTGGTCTTGATAGCAAAACCAACAGCAGAGATGTGTCTGTCTTTATTGCCTTTTGCTTTCCAAAAAAAGGGTCCCACAGGAGTGCGGGGTGGCCTTCCACATGCTCAGCAGTGAACACAGAAGTACTTCTGGTCCACTTCCGGGTCTACAGGGGACTGTGCTTCCCCCCACCCCACACTCCCCTGGCTTGGCCCAAGGAGACCCTGGGTGCCCCCCTCAGACCCAGGAGGTACCAGTCACTGAACTGGGGGCACATGTAGAGGGGGACCCAACATGCTCCCCAGTGGACCTGGAAGTGGACCAGAAGTGCTTCTGGCTCACTGCCACTTCCAGGTCTGCAGCTGAGTGCACTGGGGAGCCCCCCACACTGCTGTGGGACACTCCATGCACCCCAGCATCACAGCTTTCACAAGCCCCTGCTATCTATGGGTACGTAGAAAAAACATTCAAAGCTGTCTCTATGTCCAAATCACCAAATCTGTCCAAATTGATTCAGGGGGTTCCAATTTGATTTGGATAGATTAAAGGGTCCTCTGATTCAATTTGGATTCAGAGATTCAGCCACCGAATTGGGCCAAATCTCCACCAAATTGAATCAGGGACCAAAGCTTTGCACAGCCCTAGTAAATATTATTGAGACAGCATAAGAAAGAAAAGTAAAGCATGTACAAAGAAATATGTTTTTTCCTTGAAAAAGTTCATAATTGACTATATATAAAGTAAATAAATTGAACTATAATAGATAATTACATCTTATATTTAAAATTAATATCTGCAAGAGTCAATAGGACAGTACAATTAATTATTTTAAAATCCCATTTCCAATATTATTGTTTAATTTGCCTCACTACCTTTACTGTTAAATTAATCATAAAGCACATTGGGCACCATTTTTTGAAAGAATCTGTAAGAACAATTCCTACCTATGTCCACTCTGAACAGTCTTGAAAAGCTGAAGTGTTCTTAAACTATTAATAACACATATATATTTGGTCATTATGAGACAGAGTACTTATCAGTATTAACATTTTACAGTCCAAAGTACTATCAATTAGGATGAAATTCTTCATGATCATAAAGATTGAAATATGCTATATTTTACTTTGACACGGTTATGTAGTTATGCTAAAGTGTGTTATAATAATTACTCTTTCTGCTGGTTACTTCATGAAATTGTATTTAACTTTGTCCTTTGATTATTTGGTAAGTTAGATCAAAAGTGAATACATTTGAAATCAATTTCTCTTATCTGCCATTTGAAATGTAACCTTTTATAGACCTCTCTCAATGAAATATTTTTGGCACATAATTAATGGCTATGTATCATATGCTACTATTTAAAAAGCTATTTATTCTACAGAAGGTTAGGAACCTGCACACATTATGAAGTTTCCTATATAGATATCAGTAAAATTTGCTAAAAATAGAAACATGGCTACTGTGAAGTGTGTGTGAGTGAGGGAGGGAGGGAGGGAGGTATAATTATTTTGGGCTCCTGTCTGACTCCCTTCCTTGTAGAATGTGTAGTGTATGCAGGCCAGACCCTTCCCCACTGCATGCATATCCTGGGCATCTTGGCTATCTCCTGCTAAACTGCCCAGCTTCCCAGAGCAGAGGTAGGAACCAAAAGTTGTAGGAAAAAGGAGCCCAGAGACCCCAGCTGCCACTGAACATTGAGTGGAGTAGCAGCCAGACAGGATTCTATAAGCCACATATCTACCCAGGACACCCATTGGAGGACATTGGCTCTAGCAGTGTTAATATTATGTGGTGCCCATGACCCTTTAGAAGAGTTTAATGGCTCCTAGCTGAGGATCGCTGTCCATTTTTTTTCATTTATACAGAAGACCAACAAGATGGGAAATGCTCCTTTAAAACAAGCGCAAGATTTTACTGATAGAGTTTTCTATTAATCTTTTCCCGTAAGAGGAAGAGCACGCAGGCTGAAGACTCATGTAGGAGAAGAGTGTGAGCCATGTTGATCTGTTGTGAAAACAGAAGCCAAGTAAGGCAGATCCAGAAACCTTCCATTAGAAATCTTTTGGGCTGATGCTGCCTCTTCCTTTTACTGGACTTTACAGTGACTTCACTGGAATTGTATATGGATCTAGGTGTTTATGTCACAGTCACAAAGTATGAAATCCACATGCTTTGCACTAACTAGAAGTACTAACTCCTCCTAATCTACTTAAGTATACTAATCAGAAGAGATAGAATGCCCTCTTGCTCCTTTCATAAGTCAATATCACCAGCTTTACTCCATTTATTCAGATAACATTTCTTCTAGTTCTTGATTACTTTGTTCTTTTCATAAGATACAAAATCTTTTACAAGAACAAAGTCACTTATTTTTTTCTTCATTTTAAAAAGTATATGTTTATGTATAGAGTAAGGAAATGAATATTCTTCCCAATCCTCATATCCCTGGGGTCATGTTTTGTGCCTTTATTGACTCAAAATGTAGACACAGTGATTGCACTTTTTTTTAAATTCTGGTATCTGACATCAGAATGGGAGTGCTGTTCCTTTAGGATTTTTGGAAGCAGTTCAGTCTCTACTGGGGAATCTGACATTCAATACTTAACAGCAGAAAATCATTGATAGCAGGTGGGATCAGTCAAGTGAGAAAAAGGAGAGTGATTTGGCCTAATCTATATTGTCTGAACTTTTGATTGCTCCTGTTCCTGGAAACAATTTTTTCTGCCTCCCATTTTGAATCCATGCCTCTATCTAGACTGCTTAACTGTGGAACAACTTTCTCTACAAAATTAAAGACCTGCAGACTTTCTAAAGATAGCCTGCAGGTGTGCAGCTTTTGCAATGGCAGGAACAAGGTCAAAGTACCCAAAAGGGATATGCTAATGAACTGTAGTGGGTTATAGTTGTCAGAATTGCTTTATTAGTTCACTGCAGGGAATATATTTTTGGTGTCAATTTCCAGTTAAATTGTGTCCACACTATCTGTTCTTGTGGATTTTTGCAAGGGCAGTTAATACGATGATTTATTTTTCATGGTAATACAGATGATTAGGAAGAGGAGAAAAGCATCTGAAAAAAATTGTAAACTTTAGGCTTATGTAAACGTATCCTGATTATCCTTTGTACTTAGTGTGGTCAGTATAGTGGCATTAAAATTAATCTTAAAGTTTTATAATGCATTACAAAAGATAAGATAATGCATGAATATCAGGTGGATAGTTTTACCGGATACATTATTTACACTCAGAGTTTCATAAACTTTTATTTACAGACCACAGGTTTAAAAGGTGGTGCTTCTTCCATAGTAGGCTACAAAAAAATGACCTTGTTTTGAAAGTTGTGGGAAGGGGTTCTGTATATAGGCTAGATAAATTATGAAAAGTGAACTTTTTAACAAAACCATTCCAATTATCTTTCAGGATTCCTCTTTAAAAAACAACTGTCAATCTTTAACTGAAATGTGCATGTACATGAAACTCTTTAGTTGTTTTTTTGTAGCTTAGTAATATTGCTTTTGAGATATGAGAGAGCATTTATTTAAGACTCTTCATCTGTCCAGCTGTGTGAGAATCTACACTGATGGGGTACAGCCTTACTTAGCTAAAACATTAAATCATATTCTTTTTAAATATTTCTTCTTCTCCATTTGTGCTAGAGAGACACCAAACTCTTCCACATACCTCTTAAGATTGTGTAATCAATGAACCCCTCTTTATTTTCACTTTTTATCATAAGTTCTGGCCAAGACAAATTATAGTATAGTTACTGAATTATTATGTTTCCAATAAAATATGAAACATGAAATCAGGAATTTAGCATTATAAAGGAAGCTTTAACGTGGTATAGTTTAAGCACACAAAACATCATTAATTGCCTTAAATAAATCTTGCTCAATATCCTGAAAGCTTATGAAGTAGTTAATGTTATTTTCCTTTCCAGATCACTCATTGGAGTTCAACCCATGCCGACAGTGTCTGAAAATCATTGTAATGTGAATAGTATGAGAACACATATCAAGTAAATTGTTTTTCTTGGTTCCGTTCTTAGCAGACAATTACCACATTAAAAGCCATGATCAATTAGTAGTAATTAGAATGATTTTTTCCCTGAATGTTTAACAGAGATGTCAGCATCTAAATGGAGATAAGGATTGAACTATTCTTTCCTTTTATCTATGACCCAATATGTTAGTGACATGTTACTCCAGAGGAATAATGTGGGATTATAGGTACCACAAATATTCAAAGGATCCAGGAAAATTCTCCTGGGTTTGTTTTCCTGCTAGAAATGTAGCCCTGTGGGGCCAGGCCAACTCTCAGGATCTCAATATTGTGCTGTTAGACAGGAGGGTGTGACACAATTGCACATATACAAACATATAAATCAATTGGTGCATACACACACACACACACACACACACACACACACTCTACCAGCTCAAGCACATACACATCCAAACCAGCACATGCATAGCTATCACCAATTCAAGCACATACACTATACACCCCAAAAGTTAGACACAGATCATTAATTCATATATCATGCACACAATGCCACATATACACACACACACTCACACACACACATACATACACACACACACTCACCAGTTCACACACGTACAACCCACTTACACATACACACAAGTAAGTTCCTAACTTGAATGGGACAGTGTGTATGTGTGTTGTCAAGCTGGAGTTGGTAAACCAAGCTCACGGTGTCACGGTGGGGCGGCCGGGTGGTGGCAATTGGGCACGGAACAGGTGGGATTAGCGGCGGCAGAGTTCTGAGAGGCACAGAGGCATGTGGTTTTCAAACAAGGGTGATTTATTCAACTTACGCTTTGAGGCGTAGGTACTGATGTTCTTCAGTTACAGTGAATAACGAAATGAGAACAACAACAACGGGGATCTGTTGGCCCACAGGGTTCCGGAGTGAGCCCTTGCTTTCTAGCCAAAGTTAGGTGTGGCTGCCCACTCCTTAAGTCCCAGGGCTGGTCAACAGCTCATAGGTGGGGAGAACAAACAAACAAAACTGTAACATGGTGAACGATGAAATGAGATGTGATGCCAGTCTGAAAGGGACGATCGAGGTTGAGGTCAATGAAGAGCGGTGCCGGAATCGAATGCCAGGTACGGTGGGACAGATGGATGGTCGAGGATGAAGGCCAAGGTCGGAAGCTGTGGAATCAAGGTAAGTTTGGTTTGAGAGTCCGTTAATCAGTATCAAAGTCGTAGTCGTAGCCGGTGCCAGTTAGATCGAGAGCCAAAAGATCAATAGGATAAGCACAGAATGAATCGGAAGAACCGCAATGGAGGAGACCGATAGGCCGCAGAGCCTAACTGAGGGACAGTCCCTGAGAACCAGCCTCTGTCCTCAGTTGAATGGATCTCCCCCCGAGGGAGGGGCCCTGAGACATTTTATAGCAGCCCTATAGCCAATCAGGTTGCTTGGCTGAGAGAAATTTCTAGCGGTATTACTTCATTCCAATTGTACACTGGGCATGCTCTGTGTAGCAACTGAGCCTGCACAGGGCTGAAAGTGGGTCAGGGCTGATTGACAGCTCTTAAGGTCACCCAGGGGGCACATACTGGGTCTGTTTCTATGGCTCATGCTCATACAATTCCTTAACTCCTGTAGTGTCAGCAGTCAAATGAAAATTTACCATGACATGTGTGATTTGGGTACTTGGGAAGGTTCAGGTGAGAGAGAGAGAGAGTTAAAGTGTAGGGAGTGAAAGTTGCCAGAACCAGGATTAGAATCGGAGGACTACAGAGAAGTTGACTGAGAAACTGAGGCTTGGGTTTACTTAAGGTAGTTTGGGGCTGGAAACCAAGGCAGACAGCTGAGCTATTGGGGGGGCAGGTAAGTGGTGGCAAGGAGGAGACAGCCAGGAAAGAAACTGAGGCAGAAACCTGGTTGCTCAGAGAGGAGCTCAGGACAGGTGTTGGAGATGAGATTGAAGCAGGGCCAAATCATAGTAAAGCAAAACCCAACTTAGGAGTCCAAATAACAGTTTCATTATTACACAGACAACACGCTACACAGCCCCATGAAGTTATTGGTTCACACACACACACACACACTCACACAAGCATTCATAATGGCAGCAGGAGAAAGAGACTGACCCTAGTGACAGGAGGCATGCCCAAGCAAGGGTCAGCCCCTAGCATACTAGCGTAAGTGTTCCATGCAGGGATGTGCAGTTTCGGATGTCTGTAATGATGGGGTACAATGGTAGAGTTGCTGGTTCTGCAGGATCTTTTGTCTTTCAAATGCTGGGTTCTTGTCTCTGTTCCTGGGTGAGGGCCGTGGTTCCTGGATGAATCAATGTGAGGTGATGGCCCAGTCATTACAGTAGAGGCCTGCTACAATTGTATTTCAATCATTCCCAATCACTCTCATTCATCCAGGAACCAATTTACATGGGAGGGATATGTGACTCATACAGTTGCAACACAGGGGATGCCCAAGCAGAGGACACAAGATGGAGACTTGTCATACAAACTGGAAACTTGACATTCCTTTGGGTCACTTACAAACACAGGCCTAAAACATACAATATCCATTTGAAGCAATAAAAATAAATACAAAAATGATAATAATACGATATACAAGAGTAAGAATCAATACAAACTAATAATAATACAATATAAAACCATGGATATCCAAACCAAAAACTTGCTACCAAAATAAAAATGTTAAAGCTTATCCTAAGTCTGAGCTTGCTTATGCTTGTCTGTAGGGAATAGAGAAAGAGAGAAAGAAAAGCCAGAAATAATTGGGAAAGGGAAGGGACTGCGTATCTATTATTTTTTTTATATATACATAAAAAAAGAAAGAAAAACTGGGGGTTTTGTTACAGAAAAAACTTGCCTAGAAAGCCCTGTGCAGTTGTTGGAACTGGTGAGTTGCTGAGAAGCAAAAAATTGCAGTTCTGAGGATGCACAGCCAGGGGGGCTTGGAGAACTCTGGAGGCTCCTCTGTCTGCCTGGAAACAGATGACAGTAGAGTGCACAGGGCAGCCGTGATTCGCTGATCTAAACTGATCAGGATTATGTACGGGGACAGCAGCCTCAGTAGCCTGTGTCTCCCCTGCAGCACAGATTAGGGATGGTGAAGAGAATGGACGTTCCTAGGCCTGAAGCACTTAGGAGGTATGTTTTTCAGGACAGTCCAGCTTAAGTGACACAATGTCTTTAGTGGGAGGGGTGTACTACCAGAAGCAAATAACACTGGGATACCAGAAGACTGTGCTAAGGCTTTATTTTGGAAGGATTAGTATACAGATGTTCAGTCTCCTGGAATAAATTATCCCAAGAGCAATTTACCTCAATTGTTCCTGGGTTACTTTTCTCTTGGAACGGCCATTTTTGCTTTGGGAGAAAAATCATAAACAACTGTGCACTTTCAGTTTCTAGTGAGAAAGGACTGACTCTGTACAGGGCCTACAACTCCTCTTCTCTTAATAAGTAGGTGGCGTGCACCTACTTATTAATAGAACCCTTGGCCTTGCTACTAGGAAGTGGTGAGGGTGCCAGAGGCAGGTTGCAGGGAGCCCAAAGGCAAAGTAGCAGCAGATAGAAGCTGCTCAGGTGAAATGAGCCATGGGGTTGAGAAGGATAGGTTGCTAATGGAAGCAAGAGACAAGATCACATGACCAGAAGGGAGCCAGGACTGGGGCATATAAACCCAGCCAGCCTGGCCCTGGCCCTGGCTGCTGCAGAAGACAGAATTCCCGCTAAAGCTGGCTGCAGTGTGGAGTCAATGCAGCCCAGGAGAAAGACTCAGAGGGTTTTGTACTTGTGTTAGTACCCATTAGGTTGGGGGGTTTTGTTCGAGTTTGACCAGAGGACCAGGTTGTGCTTAAAGGGGAGACAAGGGACAAGAGCTAAGCCAAAGCTGAGGAGTCTGAGGCTGGCCAAGTGAACTTGGAACCCCAGGTGGGACTAAAGCCAAATCAGAGCTGAGGCTCAGGAGCTCAGGTCTTAGTCAGTGGACCAAGGCTGAAGACTTGACCAGAAAAAAAAGAAGGCCATGGCTGGGACATCTGAAGCACTGACAAGTTCTTGGAGGACTGAGGGGGTTCTCTCTTAAAGGAAAGCAGCCTGAGGGGGCACAGACCTCCAGGCATGAGTTGGACTTAACAGCAAGGACAGAGCTGACTGGAGAAGGAACCAAAGAAGCTACTTCTAGCTCCAGAGACCACCTCCTCAGTGAAACCAAAGTATAACATCAAAGGCCAGAACCCATCTGTTGAAAGGACCATCCCCATCTGTTGCCAGGACCCCTCAACACACGAGGTCTACTGCCTACCTGGAGCAAAGATTTATGACATGATGAGGATTATCCAGGCTGTGATCCAGCCCACCGATTACTACCCCATGGTCCTAATCCATGTGGGTATTAATGATGCAGCCAGGAGAAATCATGATCACCTGATGGTGGACTACCATGCTCTGGGGGCATGCTGAAGGAGATAGGTGCACAGGTGGTATTCTCTTCTGTTCTACCAATGAGCGGACGTGGAAGATGGCATGAGACATGTATCACAGAGACCAACTGGTGGCTTCAAGAATGGCATCTTGAGGCCAGCTTTGGCTCCCTATTGACCCGCACATAATGACAAGAGACCTGCTTGCGTGGAATGGGCTCCACTTTTCCCCTAAAGGTAAGCGTGTGTTCTCTTCTAGGTTGGCAGATCTCCTCCGGTGGGCTTTAAACTAGGCTTGTTGGGGGAAGGGAAAGATGAGAGAGGAGGAAGCCTTGGACTGCTAAACCAAGCAGCACTCACAAGTACGGCCCAGCCTAGAGTGATGAGCGGAACATATACACAGGTAAGCAACAGGGGCCAGAGCAATGCTGAGATTAGGGAGCCAGTGCACTTCCTCAGGAGGCCTCAAATGCCTTAACACAAACACTCAAAACAAGCAGGAGGAACTTACCCTCCTGCTAGCTGACATGAACTCAGACATAGTGGGGCTCACTGAAACATGGTGTGACCCAATGCATGACTAGGCAGTGAATATCAAGGGCTATAGGCTGTACAGGAGAGACAGGAGAGGGAGGAAAGGTGGAAGTGTGGCGCTCTATATTAAAGAGGAATACACATCCTCTTCACGTAGCACAGAATCAGAGGAGGGGCACATGGAAGTGCTCTGGGTTAGAATACAAGGCAGTTGAGGAAAAAGAGACTTAATGGTGGGGGTCTACTACAGACCACCCAACCAAGGGGAAGAGCTCAACCAGGAATTCTTAAGTCAGTTCACAGAGGTAGTTAGGTCAAAGGACATGGTCATCATGGGTGACCTGAATTTTCCAGACACCTGCTGGGAAGAGCAGTCAGCCAGGTCTGACCACTCATGTAGGTTCCTAGCCCAAATGCAGGACCTCCATCTGACCCAAGAGGTGCACAGCCCCACCAGGGAAGATGCCTTGTTGGACCTGGTGCTGGCCACAGGTGATGACCTGGTGAGGGGCTTGCAGGTGCTCGACTACCTGGGCGACAGTGATCATTGCCTGCTGGAATTCACCATCCAGCACAAGGTGGCAAAGGCCTAAAGCAAGGCAGCAGCCCTAGATATCAGGAGGGTGGACTTCAATGAGCTAAGGAGAATAGTTGGGGAAGCACTGAGGTCCTGGAGGGGAGCCAGGTGTCCAAGAAGAGTGGTTGCTTCTTAAGGAGACGATCCTCCAAGCCCAAAGGGAGATAATCTCAACACAGATTAAAGGGAGCAGGAGGACACAAAAGCCCCCATGGCTCACCAAAAGCATCTGGGAATGTCTTCTAGCTAAAAGGGAGGCGTACACCCAATGGATGGGAGGGGCCATCACCAGGGAGGATTATACTGCAGTTGCTTGGGGCTGCAGGGGGCAGTCAGGAAGGCCAAGATGGAGATGGAACTGGGACTAGCTTCCTGGATCAAGGCCAACAAGAAGTCCTTTTTTAAATACATAGGGGGCAAAAAGAAGGTACCAGGTAATGTGGGGCCCCTGCAAGACACCCTAGGAAATTTGATCTTCACACCAGATGACAAAGCTTACCTATTTAACGACTTCTTTGCCTCCATTTTCCTGAGCAGAGACCGGATCAACCCCCCCACCGGGCCATCCTCAGGCCCCAGGGGAGACGTACCTAGACCATGGGTCAGGGAGGATCTAGTCAGGGAACTTCTGGAGGGACTGGATATATTTAAATCAGCTGGTCTGGACGATCTCCAGCCCAGAGTGCTGAGGGAATTAGCTGAAGTCATTGAGGGACCCCTGGCATGGCTGTGCAAGCACTTGTGGTGCTCTGGTGTGGTGCCAGAGGACTGGAAGAGGGCCAGTGAGGTTCCCATCTTCAAAAAGGGAAGGAAGGAGGACCTGGGGAACTATAGGCCAGTTAGTCTTACCTCGATCGTGGGTAAGCTTTTTGAGAGGATTATTCTGGCACATGTCCACGGGGGGCCAGCAGCAGAGATCATGCTTAGGGGCAACCAACACAGGTTCATTAGAGGCAGGTCCTTCAGACCAACCTGGTGGCCTTCTATGACCAAATCCTTAGATGCAGGGTAGCAGTAGACATAGTCTTTCTGGACTTTTGGAAGGCCTTCAACACTGTCTCTCACTCCGTTCTCATTAAGAAACTAGGGGACCATGGCATTGACACCTACTCAGTCAAATGTGTCACCAACTGGCTGGAGGGCCACACCCAGAGAGTGGTAGTGGATGGGTCATTTTCAACCTCGAGGAATGAGGGCAGTGGGGTTCCACAGGGCTCAGTACTCATGCCTGCACTGTTCAACATCTTTATCAGTGACTTGCATGAGGGGGTTAAAAGCACCCTGTTCAAATATGCTGATGACACTAAGATGGTGGGGGATGTGGGCACACTAGAAGGAAGGAATAGGCTACAATCAGACCTAGACAGGTTACAGGGGTGGGCGGACGAGAATAGGATGGGATTCAACACTGACAAGTGCAAGGTGATGCAGCTGGGGAGGAAGAACCAGCAACATACCTACAGGCTGGGGAACTCCCTTCTCGTCAGTGCAGAGGCAGAAAAGGATCTTGGAGTCATCATTGATGCTAAGATGAACATAGGCAGGGAGTGTGGGGATGCAGTCAGGAAGGCCAACCGCATCTTGTCATGCATCCACAGATGCATCTCAAGCAGGTCCAGGGAGGTGATTCTCCCCCTCTATGCGGCAGCAGGAGTACTGCGTCCAGTTCAAGAGGGATGTGGACAGCATGGAGAGGGTCCAGAGGAGGGCCACTCGCACGATCAGGGGACAGCAGGGCAGGCCCTATGAGGAGAGGCTTAGGGACCTGAACCTGTTCAGCCTCCAAAAGAGAAGGCTGAGGGGGGGGTCTTGTGGCCTGTTATAAACTAGTCAGGGGGGATCAGCAGGCATTGGGGGAGTCCCTGCCAGGAGTGCCCAGGAATAATGGTCACAAACTGGCTGAGGGTAGGTTTAGGCTAGCTATCAGGAGACGCTACTTCACAGTCAGGGTGGCTAGGATCTGGAACCAACTTCCAAGAGAAGTGGTGCAGGCTCCTACCCTGGGGGGTTTTAAGAGGAGGTTAGATGAACAACTTGCTGGGGTCATTTGATCCCAGTACTGTTTCCTGCCATGGCTGGGGTTCGGACTTGATGATCTGCTCAGGTCCCTTCCGACCCTACCAGCTATGAAACTATGAAAGGCATGGCAGAAAAGAGACTAGTGGTGAGGTGGTGCCAGAGATAGCCAACAGGTGGGTTGGATGTCACAGGGCACCAGGTACCAGGGTGGTGCGCCCACACTGGTTTGTTACACAGTATCAGATCACCAAGCCGTAAATCCAAAATCATGTATTGACTTAAGTTAATATTTATAAAATACTGAAATATTCTTTGTATTCCTGTCAAAAAAGGAGAGAACTGCTTTTATTAGGGTAATAACTGCTGAGTTGCGAAAAAATAAATAACAGTGTACCTTGAAGTCAGGATAGACTTTTAATCTTAGCCTTCATGGACAGAGATCTGTTAGTCAAGTTGTCCTAGTCTTTGACAGCAGTATATGCCTTACCAGATAAAAAACAGATATTTCAGGTTCATCTCCTGCTCAAGCCTCTTTGTGCCAGATTCAAACAGGATTAGAACTGGAGAACCAGTGATGCTCGGAAAACAATTCAGAAATGTATTACAGGACTCTTTGAAATAGAGAAGCTATGGAGCGTTTGTGGAGGGGGAGGGGATGGGTAGGGAGGAAGTGGTTACTAATGTGGGGCCAGGATAATAGCAGATCTTTTGTTAGTGTATAGGCCACAGAGACATTAGAACAATTTCTCTTGATGGGTCATATGTCTTTGCAGGTATTACTCACATTTTTTAATTCATTAGGATACTCACTTTGCCATTTTAGTTTACACATAGTCCAAAAAATTGGACAAACAGATCTTAGAGAATGCTGTCTCAGAAAAAAATGAATGTTAACATCAAGCATTTCAGCCCCAATTGTAGCTTACATAGATCAAAGTTAGAAATTGTGTAATCATCTAATGTGAGTGGATAAGAAGGATCAAATAAAAGCAAACACAGAACACCAGAAACAAGACAGAAACAAGAACAGCTAAATTGCTCTAAGCCCCATATAAAGAAAGTGATGAAGTACGGCATGGTTTAGTAGAGTATGTTTTAGTCAGTGACAATATTGGAATCTGACAAGGGAAAAAATCTTTAGTTTGCTCAAGTGAAAACTTGAAAAAGACATAATTATAAAGGATGTTGCAAGGCTTAGTCTAAAGTGGAATAAAATGCACTTCAATAATTACTGAAAACATGAGACCTTCTATGGTAATAAATATCATCAGATAGAGAATCAAATCCACAGAGGTACTTTAATATTGAAGATTCAGCAATTAAGCTTGTATTTAGCTGTACATTATGTATGTAAAGTAAGTCATATCCACTGCTGTTTCAACTATGCAAACTTTATCAGAGTTAGTTTCAGGCTTTTCTTAGCACCTATCAGCAAAAAAATTATTTTGATAGAAATTCTCTATTAATCTTGATTTGAATTCAAGCATAGTAGTAGTTGATTCTCACTACCATTCTTTTACCTCATTTATATGCTACTAAAAGATAAAGAACAAAGACTATAAGCTAAGGCACTCTTTTTAAACTTGTTTCCTTTTTTTTTGTTTTAATTGGTTTCTAGCTCATGTTATCTTGCCTATCTTCATATCACATATCCAGTAGTTCCCTGCTTCATGTTGGACTGTAACACACAACAGTTACAACGGAGTACACTTCTTCACATAAGTAGTCCCACTAAAGTCTATGGCACTTCCCATGCAGTATGCTATATGATAGTGAAGTCGTCCAAGCTTTCAGAAAACATGTTAAAAACAAAAATAGCTCAGTCAGTTTGACCAATTTACAACACATTTTTGCTAACATCCAGTCACATGTTGAACACTTTCTTCACACTCCTACTCTTTGCTATTTACACATTTCTGCTGACTTCAGCTAGGAGGCATTATGCCCCAGTTAGCTGCCTAAATCTATTCCAAGTGGCCTAATTTTTAGAGATACTGAGCAAATCTCTACCTCCTACTGAAAACAGAACAGACATGTTTTCCATAGCCCTGAAAACCAGATAATTTACAAAGATACCTAAATACAAATGAGGGTAGGCATCTAAGTATGAAAATATTTGCCTCTTATTCTGCTGATCATGCTTTTAAAATGTGTATTTTACAAGCCTCTCTCTTGCAGCAGGAATTAGCATACCATTAATATGGGTAGGGGATGAACAGTTATAATGTTTAACAGGTTTATGTGCACTCCCTTTAAAATTTTCCTATATCCACATATTAGCATTTCAGTAGATTTAATTAAAGTCTGTTTTGCTGTAGATAATAGCATCAGAAACATGAATGAAATCTTGCACATCTAATTTTGCCACTACTCATCTAACAGTCACTTTTTTGATTGTCTATTATTTTCATGTTAACCAATATTGGACCACCTGACTCTTTTCTTTTAACTTAATGTTAAAAATCTTGACCTTCTGAGATTATTTTTTTCTTGTTTCAATATAAGCTTCATATTCAGCAATCTCTGGATTTGATAAGAAAAATAATATCCCTCCTTGAAAATCGTTCCTTCACAAATAATTATTAGTAGTTGTTCTGTATTCATACATTGACATTATTTATTATATTTCGGTAATAGAGGCCTGAATATATTGTCAAAAGATGGCCATAAATAGCTTACAGTCTATATGGTTGGATAAATTCTCTTCATCACTCTATTTATGGGTCCTGTAGCCTCTATAGCTGCTATGAGGAGAAGAAGATTGGTGGAAGTGTGAATGAGAAGGGAAGGACACAAAGGCATTTCTGGTGGCTCCATATTGCCGTTGTCCCTCATGAGATCTTCCTTCTGGTTAACTAGGTTAATGGACAATGTTTACTTGATAAAAAATTAGCATGTACTTAAAATGCTTTCTTGAATAAAAGACAAACTGAACCAGGCAGACTGAACTTAACTTTGCAGTTTTTCCCCAGCTGCAGTGAGCATGGGCAGAATCCCATCACAACCCCATTGAGCCCAGGGACCCCCCCAGTGGGACCTTGACCCAGACTGCCAGTACATCCAGACGTAGGTGGGGCCCACAGTGGGGGAGGGAGGGACCCAGACCCAGTCAGCTGTGGGACAGCTGAACTGACCTGAGGAGGGACATCCTCCTCCCTGGCTCCTACTTCACTCAGTCCCCCAGGGAGCCATGTAATCAGAGCCTCATGAACAGGATGCACAAACAGGCATTCTTCTAGGTCTGGTGCATGAATTAGCATGGGACTTTGCACAGGAGGGCAAGTGAGAAGTCCCAAGGCCCTGCCAGTGAGCCATAGGGTAGCTAGTCATAGCAGTAACCAGACTACCAGTGGCACAATGTGGATGGCCACACACCACACCCTGAAGATCTCCTCAGAGTTTGAGACCTCCTCCTCTGGCACTTTTGAGGTCTCCACATAGACAGAACCCATGGTTCTGGGCTCCATGCAGGTGGAGCCTCTGGCTCTTAGCTGTAGGGGCTGCCTGGCTCAATTCCAAGCACATGGCACCAGGATCATGGCCACCTACCCTCGTGAGGTTTGTTCCACTTTGCAGTCTCTGGTGTGCCAGATAGAGGAGCTCTAGGCTGCAGTCCAGAGACTGCGCCATCAGGGATGGTGAGCAGGAGATAAACTCATACTGCCAGGCTTTTCACCCCCTGGAGGCTGAAAGTAGACCAAAGTCACCTTCCAGGACAAGGGAGGACTTGAGGATCCCCAACAATGTCCAGTCAGGAATCCTCAAGTCCTCCCTTGCACCAGGATCTCCTTCCCTCTGGAGCTTTGCAACAGGTATGAACCTCTTGCAGCCCCAGTGTAACCTGCAGAGCTGGCAGCTCCTGCAGGCAAGGGAGGACCACTCACAGCTCTCCATAATGCCACACGTAGAGTGGTCGTTGTGGAAGACTCCCTCCTGAGGGGGACTGAGGGTGTGATCTGCCACCCTGATACCTTAGCCCAGGAGGTCTGCTACCTCCCGGGAGCCTGTATCCAGGACAAAGGATTTCAAAGCTCACCTGGCCCACCGACCACTACCCTATGCTCTTTATCCATGTGGGCATGAATGACACAGCTTGGAGCAATCCCAGATGAGTCATGAGAGGCTACAGGGCTTTGGGAACAGGGCTTAGTGTGCTGGGGACACAGGTGGTGTTTTCCTCAATCCTCCCAGTTTCAGGTTATGGGCTGAGGAGGGAGAGGAGGATCAACGTAGTCAACCAAAGACTGCAGCACTGATGTTATCATGAAGGCTTCGGCTTCCATGATCACAGTCCACTCTTTGGTGAGAGAAGAAGTGGTCTTCTGGGAAGAGATGGCCTCCACCTCACTTCACTGGGAAGGAAGCTCTTCTCAGCCAGAATGGCTGACCAGGCTTTAAAGTAAGCCTGCTGGAGGATAGGACGATTACTGCCACAGCAAGACCACTGGGCAACTTTTGCAAAATCAGCAGGCTAAAGTTGGGAATCTACCCATCAATGTCCTCCTGGGAATACCTCCAATGGGATACTTATGTGCTTGTACACCAATGCCAGGAATCTTTGAAACAAAAAGTAGTAACTGGTTCTCCTGTTAAACAAGAATGACTATGATCTCATAACAGAGACCTGGTGGGACTCAGCATATGACTGGGCCACAGATATAGATGGCTATAAACTGTACAGGAGATATCATGCAGATAAAAGGGGCAGGGGAGTAGATCTTTAAGTCAAGGAAAGCTACAAGTCCCTGCAAACTGACATTGGCATCAAAGGTGGATGACTGAAGACCCTCTGGGTTAAAATATATCGGTAACATGGGTTGGGGACACAATGGTAAGAGTCTACTACAGACCTTATAATCAGGAACAAGATCTTGACCAGGAACTGGCTGAGGCTGCACACTCTTGTGGCATGGTTGTCATGGGAGACTTCAACTACCCAGACATCTCATGGCAAGAGCACTTGGCCAAATCTGAAGAGTTACAATGCTTCCTCACATGTTTGGATGAGCTGTACCTGATTCAAGAAGTCTATGGACTGACAAGAGGCAAAACACTGCTTGACTTGGTACTGGCAAAGGGGAATGATCTAGTCAGCAACTTAATGATCGATGGGAAGCTGGGAAAAAGTGACCATGAACTGATCACTTTCACTATCCACTGCAAAGCTGGCAAGCCAGTCAGCAATGCAGAAGTCCTTGATTTCAGGAAAGCTGACTTACACATGCTCAGGAGGCTTGTTGGTGAGGCCCTTAGGGACCACGATGTGAAGGGTAGGGAAGTTCAGGATGAGTGGTTACTCCTTAAAGGAATGATCCTGAAAGCACAAGCAATGTCTATCCCATATCAGAGGAAAGGTAGCAAAAGGGCTCTGCAGAGAACTTGTGAACCTCCTGCATCTAACAAGAAAGACCTATAAAGGATGGATGACTGGAATCACCTCAAAGGAGGAGTATTCTGCACTTGTACAAACCTGTAGGGAGTGAACCAGAGAAACCAAGGCTGAGACCAAACTCCAACTGGCTACACATATCAAGGACAAGAAAAGGTCCTTTTTTAGATATGTGGAGAACCAGAAGAAAAACAAAGGTAACTCTGGAACCCTGATAAACCAAATGGGACAACTGACAACTGGCACCCAGGAAAAAGACAACCTGCTTAATAGGCATTTTGCGTTGGGCTTTCACCCTCCCCAAGGGACCACCCTGCTCAACACGGTATGGGATGGCCAGGGTGAGGGAGAATTGTTACCCAACATCATTGTAGGCCATGTAAAGGAACACCTTGAGAGGCTGGACACCTTTAAGTCAGCTGGCCCAGACAGTTTACTCCCCAGGGCACTTAAGGAGTTGCAGACATCATAGCACAGCAACTAGCATGGATCTTTGAGAACTCATGGCACTTAGGTGATGTGCCCAAAGATTGGAAGAAGGCCAATGCGTGGTGCCTATCTTTAAGAAAGGGAGGAAGGTAGATCTGGGGAACTACAGGCCTATCAGCCTGACCTCTATCATGGGGAAGATCTTGGAAAAAATGATCAAAGTGACCATTCTCGACAAACTGGCTGATGGCAACATCCTGAGGGACAGCCAGCCTGGGTTTGTTGTGGGTAGGTCTTCTCCCTCTATGACCAAGTGACATATCACATGGACAAGGGAGAAGAGATTGATGTCATATATTTTGACTTTAAAAAAGCCTTTGATCTAGTGTCCCTTGATCTCCTCATGGAAAAATGGGCCAACTGCAGCCTTGGCCACATCACAGTCCAGTGGCTGGGGACCCAGAGAATAGTAATCGATGGAAGTAAATCATTGTGGTGTGCTGTGACCAGTGGGGTCCACAATGGCTGCGCCCTTGAGCCCACACTCTTTAACATCATTAATAATGATTTAGACATTGGTGTCAGAAGCAGACTAGCCAAGTTCACTGATGACACTTTAACCCAAACTTTGGGTTAAAGCGTCCACACCTGGGGATAGGCTGGTGATCCAGGCTGACCTCGACAGGCTCAGAAAGCGGCTGGATGTAAACCTGATGGCATTCAACACTGAAAAATGCAACATATTCCACCTTCAGAGGGGAAAAACTCTGTAACATGCTTATAGACTTGGCAGTGTTACGCTTGCTAGCACCATGGCTGAAAGGGACTTGAGGGTCATGATTGACCACAAGATGAATAGGAGCCACCAATGTGATGTCATAGCTGATAAAATGAGCAAAACTGTGGTTTGCATCCATAGATGCTTCTCCCAGGATATCCTCCTGCTGTACTCAACTTTGGTGAGAATGCAGTTGGAGTACTGCATCCAATTCTGGGCTCCACAATTTAAAAAGACATGGAAAAACTTGATAGAGTCCTGAGGAGAGCCATGTGTATTATCAGAGGCCAGGAGAACAGGCTCTATGATGAGAGGCTAAGAGCCATGGGACTCTCCAGCATGAAAAAGCACATGCTCGGGGGGACCTGGTGGCTACCAATAAGTATATAAGGGATGTACATCAGGATCTAGGGAAACGCCTGTTCACCAGAGTTCCCCAAGGGATGACAAGGTCAAACGGTCACAAATTCCTCCAAGACGATTTCAGACTGGACATAAGAAAAAACTTCTTTACTGTCTAAGCCCCCAAGGCCTAGAATAGACTCCCTCCAGAGCTGGTGCAAGTACCTACTCTGGACTCTTTTAAGAAACATTTGGAAGTCTATCTTGCTGGGATCCTTTGACCCTACTAGATCAAAGAAATGAATATATAGACTTGAGTCAGACTGTGGCTGACCATATGTTGAGTACTTACACATGCAAGTGACATCTTTAGAAACTGCTTGAAATATATGGAACATTATATAATGCTAACTGCTCCAAAAGATATGTCCTAGGTGTCATAAACTGGGCACTAAAAATCTGTGGATTCTTCTGACCTTACTTTCTATGTACACCAGATAAATAGTGGTGATACCTGGCATCTCATAAGATATTTGTGAAGAATAATGCATTAGTGTTTGAATAATTGAGATACTATACCAACGAGCACCATAGAAAACCACTAAGAAAATTCATAACTCTGGCTTTGGATTATGGCTTGAAGAGTGTATAAGAAATATATCTGAGGGCCATACATTGAAAAATGAAGATAAAACAAACTGTTAAATAGTTTTTCATCAAATTAGCACCACCCATTCTGTTCACAGCATGTAAAAGAGGGCAAGTGGGGAAAAACTACTGTGTAAGTATATAACTAAGGGGGAAATCATAATACCTACAAAAGGGTTGAAACTAAAGCTGAACAGCAACCTTAATTCCTGAATTCTGAATATTAACAACATTGCAACTATACATTAAAACAAAAACAATAACATTATCTAATTAATAGAAAGATTTGCATAGTCTTATCCACTCTCACAAAAATGCACAGTGTATCATGTTAGCTGATTTATTATTCAAGTCTTCAAGTCTTTCCTTTGTTGAAAATGTTGTCAAATTTTAAGAGCCAGATTGCAGGGTGCTTACTATGGCTGTGCAAAGCTTCAGTCCCTGATTTGATATGGTGGAGATTCAGCCTGATTCAGTGGCTGAATCTCTGAATCCGAATCAAATCAGAGGACCCTTTAATCACTGAATCGAATCAGAACCCTCAGATTTGGACATACAGACAGCTTTAAATGTCTTTTCTACATACCTTTAGGTAGCAGAGGCTCATGAATGCTGAGATGCTGGGGCTCATGGAGTATCCCACAGAAGCATAGGGAGCTCCCCAGCATGCTCAGTAGGAGACCATGGAAAAGTCCCCAGAAGCACTTCCAGTCCACTTCCGGGTCCTCTGGGCAGCACGCAATCCCCCCACCCCCCATACCCTTGCTTGGTGACTGGTGGCTCCTGGGTTGGAGGGGGGGTACCTGGGGTCCTCCTGTAGCCAATCACTGAGCCAGGGGGGCCCCCAGTGTGCTCCCTAGCAGACCCAGAAGTGGGCCAGAATTACTTCCAGTCCACTTCTGGGTTCACCGCCGAGCATGTGGAGGGCCCCTTTGCACTCCTGTGGGATGCTCTATGCACCGTAGCATCACAGGAATCACGAGTCATGCTGATACCTCAAGGTATGTATAAAAAACTTTTAAAGCTGTGTCTATGTCCATCAGCATTGAGTCTTCAGATTCAGATTCAGCCAAATTGAATCAGGGACAGTGATCCAAATCAACAAATCAAATCACTGTCCCTGATTCAGACTGAATCCAAATTGAATAGGGCCTGCTTCGCACACCCCTAGTGCTTACACATAAGATCCCATGAAGTAATTTGACTAAGGAGTTAACAATACGAACATAAGCTCTTCATTTTCGAGTTTGTTTTTATGAGTACCTCTACACATATTCAAGAATCACATGTAAATTGGAGTATAAATATACAGGCTGTGTAATTATACATTTCAAGACATATTTGTTCAAATATTTTCATGCAAACATTGTCATTTTACAGACACAATAATTATGCTTGGATTTTTGTGGGCATGCTTGTTTTCTCTGTGCTTGAGAACATAAAAAAGCATTTTCTCAAGAGAAGTGTTATGAAGAGAAAGGGTTAATTTAAGTTAGAAAAAGGTACTTTTAAATTATATGTTAAATTCTAGAATAAATGTCAACATGATAAAATTTAAGTTATAGCTCAAATAATGTCTGATGTTGGTTGTGGGGGGGAGTGGAGCCAAGAAAGGAAACAATTAAAAAAAACATTATTTATTTAGTTACTTATTGGTGTTGTGATAGTGAAGTAGAATTTAAATAGGAAATTCTGTTTTTCTCCTTGTTGGATTAACGGTTTCTGCCACTTTTAATTCCTATGAGGTTAAATTGTTGGCTGCTGTTATCCTAAATTCTTTACTGCTTCTTTTCTATCTACATTTATTCTTTGGCTTGCTAGTTGGAGATCTCTTCATCAATTTTTGTTTTTATTCTTTTGTCCTTTGTAGCACCTACCTGCAACTTTGGGTTTAATCAAAAACAAAACAAAAAATACTCTCCATTTAAAGCTTAATGGAGGCAATAAGGAAAAAAACTAAGTGGTGTCATGAATAGTGATATTTTCCTGCATGTTTTCCTGATGTTTTTCTCATTTGCCAGTGTTAAATAATACTGGATGGTCATGGCAGAAAACTTATGGACACCCTTAAAATCCCGCCACTTACTTGCAATAATTTAGACCAACCTTTTTGGGAGGTATGCCAAGAGCTAAGCTCTGCTCCCTCCCCAAGTATTGCTTTGATACTCCTCAGAGGCATACTGGATAAAATGTGGGGGTCAATTCTCTAGCTATGAGGAGTTGTCACCAGCAAGAGCCAGGTTAACCTTTCCTTGACTCTACAACTGCCTCAATTTTAGAAGATGAGCAAAAGCCCTGAGTTTGGTGGTGGCTGGAGAGTAGAGGAAAGGTTAATCTGGCTCCTAGCAGTGACACCTGACATCTCTTGCAGCAGGGGCTGGCCCTTGCTTTGCTTCATGAGGCCAGAGCTGTGAGCCCCACTGACTTCATTCTGGAGCTGCCTCTTATTGAGACCCTTAAGCTTGTGCACCACACAGAGCAGCTGCTCATGCCACTTAAGTCATGTGTGCCAGGGGTTGGTCACCCCTGCTTTAGACCCTGATAGTCCAAATACTTAAATGCATCCTTAATTTTATGTATCGGTACTTATGTACTTCAATGACATTTGTAAATATTTATGTGATCCCAAAGCAGTCACTGGTTTGTTTGGGTCACAATTTATAAGAGCACTTAATATATACTTAGGGAAGTATGTTTGCAGTAAATGTTTTATATTCAGTCCTTTTATTTTTAAAACTTTAGCTTTGAACTCATCTCAGTTATCCATTTATCCTTGGCTGGGCTGGTTTGAAGCACAAAAGCCTGACCCAAAGTCAATGGGACTTAACCACAAGCTTAAGTGCTTTACTGGATCAGGGTTTTAGGTCAGATCCAATGCTCACTGAACTCAGTGGGAGTCTTTCTATTTCAATCCGTTTTGGATGAGGTCTCTTCTATTTCTGAACATACTGGTGAAGGATGAATGACAAGGCAATCATACCTAAAACCACCGAGTGAAAAATAAATTCAGGTATAGCATTTACCTTAATCTTTGCTTTTTTTTTTTTTTTTACTTGTTTGACAATAACATTTAATGGGTGAAGAGGTAAGGATGGTGTATAAATATGTAAAGACCAGGCTATCATCCACATATTTGATATAGCATTTTTTCTCTCACAGTGTTAGTTACTGAATGAAATGTTCTTGCTTATATCCTTTAATTTATTTATATATTAACTTTTTACCCAGGGGGAGATTTTGAGCAATGAAAATATTTTTTAAACCTCTATCTGAAAATTAATACTACATCATACAGCCTGTCTGTGGTCAAGGTCTAAAAATGTGGCCTTTCCTTCTGATGCGATAATGTACTACATAAGTAATGATGTACTTAGAGATAAAAGTGTGGTGAGGACAGTCAGTTCTCACACATGATAATCTCTGATTCATGGGCAAAATATAACTAGAAATGATGCTGTTGGAGGACTAAGATGAAATGTCTCAAGTTGAAATTACCTCCTGAAAATGTAATTATTTTGGATATCAAAATTATGAAGCTAAAATGTTATTTACACATATTTAGTTGAGACACAAGCATTTCTGCATATTCAGATCTTGTCACGGAATTACTGATCACTTCTAAATTGAAGCATTAGTTGCACTGTCATATTAGAACTAATAATTTTTTTAAGTAATTACAAGCATATGTTTTATCTGCTAGTAGGAAGCTTTGAAATATAATAGAACATGTTGATGTTGTATTGTGATAGTTTGGTATTAAAAAAGATTTTACTGTAAATATCAACTGAATACATATGTATCATAAGATTTTCTGGTTGAAAAGGAAACATCACACTGCTATAGTTAAACTTGTAATAGCTACAGCATGAACAACAATGATTCAACTATTAAAAAATGAACCATAATTTCCTTTGCTCAGAAAGGGAGGTATAGACATTATGCTTAATATGCTTTAAAGTGCACAGAAAGTGTTTTACAGCCATAACAGAACAGACATGCATGGCACATAAAGTGCTTTAAAAATGGTGGACCCCACTCTAAGTTAACCCTGGCTGAAACTTAAAGCACTTTCTGTTAGAGCACTTTATTGAACATCCATGCCAAATCCCATCAAGGATTAACTTAGAACATGATTACCACCATCCCAGAAGGCATTGTATAGGGGTGCTGTAGCCTTGGGCAGAGCTCCTTGGCTCTACCTGAGTGACAGGTGGGTCCCTTCCCCTCAGCTGTCACTGATGCAAGCCAGTGACAGCCTCTCATCACAGTCCCTTACTCAGCTTGCTAGGGGTGGGGGTGAGGAAGGTGGGGTTTCTTTTCCTACAGCTTCCCTGGGTGGTGGCATGGAGGGTTGTAGAGGAAGGGCTCTTGGATCTCTCTTCCTGTAGCAACCGCAGCCAGTGGGGGAGGGATAAGCCACCCTGGGGCTGCTGTGGGGGGAAACCCCAGAGCCATTGTCCAGCAGCAGAGCTGCCTGAGTGGGGCTGCAGCGGAGGAAAGGCCCTGGGGTCTCTCTCCCAACACCAGCCCTAGCCAGGCAGCAGGGATACAGACCCCACAACCCTTCCCTCTAGCAACCACAGCCATGCTGCACCATGCTGCAGCTGCTGGCTGCAGCTGTCAAGAAGCTGGGAGTGGGGGAGCCCCCCACGCATGGACCCAGACATCCCCAACCTATATCCCAGCTATCAAGTTGTGTGTGTGTGGGGGGGGGGGCAAGCTCACAGTGTGGGGCTCTATTTTGCCCCATCCACTTCTATCCTCTTCCCCACCTCCCCACTACTGATATTTGCCACATGGTGGGGGAGGGCAGGGAGAGGGGCTGCTTTGGCAGACTTCTTAGAGGTATGTGAGTATGCCCCCAGCAGCCAGTGCAGCCAGGCTGCGACCCCTGCCTCCCATCCCTGCTCCTTGACGCCCCCCACCCCGCCAAACAGAAAATGCCTGTTTGGCTGGCTCCTGCTCTAACTTATCATGCTTTGAGCAAAGCATGATAAGTTTGTACACTTACGCCAGGGCCTTTTTGAACATCTGCACTTAGTCAATGGAAGTATAAAAAGAATTTTCCAGAAAAAAAGAAAAATAAATTAAAGAAAATGTAATTTCACAAAATAAGCATGACAAATTCCTGCAGGAAATAGATTAGAATATACAGGCAGCTAAAATGAAAAGTTTGGATTTATTGTGCATTTTGTATGGTAACATCTGGTTTTCCAATTTATATATTCTCATGGGTTTTTTTTTTACTTTTATATTTTAAACATTCAAGTATGAAACTTTTTATTCCTTTTTTACCTGGAAGATATCAACCTATTTCAAGGATTGTGCTACATTTGGCCATTATATTGTTTGTCTGCCAAAGTGAGTGGTGTACATTAACCTTTTGCATTGAGTCTTTCCACCAGTAGAATCCAATTCTCTAGAGACCAGAAGTAGCTACCAAAGTGAAGTTTGTGCCTGAAATGAAAACATTATTTCTGTGGCTCAACTGAAAACATGCTTCAGTGAAAGTGAATAGCTGAAATGAGACAAAGCTATAAACATCCAGGTGGCTACCTACTAGCAGTTGACTAAGTACAGCAAAGAGAAATTTTTTCAACACATACAGTAAATTCATGCCAAATACAAAATTTATTTTAAAATTATCCACAAATTAGATACTAAATTGCTATATACTTTTGGCTGAGAAAAGGATTTTTGAGATTAGATTCATAAAATAGATGAAGTGGGGCTGCCCTCCTTTTGTCAGTGGCTCAGTGGTTAGGACACTCATCCAAGATCCAATTCAGTTCCATTCTCTGACTAAGGGGATGTCCAGACTCCTAAACTATAGATTATCCTAGGTCAGAGTCCTCACAATTGTTTCTCCTGATACTGTTTCACTTAACTAATTAAATATTTGTTGAAGCAAAGATTGGACCCCAGAAGTCCTAGGCAACAGTGAGTCACTCATTCTCTGCTTTTCTCTGGCTCAATTTCATGCAAAGTGGAACTCTAATAGGAGAAACTGCAGGAATCCAGTAACAAAATACCCTAGAATTTGGTGGCTAGGATGATCATTTGGTAGACGGAGACCCAATTTCAAATCCCTGTGTTAAGTCAGGCAGAAGATGGATTTGACTTGCAACTTTTCTTTTCCCTGTCAGAGGTATGTGTTACCTTTATATACTATGACTTTCTCAACTACAGAAGTACATTTACCCACTGGGTTACTTAAAAAAAAAATGCTACTATTTTACATGAACAAGGGTATCATGTTCTAATTTAATGAAATTGTTAAAGTGACCTTAGTGGGCAAAAAAAATATGAAAATTTAATTAAAAAAAAATCTTGAAAAGCAGCATCATTTTCGTCCGTTTCACTTTATCTAAAATATGTATCTGTTTTCTGTTTTCTCTGGTTAGCCATGGTGACCAAACACCTTGGGTAATGATACACCTCATGTAACTGGTGTTACCTTTTGAATTTCAAGACAGAAACATATACAACTAAGAACAACAAAGAGGAGGATATAACCACTACAATTTGTCACTGAAAAATGCAGGCATGACTACTGTCTTGCACAGCTGCAGAATGTTGAAATTAAGTGAATATAGTGTGTAATACTAGCTGTTGACTTATCTGTTATAAAAGTGAGAAAGAAAAAGAGCAAAGGATATTTTCTGACATAAGCCATCTACAAACAGACTATACATTAAAGGGGTCCAAAATACATAGCAGTAGTATAAACAAACAACTAGGAACTCCATATCAAATATAATGTTACCAACCTCCAAAATTAAACATTACATTTATGTCCAACCAGATGTCACAGCTAATATTGTTTGAGGTAAGTAATGTAAGTTTTCAAAATGTATTTTAGAATCACAGAGAGTACTTTATTCAGAATTCATTTTCCCTTTTACATGGAGCTGTAGTACTACACATTTTATTTAGTTTCTTTTCAGTAGACATAAATGAAAAATAAAGGCATGGTAGGAGTAAAATAATCATATATTTGATATACTTATGGCAAAAAATTGTCTGTTTTGACAAGTAACCTTGGCATTCATTTATGCACATCTAGTGCTAACATCCATGCCTCTGTGTATCTCATAATTTAAATATTTTTAGAAATGAAAGTAGAATAGTTTTGAAGAGCTGTCATTGGTAGAAGAAAGATAAGAATTCCTAGCCAACTAGGTTTTCCCAGACTGCCCCAATGAAATTAATTAGCAGGTGGCACAGACAGTAGCTACCGTATCAAACAATAGTTCCAGTACAAACAACTCTCCTGACATTGTACTTCTTTGTTTATTCTGTAGAGCCCTTGCTTTTCCTATAAGAAGTGACTGGTAGAGACAGAGTGAGAATTCACCCTGACTAATAAAGGATCAGTCTGTTTACTTTTGACTTACTGCTGAATGTGAAAAGGCCATCATCTATTTTCCAGAGGCTGGATGGTTTAATGAAGGAGTATATAAACCAATAAACAAGCTAAATCTCTCTGATACAGAAGCACTGACAACTTGTTGAAAAACAACTTTAGTTTCCAAATAATTTTCAGGTAGCAGGGGTCTGTGGAGGCCTAAAATAATTGGAAATAAGGATAATTTACAGTCTACAGCCCCAGATTTGAAGATAATTTACTCTTAGTAGTAAAGAAGAAGTCTTACTCCAGACCAAATTTACTAGTGTACCATATTCAGGAGTAACAGTTTGGGGCAGGTGTCTACACATGCAGAGATTAGCACCCAATTCCCTGCAGCCTGCAATGGGCCTCTGCTGCCACCAGGGGGAGCTTCAGGGTAGGGAGCCCTCATGGGACTGCCTGCTGTTGGGGGAGGGACAATGTCTCCTGCCCCAACAGCAGAGAGCTTCTGGCTCTGGCTTCCAGATCAGGGGCAGAGGGTTTGGAAAGAGCTACAGGGGAAGGGCAGGTCCCAGACCCTTGCCTCAATATATTAGTGGGGCAGCTGACAGCTAGCTCACTGCTAGCTGCTCTACCAGGAGATTGTCACAGGGGTTAGGACCTACCCCACCTCTGGTGATGTCATGATAAATTAATGTAAATAAATTTGTATGTAATTAAATCCCCTGACTGTCCAGACATTGTTCTATAGGGACAGAGGGAAACCGAGTGATCTGCAGTTCCCCCACAGTACACCTGCCAGCTAACAATCCCCTTCAATTTGAGAAGGGGATTAAGGCTGAGGATGCTGGGAGCACACGTGCCCTCGGTATCTCCCGACCCTTGAGGCGGCGGTGGCAGCAGCAGCAGCAGCAGCAGCACCAGTAGCAGCGATCCACAGCTAAGGGACAGCTGCGGCAATGAGGACGTAAGCTGGGGGAAGGGAGCAAGTTGGGCCAGGTGCTGGCAATCGGGCAGGGGACTCTTTCCCAGCCTGACCCTATTCAGCTGCAGCAGGCAGGAACTGCGCAAACAGGGAAAGCAAACAGGTGCACTCTTTAGGGGCGTGCCAGAGTTTGCGCCGGGGTGGGAGAAGGCTAGGAGCTTGGAAGCCTGAGAGTCAACTTACTAGGGATCCCCTGGTGGGACAAAGCTCCAGCCGACAAGTGGGGTTCCCACAGAAGGTAGGGCTGCAGGTAGACACAGCTGATTGTCTGTTTGGCCCTGCTGATTGGCCCAGGAAATATGAACCTGGGCTAATTGGCTGACCAAATTTCCAGTCGGCTGAGGACGCTGGAGGGAGCACATGTGCCCCCAGTATCCCCCAACCCTTGAGGCAGCGGCAGCAGCAGCAGCAGCAGCAGCAGTGATCCACAGCTAAGGTACAGCTACAGCAATGAGGAGGTAAGCTGGGGGAAGGGAGCAAGTGGGGCCAGGTGCTGGTGATTGGGCAGGGGATTGTTTCCCCACCTGACCCTATTTATCCGCACTGGGTGGGAGCCACGCAACAGGGAGTGCAAACAGGCATGCTCTTTAGGGGCATGCTGGAGTTTGCACCGGGGTTCGTGTAGGGAGGCACGCGAGGAAGGCTGCAGGCAGTGTAAGAGCCAATGGTGGTGGCAGCAGCACCAGTTATCTCTAGGTAAGTGAGTGGGGGTGACAGCATGGGACTTGTCACGCGGAGTGTGGCCAGGGCTCCTGCCCCACGGCTGCCTCCTGGCCTGGGGACCAGTGAGGCTTCCATGCAGGTGGGACCCCCTGCCCGTGGGGGCTGCCTGGCTTGGTCCCTGGGGCCGGGGAAGGGATGCAGAAGCGGGGGCTTCTTTCACCTGTCCCACCTGTGCCAGGATTGCAGCGCTGGGGGTGGCAGGTGAGAGAACTTCAGGCGGAGGTGAGCAGACTGCAGGAGATCAGGGCTGTGGAGGACAAGATTGACAGGCACTTTGTCTCTCTGCAGGGCCCGTCCCCTCAGGCTGTCACCACCCAGGAGTCTGCAGGAGGCAATGGAGGACAGTCACCTCCAGGGCCAGGAGGCATCGCAGGTGGTAAATAGCTACATCAACTGTCACCCCAGCACAACTGGGGAACAGGTATGCAGCCCTGACAGCACTGAAGGAGACTGGGCATGAGGAAGAAGGTAGGGAGGAAGCCATGCTCTCATCTGGCAAACCAGCATCCATACCAACTGAGCATCATCCAGTGACCTAGAGGAAGAGACGTTGGGTCATCGTCATAGGGATTCCCTCCTCAGAGGAATGTAGGGACCCATCCACTGCATGGACCCCAATGTGAGAGAAGTGTACTGTCTCCCCAGGAGCCAGGACAACACAGGGAAGATCGCTGACCTCATCCAGCCTTTTGACTACTATCCTATGGTCTTCATCCATGTGGGAACCAATAATGCTGCCTGGAGTAGTCCGGACCAGATCATGGATGACTACGGGGTTCTGGGGGCCAAGCTTAGAGAGTTGGGGACCCAGGTGGTCTTTTCATCCCTCCTCCTGTTTAGTGGAGGTCATCAGTGGCAGAGCGTCTGCATCCATGAGGTGAACTGGCGCCTCCAGAGTTGATGTCGTCACGCCAGATTTGGCTTCCTGGACGATGACCAGCACTTCAGAGCAGAAGGCATCCTGGGGCATGATGGTCTCCATCTTTCCCCCAAAGGTAAGAGTTTGTTTTCTTACAGGCTAGTTGACCTCTTCCAGTGGGCTTTAAACTAAGTTGGTCAGGGGATGGGGATCCACAGGAGCAAGAGAAAACTCAACCATGTGTAGGACCTGCCCAGGTAAGAGCTCAGGTATAAACCAAGGGACAAGTTGTCTCTCAGGAAGTAGGGGGTGCCCAGGGCTCCCTCGGGGGGATTAAGGTGTCTGTTCACTAATGCAAGAAGCATGGGGAACAAGCAGGAGGAGCTTGCTCTCCTGCTTGCAAGTAGTAAAATTGACCTAGTTGGCCTAGTGGAGACATGGTGGGATGAAACATTTGACTGGGCATTAGACATAGAGGGCTATAGGTTGTTTAGAAGGGATAGGAAGGGGAAAAAAAGTGTGGGGGGGTTGCGCTCTATGTTAGGGAACAGTATACCAGTTCTACCTTCCAAATGGGACCAGAAGAAGGCTTAACTGAGACCCTGTGGGTCAAACTTCAAGGAGGGCAGGGGGAGAGGGATCTGGTGGTAGGGGTTTACTACAGGCCACCACATCAGGAGGAAGAGCTGGATCTGGAATTCTACAGGCAGCTGGGGGAAGCCATGCATGCAAAGGATGTTGTGGTCATGGGGAATATGAATTACCCTGACATCAACTGGGAGGAGGAGTGGGCCAGGTCTAGCCACTCATGAAGGTTTCTGACGTGTGTACAGGACCTACGCCTCATGCAAGAGGTACTCGTCCCCACTAGAGGAAATGCCATACTGGATCTGGTGTTAGCTTCTGGGGATGACCTGGTGGGGTATGTGCTAGTACAAGGGAGGCTAGGGGATAGTGGTCATGAAATGATCCACTTTGCTCTTCAGAGAAAGGTGGGGAGGGTAACTAGCACAGCACAAATGCTTGACTTTAGGAAAGCCAACTTCGATGTGCTCAGGGAGGCACTCGGAGACAGGGGGTAACTAGTATGGCGGTCCAGGAAAGGTGGTCCTTCCTCAAGGAGGCTATCCTTGGGGCACAGCAGGACGCAATTCCTCTGCACAGAAAGGTGGGAAAAGGGTCCAAGGGTCATGTCTGAATGCAGATATCCAGGCTGGCCTGAGGGCAAAGAAAAAAGCATACTGGCGGTGGAAGCAGGGGTCAGGGACAAAGGAGGAGTACACCTCCCCGACCCGAGCTTGTAGAGATTTGGTAAGGAAGGCTAAAGCAGCACTGTAGCTTAGATTAGCTTCTGAGATTAAGGATAATAAAAGTCCTTCTTCAAGTATATAAGTAGCACTAAGAAGTCTCGGGGTAACATTGGACCCCTATGAGGCAAGGCAGGGCAGGGCAGGGCAGGGCAGTTTGTGACGGACGCACGAGAGAAGGCAGAACTATTCATCAAGTTCTTTGCCTTCGTGTTCCTGTCTGCTAACAATGGGGTGCTCTCCGTTGACAGCGTAGAGAGGCCCAGGAAGGATGCAAGTCCCCCAACTGTTAGTACAGACCTAGTTAAGGATTACTTGGAGGGCTTAAACGTGTTCAAGTCAGAGGGTGCCAGAAGACCTTCATCCGCAGGTGCTCAGGAAATTGGCTGGTGTCATTGCAGAGCCATTAGCACAGCTGATCGAGGACTCCTGGTGCTCGGCCCAAGTCCCTGAGGACTGAAAAAGGGCCAATGTGGTCCCTAATTTCAAGGAGGGGAAGAATGAAGAGCTTGGCAACTACAGGCCAGTCAGCCTCACTTCTATCCTGGGGAAGGTCTTTGAAAAAATTATCAAGGGCCACATTTGTGAGAGCCCTGCAGGGGAAGTGAGGTTGAGGGGTAACCAGCATGGGTTCATCCCAGGCCGATCCTGCCTGACTAACCTGGTCTCTTTCTATGACCAGGTATGTGAAGGAGGAAGTCGATGTCATCTTCTTGGACTTCCAGAAGGCTTTCGACATAGTGTCCCACCCAATTCTGGTGGGCAAGCTGAGGGACTGCGGCATTGATGAATGCACAGTCACATTGGTGGCAAACTGGCTCCAGGGGCGCACCCAGAGGGTGGTGGTTGACCCTCTGGGTGCGCCCCTGGAGCCAGGGAGGGTGTAGGCAGCAGAGTTCCCCAAGGCTTGGTCCTTGGGCCGGTGCTGCTCAACATCTTCATTAGCGACCTGGATGAGGGTGTGGAGAGCACCCTGTTCAAGTTCGCTGATGACACCAAGCTGTGGGGTAAAGTGAATACACCGGCAGGCAGGGACCGCATCCAGGCAGACCTGGATAGGTTAGAGAAGTGGGTGGATCTGAACAGGATGTGGTTCAACAAGGACAAGTGCAGGGTGCTGCACCTGGAGAGGGGGAACCAGCATTATGGTTATAGGTTAGGGGCTGACCCTCTCGGCAGCACAGAGGCAGAGAGGGATCTTGAAGTCAGGATTGACTCCAGGATGAATGAGTCGCCAATGTGATGAAGCAATAGGCAGAGCCAATTGTACTCTGTCATGCAGGGACATCACTAACAGGTCCAGAGAGGTCTTGCTCCCCCTCTATGAGGCGCTGGTCAGACCGCAGCTAGAGTACTGTGTCCAGTTCTGGGCGCCACACTTCAAGAGGGACGTGGAGAACCTGGAGAGGGACCAGAGGAGGCCACTCATATGGTTGGGGGCCTCCGTGGCCAGCCCTATGAGGAGAGGCTGAGGGACCTGAATCTCTTCAGTCTCCGCAAGAGGAGACTGAGGGGGGATCTTGTGGCTGCCTACAACTTTATCACGGGCAACCAGCAGGGACTTGAGGAAAGTCTGTTCACCAGGGCTCCCCTTGGAGTCACCAGGAACAATGGCCACAAGCTGAGGGAGGATAGGTTTAGGTTAGATATTAGGAAAAACTGTTCACGGTAAGGGTGGCCAGAGCCTGGAATAGACTTCCCAGAGAGGTGGTGCTCTCACCTTCCCTGGAAATCTTCAAGAGGAGACTGGATAGGCACCTGGCTGGGGTCTTATGACCCCTGCCACTCCCAGGGCTCCTTCCTGCCCATGGCAGGGGGTCAGACTTGATGATCTGTCTAGGTCCCTTCTGACTCATTGATTCTATGATTCTATGATATACCCAAGTTACCTGCACTACAACTACTACATTCTACTGAGTAAAGTGATATAGCTGTAGGAGGGCATGGCTACACATTGCCATGTGTGCTGTAGCACACCATACAGTGACGTAGCCCATCACTGCATCAATGTAGGGTGACATAAACGTACCCAACATGTATTACATTGTTGAACCAATTGGCATGTGAAAAGCTCCAAGGATATTTTCATACTGCATGATGAACCTCATAAGCATTTTTCTATATGTAATTAAGAATTTCTATCTCCCTAGGAAAGTGTGTGTCGGGGGAAGGGGGAGAAACAGTTTGCATTTATGTGTGAACGAGCCCATATGGATATTCCTCCTCCACAGAACATTTTTCTTGAACAGGCTCAGAACATTCTTCCTTGACAAGTAAGAAAATCACCCCCTTACGTCATTCATATGCATATGTAAGTCTATGCGTGTGTGTATATAGGTATATAAATAAGTGCATATGTGTGCAGATAGATAGATAGAATCACTGACTATACTCCAAAACTCACACTCTGCTACTCATATTGAGTAATGACTTAGGCAGCAAATAACCAATTCAGAAAGTAAGGGAAGAATAAGCAACAGTGGCAGAATCATATATTAAGTGACTTGAGTGTACTTCAAATGGATGTGAATGAGAAAAAAATTCTTAAATGTAAGGATGAGTAAACCAAGTGCTACATTTTCATAACAATATTTTCATTCTATCTTTGCAAAATGTTAATTTGAATGCCGAATGACCATTTAACAGTTTTTCTCTTGATACAAAGACAATTTAATGAGGGTTTCAAAGGTTCCTGTTTAGGTATATTCTCAAACCTAATTTTCTAAATTGGACACACCTTCCTATTCATTTGGCACAGCAGGAGAAAAATAGCCTTTGCTTGATATCTGGAACAGCTATAGAAAAAAACACCAGGCTTCAATCAGTGGAAAGGTTCATGATAAAACCTAGATGTTTTAGTCACACTTCAGACCTTTAACTGAAAAAAATATGTGGGAGGGAAGTGCCCTTTTCTGCTCTAAGTGCTAAGCAAGAATAATGGTCAGCCTTTATCAGAGAGGAGAAACGGAACTGTATTTTTTTTCCATACAGCACATGCTGAAATAAGTTACACACCTTGATTCTGAAACATTGAATGAAGAAAAAAAATGTTTCATTTAAATTATTGGGAAGTAGCTGTAAAAACTGAATAGCATCTTTAGCATGCTGGGAGAAACAGAATGTGTCCACAACCAGCTGTCAGAGAGTCCCACAAGCAGCACTGCTGCGTTATTTTTGCTTTCCCTGGCAGAAACAAAAAGTATTAACATTTTCTCACTTAGCACATGCACCCCAATTTCCAGCAGCTGAATTTTCAGAGAGAGCGCAAAACAGACTTAATTCCTCTACTAACTGGCAAAATGATACACAAGCTAGTTACCATGAGGCAAGGCTTACGAGTGACCTTACAGCATGTCATCTGTTCCAGTAAAGCTCCCTGTGTGCTCACTTGTCACAGAGTAAATGTGAGGTAACTTATCTTTACTTTAATTTTACATTCTAAAACCATAAAAAGTTTTAGTTCAAGTTTAGTTCAAAACTGAAAAAAGTATTGGTACATGATGTGTATTATCAAAATCAGATTACCTCAATGCTGTATTATTAAAAATGAATAAATGAACAAATGCATAAATAAAATCTTGCCATGATATCCTACTGAGATTTCCAAACCAAAAATTTATTTTCTACATTTTTTTTCTCTAAACTCATTTCTTTTTCTTCAGGAAAAAACCCGACGTATATGCACACTTTTAGATTCCAAGTCACCAACTGTGTTATCTATCCCTAACTGTGGCCCACTAAAAATTACACTGCAGTATCATTAAATAAATCATAGGAACCATTGTTAAATATTTTGCTAAAGATTATTTAAATGTTTTTAATGGATAATGTTTTTTTTGATGGATAGATTTTTAAAAATAGAAAAAAAACAAGCTACGTATCCAATTCAGTTTATTGGTTCAACAGTTAATCTCTATGCAATCCTTTCCTTCCCTGATGCAAACAATATAAACTCATTTTTATTGGAATTGTAAATGATACTTAATTTTAGCTGTCCATGTTCTCTGCTGCTGGAGCAAAGCTGTCAAGGTCTAAAAAGTGCAAACACATCTTGTTCTAGACTGTCATAAAATTTGGATTTATTACTGTCATGATGTGACTGGGCTAGAAGAAACTTTAGGTTTAAGGAAGAGCTAATTAACAGTAAAAAAAGAGGTATTGAAAGGTTTCAAGCAGAATCTTTTTTTAATGTTTTATGAACCCAAATGGCAGTTACTGAACTTCATAAATGCTGTTTTTGGCATTTATACGTACTTTGGAATCATAGTCTATGTGCAGTGTGACATGGAAACATGCTCTACGGTCTGTGCTCTTGCCAGGTATTTAGTCAATATTTTGCATTAACACAGGTACACGTATAAATCCCAAAATTGTAGCTAGGCAAAAAGTCATGACTAAAGGGTGTTTGGCACAAAAAGAAAAGACAGGCCCTTAAATATTTTAGGCCAATAGCCCAGTCATGCAGGAAATCACTCATGTCCTAGGTCTCCCTTCACCCAAATTGGGTTTAAACATTCCCAGCACATCAGGCAACCAGTAAGTCATGGCCAATGTCTTTATTAACGATGTGGACACTGGTGTCAGAAGCAGACGGACCAAGTTCGCCAATGGCACCAACCTTTGGGCAGAGTGTCCACACCCGAGGATAGGCTGGTGATTGAGGCTGACCTTGATAGGCTTAGAAAGTGGGTGGGTAAAAACCTGATGACATTTAAAATGGATAAATGCAAGGTACTCCACCTCAGGGGGAACCTCCCCTCCCCACATCACGCTTATAGGTGGTGCTATGCTTACTAGCACCACAGCCACGAGGGACTTGGGGGGGACTTTCTGCCCCTGGGGCAGGGGGCTGGACTCAATGATCTTCTGAGGCCCCTTCCAGCCCTAATGTCTATGAAATCTATGAAATCTTCCTCTTGAAGTTGGGTAAGCACTATTTGGGTGCATAGTGACATAAGATTCTGCCCTAAGCCTTTCAATACCTTGCCTCTCACTGCTAATTAGCTCTTGTAAGCCTATCTTTTCTTCTAAAGCAGCTGCATCATGACAGTTAAAATGTACTGTCATTTCTTACTACACTCTTCTCTTCTAGCTGTTCCTTATATTTAGATTAAGATGGCCAAATTGCTGCAACACATATTGGTGGTTAAAGGTTGTGTAATTATAATTATGGTAAATATATTTTTGTAGCACCTAAAATGCTGTAGGCTGTGTGCAGACACACTCGATCATACAATACTTGTTGTCAAGAAATCACATTGTTAAATGAGTGGATCCTTAAGTGAATAAAATTTAATCAGCAAAAAAAGTTACATGGTTCAGTCACACTAGCTCAAAGAAATTTTTCATATTTGAAAAATAAGAATATATTTCAATACATGCAATCACCTTTGGAAAAGGGTTATTTATCCAAAGGAGGTTAGCAGAGTTTCAGTTGTGATAGACTGCATAACAGTTATTAAATCATTTTAAGGTAACTCCTTTGGAGCTAAGATGATTAAAAAAAGACATCCTTTTTTCCATAACCAGGCTGGACCTAAAAGAGTACAGAGGAAATTCAGTTGTGGAATAATTACGACTAAAGAAAATGACTAAAGGTGCAGTTTATATCGTATTTAAATCTTCCTCCTTCTCTAGCTTGTACTTATCTGAACAGTTGGAACAAGGTGTCTATTTTAATCTGCAAATTGCAAATGTAGAGTTGTTCATGTTCATTTTTGAATTAATAGCAATGTCCATAAGTTTTCAATAAACCACAAGTATGGAATTTTTGCATTCAGTAAATACATATGCATTTCTATGCCTACATATGCATTTAGACAGCATATATTAAGCCAATATAATGAACCCCGATGGAAATATCTACCAAATTATGTGTAAACTAAGATCAAACAATCATAATTTTAATGTGAATAAAAATTTAGAAGACCAATTAAGCAAACCTCAATTGATTAGGGCTGTGTCAAGTAGGACAAAATATGGTGTGTTGCAGTGTGATTCTAATGAGTAGACTCATCATGTGACTTTGTACAATCTTTTTTCTACATCCTATAGCTTTAGCTCTTAAACATTTACTTAGCTTGAAAAAAGCAGCAAAACAAAAATATCATAATACCAGGCACACAAATCATTTTTTCTGGTAAGCATCTGGCATTCAGAAGGAAACATGAAAAGTGTGAGACACAATGCATGTGGTGCATTACAGACAAAAATCCTTACTAAACAATTATTAAAATAGCTGCCTTGTCTAAAGCACATACAAAGTTTAGATAATTAAAATATGCATAATGGGAACTTGGTTACAAAGCTTTTAAAAAGCCTTTAACCCCCTCCCCCCCAAATTAACAATTGGAGTAGTATGGTATGCAAGAGACTCTTCTTCTCTAAGTCATTGGTTTCCTCCCAGCCCAGGTTGGTAGCTAACAAAAAATATTTCTTTCATATGTTTTGGTGGCTTGAGGGAAAGCAACGTCTCATTTTTCCTAGTAATGGATAGGTGCTCATTTTGGAATAATGACAGTTATATACCCAAAAAGACAGTTTTAACTGCTTCCTGAGAAATAAGGGTGTCAGACCTGAGTGGAATGACAGCAGGGAGAGAGTAAGTAGAACAGTTTGTCCCTGTTCTGTGAAAAACAAAGAAATATAACCTGAAATCATCTTTCAGTCTGGTACTTGAAAGTGACTTCATTGCCCATCCAAATGTAATTGGAAAATTAAAGAAACTTATTATTAATGACTTATTCTTTCTCATTCTCAGGTTCTAATCGCACACCTATCAGTCTGATAAGTGATCACCTTTCAGTTATCCATTTAATGATGTGAATAACATGTGTTGCATATAATTTATTTTCTCTTCTTCCACTCTGGATGAGAAGCATGGGAATAATATAGACATGGATATTTCACAACTCACTTCTAGGTCCTGTGCTGTACGGTTTTATTAAAAGTGAGATTAGAGAAGCGTGCACTAGATGGTTTGCTTGGTGGCTAGTATTCATCCTTTTCAAGTTTTGTGCCCAGGTCTCTCTTTCAGGGTAAAATTGTATGATAACACATCTGTGCAAGTTCAGTCACTTTTTAAAGGAAAATAAGAGTATTTTACATTTCACAACTGGTGCGATTATGAATTGTCTAACTGGTATGTGGTACCTAGTGTTAGGAGGAAATAGAAATGGTAACACAGATTTAATGTTCTGAACTGACGGTCTTAAAGATAGTAACATATATGTATTAATTAAATTAAGGAAAAAGACCAAGCCATATGATTCTTTGAAAATATATTAATTTGAAGAGCCACTTGTCAAACAAGTAACAACTATCTATATTTGTTTCAGAGGATTCATCATTTAAAGTTACTAGTTCAATCATATTCATATTTGAGCTTGATCATGATCTGTGAAGTTTCTCGTTTAGTCCATGTATTTAACACCCACATCTGATATAAATTCTAATTATGCTGAAACCAATCATAAAGCAGAGCTGAAACAGCAGCAGCAGGAATTCCATTGAGTTAAATAGCTAACACTTCATGCAATTTCAGGTTAATTCCAAATGTGTTATGAGCTATAAATATTTGCAGTTAAACTGATTTATGTAACATTTTTGGCTGAATGGTTGTATTCATGCTTGTGCATAATAATATATGAATATTCATGGTTACCATTTTAACATGATAAACCTTGGACTGCCAAAATCAAAAATTGGTTTAAAAAACCGGAATATAGGGAAACATGGATTCTTTTCATTTTTCTTTTTTAAGGCCATCCAATTGGTATATCCTCAGCTATTTTATAAAGTTTTGATAAAACACCTCCTGAACTTATTAAAAAAATATGGACAGTGCCAATGCTCAGTTTCTAATGGTTACTCTGTAAATTCTTATGTAATTCAAACCACATTAATTTGTTCTATGTTCTTATTATATTGTTCCAACATAGGTAAATACTTGTGCTAAGAAATCAAAATGTGAATATAGTTTGTACAAAACACTGCAGCTTTTTTGTGCATGTTTATTATGTTACCGTTGATCCCAAATACCAACTTCTCTATGATGATTGTGCAGATCAGTTGCTTATAGTTACAGACAGTTGCCTGTGGACTGGAATGTTTAAATTACTAATCTTATATTGTAAATAGCACCATGAATTTAAATGTATCATTGGTATCGTTATAAGTAGTGTTTTTTTTTGCTGGGCCAACAAGAATGCAAAATAGATAATACTACCCATAAATCTAAACACAAGGCTGCATTAATATTTTATCAGCCCATGGATTGTTTACACAGAAATATTTCTTTAATATTTTAATATCCTATCTGTCTATCTGACTCATGATGTAGTGTTAAAAATCTTACCTCCCAGCTTAGTTTGCTATGATGCCCTCTGCATAGTGGTTCTTTACAGAGCCTCCAATGAGATAGTAGAGACTGATGATATCTCATGGGAAGTGCTGAATAGAGACAGCAATCTTACTAAAGAAAAAAGTTATGTTGATAATATTTGTCTTTTTTTTTGTGTTTTGTTTTTAGTACTGAGGATATTTGCAGGACGTAACCTGCTAAAGAGCACAGCAGCTCTTTCATTTTTATTTGTCTGTCACAATAATACTATTATTATAAATTATAGTGATGTCATGGGGCCTGTACTGCTCCATCTTCTTTCAACCATAGTAACCAGTAATTGCATACAACCCGATAGAAACACAGAGATTGAGATATCATTACCCCAGTTTCCAATTTCAAGGCAGAACCATACTGTAAATATAGCATCACAGTACAGTAGGAGCTACTCTTTAATAGGTCTAAGAATGAATGTCTTATCTCTTTTCCATCAAAGTTAACAGGGAAGTACACACAGCATTTAATGCTGACTGTTAACATTCACTCCCACTGCTTTCTCATCTGGTCTTTGAAATTATTGCTTCAAAGGGACAGAATTTGATCCAGATAAAGACACCCCAGCATGGGGTGACAGGGACCACAGTGGATGAAAAAGGCAGGACTGTTTCTCCATGAAAGCATAGGCATTCTTCAAATATTCTAAGAGCTATAAGGAAGTTGAATTGATTTCTGGGTTCTCATGGAGTTCAAGGGCTATGCTTCCATAATGGAGGGAAACAAATTCATACCAGCATACCTCTATTAAAATTTGTGCTATCTCAGTTTGCATAATCTAGTGAGGGCTCTTCCAGAGGGGGGCATGATTTCTCTTTGATTCCACATATAAAAATGTAAGCAGAAGAAGATCTACCATCAACTTACCAACAAAGCTCCCACTTTCTTCAGTGAGACAGGTCTGTCTACAGGAATAGTTACTGCTCAGAAAATATTGCCCTGCCGTATGAAAAAGAAACAAACTCTGTGACTCTGAACCATATCAATGGCTTTGTGCAAGAAAAGGAATAATAGTCTCTTACAGCAATGATTTGCTATATTCTTATTATGCCAATATATATGTTTGCTTATAAACAGAGATAAACACTACTAAACACCATCACGGACAACTTGTATAGGACTATATGGGAGAGAACTGTAGAAGCATTTGGGGTCAGAATTACAAGAGATGGTGATCTGGGTCTATATTTATAAATTAAATGAAATGTAAGTAAAGTTCCCACCATTTTCTGTGAAGTTGGTACTTTTATTGCTTTTTAAATCAGCAAGAGCTATCTGTGCACATTAGACTTATATTTCCTCAATGTGTGCTGACACAGTGTGAACTTATTTATACTAACAACAATAAAAATGACTGCATTTAAATGATGTTATTTCCAATTATTGCCATTATTTGACTCATTTTCACTGGTGACCTAAGCCAAAATTTACAACTGCAACCCTTGAGAAAGAGATACCAGTGTATGAAGCTCGACTTATTTTTATGTTAATTTTCTTCCAGGACCTTTCATGAAATATGCTTAGTGTGATCATCATAATATTTGCTACAGTGCACTCTTGTACTTTGGACTGCCCTGCTCTCCAGAGAGTTCGGAAGTCAAGAGAATTACACTATTTACAGGAACCTATTTATAATGACTAATACATAAGGGCTGGTAAAAGCAAGACTTCAAGCTTTTCTTGAAATTATGGCTCAGATTTTGCTAGCTTTTATTCCTGGAGCAGCTTATTGAGACTTATGCTACAGGAGGTATTCCTTGATTTTATTGTAATAAGTAATTCCTAAGGTCAGCCCTCTCAACCTTTCTCCATTCCCCTCTCTAAAACCCTTTACAGGCCTTGTACTACCTTGGAATCCTTCAAAGAGACCTCAGAAAATGTTGCTATACAATTCTTCCTGGACAACATAACTATATTCAGCCTTTCATCCCGTACATCTACTGATTTTTCTCAGATTTAATTTACGTAGTGAAACTCCCAATACAGAGATTCAGGGCCCTATTTAATACAAATCCCATCTACATTTTATCCCAGTTTCTCTATTTTTATTCTGTATCTTTCTCCTTCACCCCATTTAAGATGAATGATTACCTTCATATCTTTCCTCTCCTCCTCCTCCTCTGTGCTTCCTTCCATGTTACCCAAACCAGTTATTCTCCCTCATGATCTAGAAGGCATGCTATCTCCACATTCATTTCCCCCTGAAAACTCTGTCCTGCTCACTATGAGTAGTTGAGCAGGACAGAGTGGCAAATGCAGGCTTTTATCAACAAAAGTTGGAAAAGTGGGTTGGGCAGAATTATATACGTTATACTCTTTCCTCTATTCCTCAAAATTTGAGAAACCTATGACAACTCAGCTCTCCTCAATTAAATAGGAAGTCTAAGGTGAGCAGAATGAGCCATTTCACATTAAACTGGAAACTCTACTCAGAAATCTAATCAAAACTTCTTCTGGAATTTTGAAAAAAAAAATCATTTTATTTTCGGTCACCAGGTCTTTCCACATTTGAGTTGCATCCCATGTGAGAAGCTATTGAGAAAGAGCCTGTATTCAGAACAAAACCTACCAGCTTAATTTTATACATGCAAGAGTTCTGAAGAAAGTTTGGATGAGTATTAGATAAGTATCCAATCTTATGGGTGTTTATCTGAGCTTTCAATTACTTGAACTTTAGCCTTTTTTTTGGCACAAGCAGGATAGTTGATCTGATTTTGACTGTTTCTCGGAAACAGATGCACAGGATGAAATGCACTTTCTGGGATATCAAAACTAGGCTTTTGTATCATGGGCAACCATACCCACCTAATTCCTTGAGATATTGCCATGTTACACTGGTAGTCACTCATTTAGTATTTTTTATTTTATTTACATGTGCATTCTTCATTCAGGACATCTTGCTGGGAAGCATGAACCTTGCTCCTTAGATCACCCTTCCTTACACATGGACAGAACTTCTAGCTGGAACTTACATCCTGTGACTAAACTACATTTACGTCTGTGTTAAAAGATCCGGGTCATAATATTTACTGGGAATAAAAATTGTACCATGATGGAATGTCCCAGACTGTAATTTTCCATGGGGAATTATAAGCTATTTCTCTTCTTTTTTTTTTTAACTTTTTTTTACAATCGCACTTGCTATCACTAAAATTTTAGAATTGAAAAGAAAATGGTAGAAGCACTTATAATGCATGATGTGCTTTAAACATGTCAAAAGAATGAAAAGCATAGGAAAACTGGTTTGTATGGCTCAGTTAAGTTCTGGACTTCAAGTTGGTTGTGACGTGGGAAAAGATAGCATGGTTTCATGAAACAGCCACAAATGATATATTATTCCATATCTACAGGTATCATATGGACAATGAGAATTACTTTCATAAAATACTAAGGCCTGGATTTTTTATTATACCAGATTTATGCCAATGAAATTAGTACTTAGTCCCTCCAAGCTGGATTTTGTTTCATTACATTTCAGTTTCTTGAATTAAGGGCTGCAGTTTCAATGCATTTAACACTGACGAATCTTAAAACAGATGGAAAAGCATCTATCATTCTACTCTTTCCTTGCCCTTGAGACTTACTTGTATTCCCTTTATCCAACCGGTAGAAGAGTTTATGAAGAATACTATTTAACTTTTCTCCTACTAAGTGATGAGGCACTTATTACTAAATGTGCTCCTGGAGGCCCACAATCCCTTCTATATCTACACTTATTTCCACAAGGGCTTGAACATAGCATAGTTTTGTAGTGTTCTAAATGCTCTAAAGACAAAAAAAAGATGTGGCAGTGAAAAATTGCTGCAAACTCCCCTTCTGTCGGTGACCTGCTGAGGACACAAACAGTGTAAAAAGTGGTCTGGGCTGGAGAGACAGAGAATAGAGGAAGGACAAAGGGAGTCAAAACATTTCAATAGCCTTCACTAGAATATAGGCTCTTTTTGTGAATACCTTTTAGATGACAGCCATACAAACTTATATTCTATATGTACATATAATATAGAATATAAAATATATACCTAGGTACATATGCTATATGTACCCCCTTCTGTACAATGACCACAATTTTATTTAGGTACAATTTCTAATTCTTTTACCAGCTAATAAGAACTATAATGCTGCTTGTAGTGCAAGAGACAATTTGTATTTTTATCGGTAACCATTCATATCGTGAGACACTAATTATACTGAAACAGCTATAAATCAAAAATATAACACTCTGGCAATAATTTTCTTCTGACATGGCTTAATGTATTTCTGCATACATCAAATCTTTTCTGTCATAAGCTACAGTATATACAACAACTATTCATGCAATTACAATTAGGCTGTAAAATGCAGAAGTCCAGAATCAATTATCACAACACAGAATAGTCCATAAACAGTTATTCTGCCATGAGTGGTATTTGATGTGCAATAATATTCTAAATAAAGTTACTTGAGGCAAACTGATTTCAAAATCATGATGATTGTCTCATTTCACTTCTCCAGCTTGTATTGCAGTATAGATTATGCTCTTTTTCATTGGCAGAGCATTGCGAATCTTTGTGGCTACCAGTAGTCCCAAATGCACAGGCCTAATTACTTTGTTCATTTGATCTATTTATAGGGTGCTGCTTCAAAAACCACAAATGGCCTTTTATTAAAGTGAGAACTACATAGATGAATAAAGGCTTTTAAAGCGTATATAATGTAAACAGAATAGATAATAAAAAAAATTTGATCTGGCTATATCTCAGAGCAAATGTTGATGCAAACATTCCAGTCCATTTGTAACATGGAAATTAGTCCTTGCACTCTAAGTACACAAAGAGATGTGCGTGTGTCATTTTCCAAGAGGGAGAGTAAAAGCATGAAATAATGTGCCCCAAGCCACTCTCCTGGCTCTTATTATTGTGGAGCTGTGACATTCTAATGTAATGCTGGGTGCCAGGAGAAATGATTTTTTAAGCATTCTTAAATCTTCATATATTTCATGGAATTTTTCTATGATAATTCAATACAAATCTGTAAGTGCTTCCTCCAAGTCATGTTTTATCAGTTAGTTGCAAGACATCCTGGAAATTAATCTGATATCAAAGAAGCAGAAGTAAAGAATTGCATTTGTATACATTGTTTTAAGTGGGTGAGACCTCTGATCAGCACAAACTGAAATAACACAGGGTAATTCTTATAAAATGGCTAACATTTTCAATACATGAGTGACAATTATTCAATATAAAGTTGTTTTCCCCATAAATTTTAAGTCCAAAAAATTTCATTCCATTTAACAACAATCAACTACTATAAGGTTTTAAAATTATGGTCCCCATGTGGCATTCAATTTATCTTTTGTCACAGGGAGAACAGGCAACCTAAGCCTCAATATTGTATTTTTTCTGGTCTTTACATTACTTGTCTATATTAAAACAAACCAAATACAAGAAGGAAAAAAGGTGATTGTCAGGTGGTCTTAGTACAGGGATAATTCTTCTGCATGCTGCAGTTGTGTCTCAGGAGGCTGCAGACTATTAAACTGCACTGATTATACCTGTTACCCTAATGCATTATTCATGAAATTGGCACCACAGCATCTTCAAACAGCCTGTCATTTTCCATTACTTTCCATCAAAAAAACCATATGCTGTTCTCACAGTATATTGATACTAGGGCATACACAAATCAGACTGATAGGCACTCGGAGACATTATCTATTTTCAAATGAGCTTTTCAAATAGTTATTATTAAACACCATTTTTAATGGCCTGTTTGATTATTCAGTGCTTAAACTATGAAACTGCAACAAGGAAAGTGATTGATAACTGAATCTTTTACAGTGGAAGTGATATACTTCTTATAAAGATAAACAGCTTTCTAAGCAATGGAACTATACTGGCAAGATATTTAATGAAGAATGCTGCTTTCTGGATTTTGTTTTTAAGCTTTGTCCCCCAGGTTTCTCTCAATTATAGTTTAAACCTCACAGCATTAGTACTTCCCTATATTCTATATCAAAATTCTAGATGGCCAAGCACACAAAGCAGGTAATCATTGGCTGGTAGATTTTGTGCCTTGACTGAAAAAAAATCCCGATCATTTTCAAAAGTCTAAGAAAAAAATCCAAGAAAAATATTATGAAAAAAAAAATATAACTAAGTATGTAATGCCATGGTTTATCAGTTGAGGAATCACAATAGACAGATGCCAGTAAATGTTTCCATTGCAATATTTTTATTTTCCTATCCCATGTGGTAGTTTGAGCATTTAAATGAAGCAGCATTGCATGCTGTCACAAAAACAAATACTCAGATTAAACAGACATTAAATTCTTTGAAATCTATTAATCCATCATCCTTCGCAGCTCTCATTCTCATCAAGATATTTGGTAGTATTCATTCAAAAATTATTCCCATTTCCTGCACATTACGTTTTTATTGGCTTAAGATAGAAAAAGGCATCAGGTTTTTTCAAATTAATGTTCTCTCAGTTCATCTATGTGAGATGGCTCATTTTTATTTCCTTAATACCCCCTGAACTGAACTTGAATTGAATATCAGAAGGCTTCATTCTCTGCTTGCTCACACCAGGTTTTTTCAGGAATAACACAAGAGGAGTCAATAGCATTGCAATGGTGTAAAATGGACACAATAGCAGAATCTAGCCTCATCTCACCAGATTGAAGAACAGATTTAATAAATAAATAAAATACATTGTAACCAATTGGGAATTGAATCTTGGCAGGTAAATTTCTTTATCAACAACTCAGAAATTCCAGAAACAACTCTATTTAAGAAAAGACTAAGATAAACCTAGGGGATTATTACCATATTTGGGATGTCAATAAGATTATATTTTAAATACACCATGTGAGTGATTGTGGATGGAGCTAAACAGAATGGGAATGTTTTCCTATCACTATAAGTAATCTATTGAATAAATGAAAGGATTAGCCTACAGCTTATACAACACAGTATTTTCTTCAAACAACCCATTTTCAGTGCTGCTTATTTCTTTGTTTCTTTCTGAGCAAATTATTTTTGCAAGAGAAAGAGGCTTCTATATGTAATATCCATAACAGAAAAGTCATATAGTATTTCACTTGTTTTTTCAGTACCCAAACTGTACATGAACTCAATTAATACGGAAAAAAGAACAATGGAACATTATGGCTTTATTATTTTCCTGAATATTGTGAAGGGGATGCCTGAATAGCTCAGTTATAATTCAGTATGTAACTCAGTTATAATTATATATTCTTGTAAAAATATTTAACAAGTAAACAGTTCTTGCCATCCTGAAGGTTCTCATGGGGAACATATTTATACCTGATGATGAGGCAGAGGCCCACAAAGTTACTATGAGAGGACAAAGAAAGTGGCTCTCTGTAATTCAGTCTTGCTCAGCTCTGTTAATGTGGTACATTAGTGTGGTTTGCAGGTAGGCCAAGGTTAAGGCTACCACATCTGTCACTGTAATCAGGTCTCACAAATGCTTGTTCACACCCTAAGGGCGTGTCCAGATGAGCATGCATATGCCTCTTGCAGCATCTCAAACCCCTTTGAGACACTGCAAGAGGCACGTGCGGGAACAAAAAAATGTTCCTTGCACTGCAAGTTTGCAGCGTGGGGACAAAATTAGACCTATCCAGGGGTAAAAAATAAATGCTCCACAGAACAGCAGGGCACGGGATGGCCTGGAGCAAACACAGGAGTCAGTACTTCAGAAGAGATGCCCTGGCTTCAGCCAGAGCATCTCTGTGGTGCTCCTGCTGTTTCTAAAGCTGTTCAAGACAAGTTAGGGAATGGGGTAGATGGGCATGAGTGTGTGTGAAGAGTGGCAGGGGGATATCAGGGGGTGTTGGGAATGGATAGGGTTCTTGGCTATGGGGAGTGGAGGGGGATAGAAAGCGGTGGGGGGGGGAAGTCCCAGTTGTGAGGATGTGGAGGGGATCAAGCGGGGGCTACCACATGCTTGCTTCCCCCACCTGGCCCCCACAGCACCAGTGGCAGCAGGCAGCATGGCTGTGTGGCCTGAGCCTCATGGAAAATGTGCCCTGCCAGCCTGGCCATGCAGCCAGTGTGCCTTTGCACAGGAGCTGCACAACCTGCTCTGGTGCAAAGCCAGGCTCATGAGTCATACAGCGCTGGGCCAGGTCCGGCCACACGCCACCTCCCCGCCTGCACAGTGGAGCAGGCAGCACTGATGCCAGAGGCTGGACCTGGCACAGTGTGTAGGGACCATGTGCCGACCCATGCCAGGTCCTGCCAGCACTGGGGGCTGCTTAGACAGCCAGGCTGGCCTGGTCCCATGGTGACAGAACCCAGTGCAGCTTGGCGCACTGTCCCTGTGCACCACCCCGGGTCCTGCTGCCATGAGACTGGGCTGGCTGTGTGAGTGGCCCCAGTGCTGGCAGGACCCGGTGCAGTTCGGTGCACAGTTCCTGCACACCGCATCAGGTCCTGCCACCATGGGACTGGGCCGGCCTGGCTGTATGAGCAGTCCCAGTGCCAGCAGGAGCCAGCATGGAGTCCCGGCTGTCATGTGGTACCAGCTGCAGAAGGTAAGTTATGGGCCCTGGGCAAGGGGAGTGTGGCCTTGCAGGGGGCCTGGGACCTTGCAGGGGATAGGGGCTGTGGCCCTCCAAGGGGGAAGATGGGGCCCTGTGGTGGGGTCAGTCCATGTGCTGTCTTGGGGGCTGCACCCTGTGGGGACCAGGGGACCCATCCTTTCTGAAAAGCCCCCCCACAAGGCCCCCCTACACCCACAGTCACCCTGCAATCTCCTCACACACACACCAACCCACATCTCTCCACACTCACCCACCTTTGCCCTTCCCAGCCCCTTCCTGCAAGCCCCACATCCCCCATCAAACACCAACCATGTGCTAAGAAAACCAAAAGCACACATTCACACATACAGGTATTTAGAAATCATTTTATTATGACGATAGAGACACTGGTAGACTTCCAAATTACTTGAACATTGTAAATATACCAGTAAAGCATTGCCCAACTGACCAATCCCTCTCTTTCTCTCTCTCTCTGTGTGTGTGTGTGTGTGTGTGTGTGTGTGTAAAGTGGCCTTTTGTTCTAATTGTGGAAGAACATGGATTTTGGGGTATTTTAAAAAATGGATTTGGGGTGCTGCTGCAGCACTGCAGCTGGCATAAGGGGTAATGTCCCCAGATACCAATTGGCTGGGCTCCAGAAGCTCCTGAGAGAGTAGCAATGAGCTTCTTGCTAGGACAACTTTTTATACTGCTGGGGTCAGGACAGATGCTGGCCGCAGGCCTTAGCTCCCCCTTGTTGCAGATCCGGGAGGAGCCAGACAGGGTTATTTTGCCCCAAGTTGCACAATTTGCTCTACGCACATGTGCTAAGGAAAAAGCCCCAGCTCAAATTTGCACTGCTTCTATTTGAGCTGCTGCAAGTGTACATGCTTGTATGTGTGGATGTGGCCTAAGTGTACAACTACAATCACCTGCCTATAGAATTTGCCGAAGATATGGAAGTGTTGAACAATTTTTTTTTTTTCTGAATGCCAACTCTGTCACTATATTATTGCACTGGAGAACTACATATATAAAATGCTTGCATATTAAAAGTGATTTGTAAATGGGAGTTAGGTATAGGAACCTTTGATATGAAATTAAAATTTTCAGTAGTAGTATGAAGAATATCTGAAAAGAACAGTTAATGTAGTAAGAATATGATAGGAAAAATAATACTACTCAGTGATTGTATGATTTTTATTACTACTGAAAACCATGGCTATCTTTGGCTGGTACATTTTTTCTCTATCATACTCAAGTTGGAAATCTGTCTTTGTTTTCCTTTGGTATCACCTCTTTGCATACCTTCTGGGCATATAACACACAGCTCATCATTTTAAATTGGGGAAAGTTCAATGAATAACAGAAGTGCCAATTTTACTATAAAAAAGTTTCCCTACTTTGTCAACAACCAGAGAAAATAATTCAATAAAGACTCCAAGTTCTACATACTCTTCAACTTTCCATATGTTGTTTTTCTGTCTCTTGCTAGTTTTTGTCAATGGAATAGTATTGGAAAATAATCATGGAATATCATTCTTTTTGCATTTATAGCAGGAAACACATTTTTTTTATTTCATTTTAATTTATTATCTACTTTTCTTTCCCATTTACCTTTAACTCCCATGGCAAGTTCATTTCTATAAACAAGGACTTTATAGGGGGCAGGGGGCAGCACATTAGAAACAAACCTGAAAAATACCTTCCCTCCACCCTCCAAGTAATTACAATTTCAAGAGGAAAGTAACTTTCCATTGATGTGCACCTAGCAAAGTCCCCTTACTTGCTATGTGTTTTCCAAATTGCTTTCCTCCTACATGATTAATTAGAGCATAACTTTCCAATCTGATAGTTTTTGGAACACTTTCTGTTAGTCTAATGGCACCCAACCTTCTGGCCCTACTAGTTGAATGGTGCTGAGTTGGTTCCTAGGCCAGATCCCACACAGGGTTGGACTGAGGGGGTCAGTCTCTCATCTCAGTGTGATCCAACCTCATGCACCTAGATTTCATAGACATTAGGGCTTGAAAGGACCTCGTGAGATCATCAGGTCTAGCCCCATGCCCCAGGGGCAGGAAGTCAGCTGGGGTCACATCACCCCAGCAAGATAAGCATCCAAGCATTTCTTAAAGGTATCCAGAGTAGGAACTTGCTCCCACTTCTGGTGGGAGTCTATTCTGGACAGTAAAGAATTTTTTTCTTATGTCTAGTCTAAAATTGTCTTCTAGCAGTTTGTGACTGTTAGACCTTGTCTTCCCTGGAGGTGCCCTGGTGAACAGACATTCTCTCACTTCCTGATGTATACTCCTTATATACTTATAGGCTGCCACCAAGTCACCCCTGAGCCTTTGCTTCTCCAGGATGAAGAGTCCCATGCCTCTCAGTCTCTCCTCATAAGGCCTGCTCTCTTGATCTCTAATCATGCATGTGGCTCTCCTGTGGACTCTCTCAAGCTTCTCCACATCCTTTCTAAAGTGTGGAACCCAGAATTGGATGCAGTAGAGAGGCCCGGGAAGAATGCAAGTCCCCCGACTGTTAGTTCAGACGTAGTTAAGGACTACCTGGAGGGCTTTGATGTGTCCAAGTCAGCGGGCCCAGATGACCTTCATCTGCGGGTGATGAGGGAATTGGCTGGTGTCATTGTGGAGCCATTGGCATGGCTGTTCAAGGACTCCTGGTGCTTGGGCCAAGTCCCTGAGGACTGAAAAAGGGCCAGTGTGGTCCCTATTTTCAAGAAGGGGAGGAAGGAAGAGCCTGGCAACTACAGGCCAGTCAGCCTCACTTCTATCCTGGGGAAGGTCTTTGAAGGGCCACATTTGTGAGAGCCCTGCAGGGGAAATGAGGTTGAGGGGTAACCAGCATGGGTTCGCGCAAGGCTGATCCTGCCTGACTAACCTCGTCTCTTTTTATGACCAGGTAACAAAGAGCTTAGATGGGAAGGAAGAAGTCAATGTCATCTTCTTGGACTTCCAGAAGGCCTTTGACACAGTGTCCCACCCAATTCTGGTGGGCAAGCTGAGGGACTGTGGCGTTGATCAATGTATGGTCACACAGGTGGCAAACTGACTCAAGGGGTACACCCAGAGGGTGGTGGTGGACGGGTTGATGTTGACCTGGGAGGGCATGGGCAGTGGAGTCCCCCAGGGCTCACTCCTTGGGCCGGTGCTGTTCAACGTCTTCATTAGCGACCTGGACGAGGGTGTGGAGAGCACCCTGTTCAAGTTTGCTGATGACACCAAGCTGTGGGGTAAAGTGAATACACTGGCAGGCAGGGAACACATCCAGGAAGACCTGGATAGGTTGGAAAAGTGGGCGGATCTGAACAGGATGGGGTTCAACAACGACAAGTACAGAGTGCTACACTTGGGGAGAGGGAACCAGCATTATGGTTATAGGTTAAGGGCTGACCCTCTCGGCAGCACAGAGGCAGAGAGGGATCTTGGAGTCATGATTGACTCCAGGATGAATATGAGTCACCAATGCGACAAAGCAATAGGCAGAGCCAACTGCACGCTGTCATGCATCAACAGGAGCATCACTAACAGGTCCAGAGAGGTCTTGCTCCCCTTCTATGCAGTACTCATCAGGCCGCAGCTGGAGTACTGTGTCCAGTTCTGGGCGCTGCACTTCAAGAGGGACGTGGAGAACCTGGAGAGTGTCCAGAGGAGGCCACTCGTATGGTTGGGGGCCTCCATGGCCAGCCCTATGAGAAGAGGTTGAAGGACCTGAATCTCTTCAGTCTCCGCAAGAGGAGACTGAGGGGGGATCTTGTGGCTGCCTACAACCTTATCAGGAACCAGCAGCAGAGACTCGGGGAATGCCTGTTCACCAGGGCCCCCCTTGGAGTCACCAGGAACAATGGCCACAAGCTGAGGGAGGATAGGTTTAAGTTAGATATTAGGAAGAACTACTTCACTGTAAGGGTAGCCAGAGCCTGGAATAGGCTTCTCAGAGAGGTGGTGCTCTCACCCTCCCTGGAAATCTTCAAGAGGAGACTGGATAGGCACCTGGCTGGGGTTTTATGACCCCTGCCACCCCCAGTGCTCCTTTCTGCCCATGACAGGGGGTCAGACTAGATGATCTGTCTAGGTCCCTTCCAACTCATTGATTCTATGGCCTCATGAAGACCAAATAAGGAGGCAGGATGACCTCTTGGGTCTTGCTTGAGATGCATTATTTGCTTTGCCAGTTGCAGCATCACATTTGTGGCTCATGTTCATCTTGTGGTTAATCATGACCCCCGAGTCTCTTTCGTCATGATGCTAGTGAAGTAGCACTGCCGTGCCTATAAGTATGATGTGTTTTTTTCTCTCAAGATGGAGCAGTTTGCATTTCTTCATGTTGAATGTCATTGGGTTTGGATCCACCAACATTGCATACCTATCCAAGTTGGCCTGAATTGCTAGCCTATCTTGTGTGACCAGACTTTCCCATAATTTGGTGTTGTCTGGAAATTTAGTCTGTTTCTGACACCTGAATACAGACAATTTATGAATATATTAAAGAGTATTGGTCCAAGTACTGATCCCTGGGGGATACCACTGGTCACCATGCGCCATGTTGACTCAGTTCCATTAACTAGCACTCTCCATCTGGCCTCATGTTTGCCCAACCATGCATGTCAGGATCCAGCCATGTGCCAGTCCAGCTCCACACACGGGGCCATGTTATCTGGCCTGAACAGTTCCCCAGAGATCTGGAAATTTGGCAACAGAAGATCAACAATTAATTCTGCCACTGCTTCATACTATCAAATTTCCAGACCCACAGGGAGCCCCATGATGATAATGGTTGATATAGCTCTATGAGCCATATCAGGCCTGCAGGCTGAAGGTTGAGCACCACTGTGTTATTTTACGGAAAACTGGGTGTGTCTAAACACACCTCTATGACACTGTTGTTACTGTGATGTCACTTAGTACTTCCTTTTGGAAGTAGTAAATGACAGCACAGTAACAGCCATTACTGCACGGTGCCAGTGGTGAACTTTTTTTTAGTCCCTACATTGCTGTAATGATGTACTATACTGAGTGAGTGTGTTGCTACAGTGACGTAGCTGCAGTGTCACAGTTTGTGCCTGCCAACATTACGTCACTATAGCATGTTGCTACAGAAACGTAGTGTCACATGCCACTGACTGGCAACTTGATGCTGACTTTTATTTCAATATAAATACATAAAAATACATGACCTACTAAACAATCACTTTTATACTACTTTCCTATGTATTTAGTAAAGGTAAACATAAATGGGAATGATGGTTCACAAAAATCTGCTAATGTGAACTCCATCTAATGTGGGACCCAACCAAAGGTCTTTCTGTTCCCTTTTAATGTGTACTAGTTCTTGATTTCAACATCTGTATAATTCACTGTCACTGGGGTGACACAGAAGAACTAGCAAGCAATAAACATGAAACAGCTAAACCATTTATAAAGACAAGAACTTAATTTGTTTTTATATATAAATCATACACATGATTTAACTATTTAAAATATATATTTTAACAACTACAGATGTTTCTAAAAATGCATTGAATATTTCACAGATGTAAGCTAATGCACTACAGATACTTGATTTATGTAAAAATAAATTACTTTATTAATGTCATGCTTTCAAAGTCACATCATTGACCTTACCTAAATTATATTAAATCCATAATTTTATCAGCCAGGTTTCATTGATTGTATACAAATGAGCAGATATTTCTGCATTTGCTGCCTATTGTGTAGGCTGTGGAATACTAAATATACTTCAAATATTTTTTGGAATTCTGCAAAATAATTTTAGGATTAGTATATGCTACCTACTTTTTATATTAAAAATTACCAGTGAAAAGTAAATTATACTTTATTCATTTTTTGATAGTCAAAATTATTTAATAAACTCTTATGTAAAAACCTTTCAACATACAAGGTCTTCACATACTATATCATCAACTGTTGACTATTCACTATGGCTTGTCATCTAAGTCATATTATATGTCACAAATAGGTGAAGAAAAGTTAAAGCAATTTGAAGATGTGTGGGTGGATGCTTCCAACATAACCCTTCACATGAATCCAATATTCCACAAATATTCATGCAACTTTTGTTTTCCATTAACACCTTTGTGAAAAAAGATATAGATTTGTATGAATGTTTAATGTGACTGAGGAAAAAGGGTCAAGAATACTATCAAAGTATAGTGGTTTTTCTTTGTTTGCTTGCTTTTAATTTACATGGAAGATATTTTCCCTGTATTCATCTAACTCTGCTTGTTGATTATGCTCTATTGATTAGCATGAAGAGAGCCTCATAAATAAGGTGTAGGGCCCAAGTTAATAAATCATTTTCTGCCAGTTTGTGTTAAAAATAATTTGATCTTTGACTGCACTGAAATAATTTTCCTCTTCCATTTTACACTAAAACACCCAAAGAAAATAATACACTTCTTGTTGTTTTCTAGCTGTATTATAATTACACATACTGTGCTATTTGCTTACCTAGCAAAATGGAGGTTGGTTCTTATATATATGGAACATATTGAGTCAGATAACTCTAGATGCTGAAATGATGATATTCTCTTTCCTTAAATCATACGATATCTCAATGCACATTTTTTTATTTGATTACCAATACGTTATCTAAGAACTTTTGTCTACAAACATCTACACTTGGTTCTAGGCAGACAAGGTTCTTTGGATAAATCTGATATCGTTTATTAGACCAACTCAAATAGTTGGAAAACTTCTTCTTAGAAAGCTTTTGGGTTTAACTACCTTTTGTCAATCTGAGGAAGCATCTGCACTTAGTGTGTATGCTTCCTAAATGGAATGAATAGTAAAGAAGCCAGAGACTGGTATTCATCCAAGAAATCCAGTCATTAAAAATGTAAATCAAGGAGTCAGTGATGGGGGGCAGGAGGGGGAGGGAAGAGGAATAACTGTAGATGATAAATAGTGGAGATGTACTTGGGGAATTAGGTGTTAGGCAGGTTATAATGTATCATAAACCAATGTCTATATTTAGTCCATGTTTTTTAGTATCTAAGAGTTTGATGAAGAGAAGTTCATTGGCTCGTCCGTGAAAGGTATTTTGTAAATTCCTTTTGAGGATTAAAACTGAGAGATTGGAGAGAGAGTGGTTTTCTTGCAAGAAATGTGTTCCCACAGGTAATTTGGTATTCTTGCCTTTGATAGATTTCCGATGTGCATTCATTCTGATGTTCAGTTGTTGTTTGGTCTCTTCTACATATTTTCTATTAGGGCATTTGGTGCATTTGATGAGATACATCACATTTTTGGAGGTGCAGCTGTTAGATCCAGGAATACTGATGGTTCTGTTGTAGGGTGTAGCACTTATATGGGTGGTAGATATGTGTTGGTGTGTTTTACATTTCTTATCATGGCATGGTGGTCTGGATCCACTTGATGTGTTTGGGACAGTAGGAAGTTTGCTTCTGGTGATGTGTTTAGTGAGATTCGGTGCTTGTTTGAAGGCTAGGATGGGTGGTTCTGGGAAGAACGAAATTCTCAGAAGAATGAGAAAAGGGATAGTATGTGCAGACCATAAATCTTGGGTATAAATCTGATGTAACAGAGTGGAGTAGTAGTCCTCAATGCACATTTCAAGAGTTGTGACAGAAACATCCTAAATGAATTCTCACACCAAGTTTTTCAGTTGTGTAACTCTATTAACTTCTATCAAGTGTCTCCCTGTTGAATCTAATGTTGAATCTAGTGTAAGTGAAAGGAAATTCAAATCCAAAGTTTAAACAGGATCTCCAAATGAATTATTATGCACCTCTTTTGACATTAATAATAAACCTGAAAAGCATGTGTAAATAAGAATATTTGATAGAAAAACACAGCTGAGGAAAACCTAAGTTTCAAACCTTACAAATGTAGCTTAGGAAGTGAACTTGGGAAATTTTAAATAATTTTCCATTATTATTCAGTTATTTAAAAAAAGTCTTGATAATTTATAACTATATGCAAAAAGAATTAGTGACTGGTTGGTGTTAACATACATGGTTGGCAAGTTTCTCTCATTCAGGGCTTAAGATGAAACAAAATATTTAAAATCAAGCCAAACTCAGCATACCTAGAATTCTAACAGTTTTTACTTTGTTCACCTTATTCTTTTGTTCATTCTTCTTAGAATAATTTGGTTACTGTATCTCAGAAATTTTTTTTTTTTTTTTTTAATTGTATTCTGGACACTGCTGTTCCATAACAGCTATTCTTACCCACCCATTTACATCTGAGGCTGTCTAAACTTTGTATGATTAATATTTTTCCTATCACATCTAACTGGTTTCCCTTTACCCATGTTAATGTTTTGTAAAAGGTGAAAAGGACAGACCAAAACTTTGGGTTTTATCTTGGGAGAGATAAATGGATTGACAATATGAAACGGAGCATTCGAGCATGCCCTGAAATCATTGTAAAGGCATATTAAATTGGATAAACTTCTACAGGCAGTTTAAGTGAAAGATCTATGTGCTAAGTCATCTTCTCAAGGCCTTGTAGAATATTAAGGAGTCCCTTTGATGCTTGTACAAAATAAGCATTGCGTAAGGTGTCATTTAACAGCACAGACTGTATTTAGTTAGAGTACTACAGAGCAATCAAAAACTAGAGCAGTTGGAGGCCAACTTTCTTGACAGACATGCCACAAATGAAGTCCCATGCCCTCCCCAGGTGCACAATAATTGTTAATGTGGCTCAATAAACTCCAGGGCAGTTCTTGCCAGAGTAAGCTGCTCCCAGGTAGAGCAGTTTGTGCTATGAGCCAGGATAGAGCAGCCCCAGGGTAGCAGCAAGCTTGGGTGGGGGGAAGTGGAGGTCAGCTCCAGGCTCTTGGTAGCAGCATCAGGCAGCAGAGGGGCTGACTGGGGCATGAGACTGCTGAAACTGTGGAGTCATGTGGCTGATTCCCCAAACCTACTGCCAGCCCAGGGCTGCTCTACCTGGGCTTAAATTGCTGCAGTCCTGGTCACTGTCCACATGCATGTTACTGTTCTGTAAACAGGGTTGGATTAAGATTCATTGGGTCCCTGGGCCCAGGCCCAGTTCCCCCATGACCCATGTCCTGCTCTGCATCTGTGGGCTCCTTCCCCAGCCAGTGCAGCAGGAGCAGCAGCTGCAGTGGCACATGCTGCCCCCAAGACCCAGGGCAGGAGCCATGGCCACCCCCACCTGCAGGTTCATGTTGGAGCTGGCCCTGGGAGTGCAGAGCTGCTTCCCACCAAGTGTATGTGGCACAGACCAAGCTGTGGGGGCTGCTACAGCTCACTCTGACTGCAGCAGCACCCGGCGAATATGGAGGATCATGGCTGGGTCAGGACCTGGCTGCGCTGAGGTCACCCCACTGCTAGCAGGTCCCAGCCATACACTGTGCCTGGCTCCACTCCCTGCTGCCAGTGGCTTTGGCCACTCCCTGGGCTCCAGTCTAGTCACATTCCACCCAGTACCTGGCAGCCATGGTCCACTGCATCATGCCTGCGTTAGCCTGGCCACTGGTTTCATCTGTTCCAAGGCAGGGGCACCCATGCCTGGGCCCAGCCGGCCCATGAGTTAATCCACCTATGCCAGTAAAGTACTCTGCCATAAGATAGTACTGTCCCCAGGGTGTAGATGGTGACACTTTACTGCAGAGCTAATTAGTCAACTCTGCAGTAAAGCTCATGTGTAGATACACCCCTGAATATCATGCTGATCTCTTTGCTCTGTCCAATCAACAGCTCCCCTCTCTGATTTCTGGTCTGTTCTCCCTTCCTGGTCTGCTGCTCTGCTCCCTGCCCTGTGTCACTGTGTTGGCTGCCCCCTCCTCAAACTGTCAACCAGAGGTTTGCCATGCACATGTCCCACAGATTGGCTAAAGGATTTTATCTATAAGAAGTGGTCTCAATAAATGGTCTGTTTTGCTACAGTGAAGCCCTCAGATGAAAAAATTCAAAGTTAAAACATACAGTGTGTCCCTGAGAAGTAATCTGATCTGTCTGCCTTCTGTCATTCTCAGAAGGAACTATACCACTGATTTTTCCAGCGATAGTAGTTCTCTGCCAAAAAGGGTTCTTTGCCCTTATTTGTAAAGCAGCATTAAAGAATAGAACTTCATTTTTTCTACAGGCAAAAATTTGGATTTTAGGTAGCTCAACCCTATTAGTAAAAACCTTTTGCCCATTTCGAATACAGATTATTCATTTTATATAAATTACTATATTAGAACATTGCATTGCTCTGGTTATGATTTTGTTAGAATATTTATAATAAAACTTTTGCCTAAGACTTTAAAACTTACATTTTTTGTCAACTAAGTAATGGCATTTTTTCCAAACTGACAAAAAGTATTGCAATTATAAGTGTGTCAGTACTGAAATTAACTGGCTGCTGTATATCTCCAAAGATCAAATAAAAAGTATGATTCTGATTACTTTTAAAATACTCTAAGGCAAAACACATTTCATAACAACATAATTAGTCAGTCACATAGCTATTAAAATGGATTTCTTCCCTAATACTACATAAAATAATTTCATAAAATGAACCCCCCACACGCATACTTTCATGAAATATTCTAGGCAATTTGACACACTAAACTAAAATGTGTATATATCTAAATTAGGGCCCCCAAAGTAACTATATGTACTTAAGTAATACTGTATATGCCCCGACCTTTTATGCTTTGATATCAATATGGCCTGTGACCATAGTGCAAATGCTGTGGGAATCATAACTACAATTTGTCTGACTTTTGCACACCAAAACATTTTATTTGCTCTTTCTCATTTTTAAATTTGAGAAAATAAAGATAATAAATGAGTTCACATTAAATTAAGATTGAATAGGACTGTAAATCCATGCAAATATTGTACTAGTCAAATCCACAGCCTTCCTGCCTTTGCGACATGTATAGAGAATGATATCTTTAAAAGGCTCTGGTAGAAAATGGTTGGAACCAGCTGTGTTATGCAAAGCCACTTAAATTGCAATATCAGTACTTAGAGAGGCAATGAAACAGATCTTTGTCAGACTGCTGCCATAGTAGGAAGCACCCAAACCTCCACAATTCTAGTTTCAGAGTTAACAAAAAGTGACAATTTTTGCATGATCTGGCCACAGAAAGCAGTATATAGCTGCAACCAAACACAAGTGCATGCCTGCAGACAGCTTAAAAATGGCTATTGGGGTGAAAAACTGACCCCTCATTGCATGAGGTATCAGACAAAAATGTTTCAAAATGTAGCATCTTCTGTAACCTGTATCTGCAGAGCTCCCAGTCTGTTCCTACTTTCAGAAAGAAAGGGGAGAAAGGGAGGGGAGGGAGATCAGTCTGGGGGTTTTGCAGTTCCCCTTGGAAGGTATGGAAGATGAATTGGAACACCCCCCCAAGCCAAGATGGGGAGGGGGCTCCAATTCAACCACCCCAGCTGGGAAGCCACAAGAAGCAGCTCTCTCCACTGCCTTTTTCCCTCCTATTCTGAAAATAGCAAGCACTGGCAGTGAGCCTGACCATTGCAAGGGGAACCTGGCTGCAGGGTCCTAACCCATAGCTTGATTCCCAGCCTCCACCCCCCTGAAACCAACAGTGAACTTCTGTTTGGTCTGGGGTAACACTGTAACTCATAAAATGCAAAAAATTTTTATGAGTTACAGCTAGAAGCTGCACTTCTGTCTGCACTCAAAACATTCCTCTTTCCTCACAAATGTTATTCATGTATCGCATCACCTAGCCTTACCCCGAAGACTAAAATTTTCCCTGTTTGAAAGATTTAAAATTGATTGTGATGAGGACACCCAGTTTAGGATTGAAGGACCCAGCTCCTGGCATCTTGCAAGGAAAGCAGAATGTAAGTTTTTGTTTGTTTGTTGTCTTGCTTTTATGGTTACAAAAGGAAAGGTTTGAAAAGATAGAGTGAAATGCTATGATATCATCATAAATTAATATAAAAGTTGAAAAAATAGCTCTAAAAGGCATACGCATGATCCATATATTAGAATGGCATAACAACTACATTCCAACGCAGGGATTGAGTTTATCAGAAAAGTGCAGCAGAGAAGACACAACTTGGCACTAGGATAAAAAAGAGGAACTTCCTTACTGCTACTGTTGTCCAGGACAGAAAACAGCGCCTTGCTGGGATAGAAAAGGCATCCATGCTTGTACTCCTGCTTGTCTTTTAAGAAAAAGGAATCTTACTTGCCACTCTAATTACACTTAGACACAACATATAGTTTTAGGGGAGTCTCAGAGTAGAGACTGTCTCAGGCCAAGTCTGCCTAAAGTTAATTCAGTGACAGAGGAAGGTTGTTTGTTAATAGAAAAGCTCTCTAGGCACTGCTTGTCATCCCATCCTAGGAATATAATAAGAAGGTGGTGAACACTTTAGAGGGAGTGGGAGGTGCCAAGTGGTTAAGAATTGATTGTAAATACTTTCTATCCAGTATCACTGAAGTATTGTTTCCTGAGTGACTTAAAAAACTGACAGGATAGTTAAGGAATGTAAAGAAAACATTAAAATGATAATTGTCTGATTTGCAAAAGAAAAGGAATAATATCTAGCTGTGTGTATATATGCGTTAACTTATGCTTGGATGGTTCAAAGAAGAAGGTATGTATGCAGATGTATGTTCTAATGAAAGGTTTGGATTTTGTACCCTGGTGTATCTTGCCTTTGTCATTTGGACTGAGTAGCCAACTGGCAGTGAATAAAGGCTGTTTGGTTTCCATTTGATTTCTTTTACTCCCTGGAAAATCATCAGAAGTGGGGCTAGAAAAGTACCCCTGGAAGTTGCAACACAGTTTTTCCTAGTTAGGGATACCAACACTAAATATACCTCTGAGGCTGAATTTTATCAGGATCATCAAAATAAAAGGAAAGTAACTTAAAATAAAGCTTTTTCCTCCTGTAGTTCCACTACCCAACAGACAGATTTCTTTCAAAACAAAATATAAGAAAGGTGCTCCTATGTGAGTCAGCATTTGAAACTACTTAGAAGCTACTCTCCAGCCCTTCTTATCTTGGTCACCTTAGAAACCCATTTCCCCATCAAATTTCTCCCAAAAAACTTCTTTCAAACCCCTTGCTCAGTGATCTGCACCCTTAGCACTTTCCAAGAACTCCACTGGTTGACTGCAAGAAAAAAGAAAAAAAATATGTATTATTTAATAAGGTTTACTCAGAACGGTGAAAACTTTTCTTGACTGCTGAATTCTAACTCTTCTGAATTCTCGCTTCTACCTCAGCCCTCATTGAACTTTATTCCATTTAGATTAAAAATCTTTTGCCAAAAAAGAACTATCATTTTGTTTGTCTGTAAGTTTAAGCCTACCTATAGAAACAGATCAAATAAATAATTACAATAAATTGCATTAAGTCATATAATAGTGATAATAACATTCTAATGTGTGACTACACATCCTATCATGTGCATCTTTGAAAAATAGATTTCTCTACTACTCTTTTACTATAAGCACATAAATAGGAAAACAAAATAATCAAATACCTGCAATTACAAAACCTTCATAGTAGCTTCCCAAGAAGCTGCTTTTATAATGTATCTAACTAGGACCTAATTGGGGTGGGGGGGCGGTAATTGCAGGCCTAAATTCACCTGTGACATGTTTAAGGGTTTTCTTTAAGAGCTAGCAGTCTTGCTTTAGGAGTTTAGGAAGAAACAAGGATTCCAATGAGAGCTGTTTTGAAGAGTCTTTTTCTTTTGTCTAGGCAGATGTCTTGTTGTGTAAGATTTAGCTCTGAAAGATAGTTTTAAAGGTCCAATTATCTTTAAAATCTATTTAGAGTTTTACTAGATTTCCCCTTCTCCCCCTTTAGGTTTACATCAGAACTGAAAACAGAGATTAAAATCCTGCAACACAAAGTCTTAGATCTGTATAGGTAGGGTCCCTACAAATTCTGAACTCAAGAGGCTTAGTAACCAGTTTTAAAAGTCCCAACTTCTTATGACTAGTTTTAAGATATATAAAAATTATATAAGAGGGATCTTATCAATGAAGGTTATTGAATCACTGCTGGTTCTCTGATGTATCTTTCCTAAATGTACATACTTATCTATGGGATCACTAGGATAATAAAAAAGAATATACCATTGTCAGTATTTCCCAATTTTATATACTATCCATCATTAGCATTATTCTCTTTATTTTACAAAAGGCTTTCTAAACTTCATAACTCCCAATAGTTTTAAATAAGCGCTATGATTCTTAACAATGATGATATTTAAAAAGCAATCTTTTATAATAGAAAATTATGATTAGTCCCAATCCCTATCCTGAACTACAGGCTGCTTATGGTAATGAAGGATGTTTAGCAGTAATACTGGATGTTTCTCTTCTCGAAGAGTACTTCATTTCCCTAAACAATATTCTGTATCTGTGACAACAGGGAAAGTTCTCTGCTCATGTTTCCTCTTCTGCTCCTCATAACACACATCCTTATCTGAAACATGCTTTCTGTAGACCAAGTGCAAATGTTGGGGCAGGCTGGCCTCTCTTTAGCAGATCCAGTTTTCAGAACAGGCAGGAACTCAAAAATAAAATAACTTGTAAAAATAGGTGGTTGTCACTTTTTCAAAATTATACCCTTGGAGTAGTAACTACATATGGGTGTCTCTTTTGTAAATATACTCACAGGAAAAGGTGCTTGCTTGTTCCTTTTCAGGTTTTACTGCACCCAAATCAGGCAGCTTTAAATATACCCTACAGATACTCTTTAAGACAGTTTATGCTTAGGGAATTGACTATCTTTCTTCTAAGTTAGTAACAGGGCTTAAAACTCTATGCATGGAGGTAGCCAATCATCTTAGCTTTGGAAGCAATGAAAGAACTTAGAAACAAATATGGCTACAGTGCCATTAGAGCATAAAGAATTAATTTTCATAAAAGGTACCTTTTGATAAAAAAAGATAGTATGAAGAATGTACTTGTGACACTAAAACATGAGCAGAAATGTTTTTGATGATGAGCAGTAGTAGCATGCTCTATTATTCAGGAGTCTTTTAAGAGTCTCCTTGCAATCTTTCTCACTGTGGGTATTCTTCCACTTATGAAAACACTTTAGACTGCAATAACACCATTATTTTATTAACACTTGAAGCCTCTATTACAGAATGTATACAGCAGATATATTAATGCATATCTTACTGTCACAGGCTGTCTTCTTAAGCTAGCTACAGTCACTTGGAGAGGCTAGTTCTTGTTAAAGATGGCCAACCAGTTTAACTTAGTTTGCCCAAGTGTGGACCTTACACTTAAACCCCTAGTAAGGTCTATCTAAGTGTGAATGGTACAGAAGTTCAGGACAGTTAAATCAGTCTAAAAAGTGGAAACTTGGACAAGTAACTAGGAAGGAGTATAAAAAAAATTGCTCAGGCATGCAGGGATGAAGTCAGGAAGGCCAAAGCACAACTAGAGTTGCAACTAACAAGGGATGTGAAGAGTAACAAGAAGGGTTTCTACAGGTATCTCAATAGCAAGAGGAGGATCATGGAAAATGTGGGTCCCTTTCTGAATGGGGAAGGCAACTTTGTGACAGAGGGTGTGGAAAAGGCTGAAGTGCTTAATGCCTTTATAAATATGAACTGAATTTGAGCCAGCAGTCTGCCCTTGTTGACAAGAAGGCTAATGGCATACTGGACTGCATTGGTAGGTGTGTTGCCAGCAGGTCAAGGGAAGTGATTATTCCCCTCTATTCAGCTCTGGTAAGGCCACAGCTGAAATACTGTGTTCAGTTTTGTGTCCCCCACTACAGAAAGGATGTGGAGAAGTTGGAGAAAGTCTAGGGGAAACAACAAAAATGGTGAGGGGGCTGGGGCACATAACTTATGAGGAGAAGCTGAGGGAGCTGAGCTTATTTAGTCTAAAGAAGAGAAAACAGAGGTTTTAATTGTAGCCTTCAACTACCTGAAGGGGGATTCAAAAGAGGATGGAGCTAGGCTGTTCTCTGTGGTGGTAAATGACAGAAAAAGGAGCAATGGTATCACGTTGTATCAAGGGAAAATTAAGTTAGATATTAGGAAGATTTTTTTTACTAGGAGGGTAATAAAACACTGGAACAGGTTACCCAGAGATGTTGTGGTATCTCCATCCTTAGAGGTTTTTAAGACCTAGCTAGCTTTGGCTGGGATGAACTAATGTGGGGGGGTTCTGCTTTGAGCAAGGGGTTGGAGTAGATGACCACCTGAGAGCCCTTCCAACTCTAATTTTCTACGATTCAATGATTCTGTCCTGGAGAGAGTCTAACATGGATTAGGTGTAGTGAGACGGATCTAACTGAACTTCTGTACTATTTCCAGGGCAGCCACAGGGCTGTGAAAGCCCAACCATTGGTCTCAGCCCCAGGACTTTGTTTTTTCTAACAACCCATCTACCCAACACCAAGCTATTTTTAGTCCCTAGCTCCTTCCCCCATCCTCAGAGGAACAATCCCCACAACAGACTGGCCAGCCACACCCCATATCCCTCCCCCCAAAACTGCTTACAATGCTGGTTTTACCAGCATTTTCCAGTGCTGGGAGCTGATGAAAGTAAATCAGGATTGGGGCAAGAGTTTCTGGGAAGGCTGCTTGTCTGGAGGTGGGAGAGGCTGAGGGATTAAAAATAGCCCCTGATTACCCCTGCCAATGCCTTCCCCCAATCCTGACAGATTTCAATCAGGATCCCAGGACCAGTGAATGTGGATAAAACTAGCCCTGGAAGCAGTTTACAAGACTGGGGTAGTTCAGTGGCCTTGGCAGAGGGTCACTTGGAGGGCTTGGGAGGGCCTGGGTGCATTTGATGGGATGGAGAGCCTCTGATCCTGCAACTCCCCCAATACGTCTGCAGACCGTGGTAGCCCCCAATCCTGCCAAACCCTCCTGGACTCTGCCAACCCCCCTGAAAACCCTATTAGCCCCCTGATCCCTCCAAAACCCACTAGGACCCCATTGCATGGACTTGGCTCTGCCCCTTCCCCCCTATCTCAAACCAGCACAGCTGGGAGGGGCCCATAGGGCAGAAGCCTCAGCTGACAGCTGGCTGACAACCAATTACTGGCAGGGGACAGGGCTGGGGAGAGAGGGGCCATGCCAGCTGTCTGACACAGCTGGAGCGGGGGTGGGAATGGAAACCCCCCAGTGCACAGCCCTGGTCCCTCCAGACCTGAGTAAGGGCAGGGCTGGGGAGAGGTGCTATGTTGATTCAGCTCTGTGGGAGCCCTGGAGGCAGGGCCTGCTGGGTGCTCAGACAGTGCAGCCAAGTGCAGGGGACAGCTACTGAGCCTCCCTGTGATGGGGGAATAGCGGGGAGACCACGAAGGACCCTTGGATGCTGGAGGACAGAGGATGCTCTGGACTACCCTAGTTTATGTAAGTTTGGTACCACATCGATCTGGGACTATCTTAGACCAGGTTCCACCATTTATAGTCTAGACTGTGGCCCAAACTTTTGTATGGTTATACGTTTGGTCTGAATTCTAATCACTTAGTAAGAATTATGTGTAATGTCTGTACCTAGCTTTTGTGTTTTAAGCACTGTGCTATCCATTTTCTTTACTGTTAATTTTAATATTTGCTGCTATATTGATTTTATTAGTGAAAGAATGTAGTTGAAATGGAATATACTCTTCAGATTAAGGCTGTTTCCTTTAATTTGAAAAGCATACTGGGAAGGCAATCATTGTTTACAATACTTTTGTATATAGATAACCATTCAGCATCAACCTATATGGTACACAAAGGAGCATACACCTTAATACCAAGACATGGTAAGCAAAACACACACACACACACACACACACACACACACACACACACACACCCCCCCATAAGTGTGCAAGAAAAAGATCAAATCATGTCATTTTTTTCATCGATCACACACATTAAACACCATGCTTTTATGGACCTGTTTACATTTTTTTTATTGAATTAATGACTTTCTGCCTTCACATGGGAGCATAGAGAGGGAGGTTGGGAAGTGAATGAAGCACAATGGCCCAGAACATTTGAGAAGACTTTACACTGAGGAGGGGAGATATGGGAATTGGCTTCCTTGAGTGCCCCGTCCTCAGATGGTTAATAAGACATAGTCTCTGTGCCCCCCGCCAGTCTGCTGCTCAATATATAAGAAGAAATTCTCTGCTGCTGTATCTAAGAGTCCATGCAGTACTAATTATAAATGTAACAAAGTATAACGGTATTTATGATTATTTACATGGTACACACTATGTTCGAAGTTTGGAGCAATGTTACAGCTAATGACTTCGTAGGGAAGCTGCCTGGTATGCTATAATATGATACAATCAAAAGTGTGTGTTAGCTAATTGATGTTTACACAATGCTTTGAAGAAATGGAGTATTACCCTATATAAATGCTGAGTATGATTAAGCCTTTGAAGGATGCTAGTTGTGGCATAACTCTTAAATTCAAAATCTGTATGTGCATGCACATTAAATTTAAATTGTTTTGATACATAGATGAATTAAAGCTGGTTGGATTATGTATAGTACTAGCTCTATTACTACCCAGAGATAATTTCTCTTTTCTCTCTAAAAGTAAGTGGATTGTGTTTGAGATTTCAGCCTAAGAGATGATTAGGTTTTTTTTCCTTTCATATTTTGAGAATATCATGTATTGACTTCATGTTTTAGCACTACTATGTTATATACAATTAGTAAAACTCTGTCTTGAGGGTATATGAATGAAAAAATAGGAAGTGATAACATTATATGGTAAATCTACAGAAAATAAGACCCTTTCCCCTTGTTCTATTCTCACTGGGAATAGAACAGAATTGAAATTTCACAGGTGTGTTGTGTGGGGTTTTTTTCTAGGAGTGGAGGAAAAAAATGTGTCCTCAGAAAATGGCAGTCCCTTCACAAGCATGGATTTTCTCTTAGATTTGCAGGAACTGACCCCATGGGTTGTTAAATCCACTTTAGTTAGACTGAGTTTCAGTACCCATTAGTGAGTGAATCCCACTATCTCCACTTTTCTTTCTCTTGCTACTTAATGAACTGTAACCATCTGAAATAATTTCTGAGTTATAGACTTTATTATGGGCCCATAGGTTACAGTGTTGTTCATGTTGTTTACCTGATTGACATAAAAGAGTTGAGAAACTGCTGTTCTAGTACATTATTATAACCAGGCACTCTGGCTAGGGACAGGCATTACACATAAACTAGGTCAAGGGATCAGAAACTGGTTTAAACCTGTAAAAGAACATACATTCAGTACACATAAATGATTTTTAAAATAGCCAAAACTGATTTAAGATAAACCTGGTTGAATCTAGTATGAGACAACTGATTTGAGTCACACTGGTTTATGCAACTTCTGTCCCAGACCCCTTCCTTGTTTAACCTGGGAGAGTCCTCCAGCATGCCAGATGCTTTGCAGCTTCAGAGGGCAAGGCTGGCCCCACCCCTCTGCTCTCTAGCAGGAGTGAGGGTGTGCCAGACACTGGCCTACCATGGCCCTTTAAGGCAAAGGGGGCAGGGAGGGGGGTTATTCCCCCACTCTCTCCCGTCTGTCCCTGGGGGACCCCAGTTAGTGTCTGCCTGGCCAGGGGTGTAGCAGCCCCTGTCAGGCATTTTCTGCCCCTGCTCCCTCACCTGGAGCAGTGGCAGTAGTATGGCCATCCACCTCCAGCAGAGAAGGGTTTAATTTCTGCACTTTCCCTTGTCCCACCTGAATGGCTCTAGCCAAGGGCAGAGCCAGCTGAGAATTCATCTGGGGGAGCAGCTTCTTCTGGGTGGCCCCTTCTACTTGCTGGACAGGGCTTCTATCTCTTCTACCCAGGGCTTATGCTGGCCCTGGCCCCAACAGCTGCGCACAGCATGGACTCACCCCTCCCCCTATCCCCGGCCCAAGCCCTAAACCTGCAGCTGCTGGGCACTAAACTGGGTGTGCCCTGTTCACTGTTCCCCTATCTGGTGGTGGGGTCGCAGCACAGCCTCATATAACTGGTGCCAGGCGCTACTCCTGCAGCTTCCCTGCCATTGGCACCATAACTGTGCCATCAGAGGAAGCCTGCCATGGACTTACTGCTGGCAGCACATGCGCCAGGCAGGCAGACAGCAGCAAAGCCATAGGGGTAGCACCTCACACCTGATACACAGGACCATGTTGTACCTTTGGCTTCCCCACCCCACTGCCTCTGCCCATGGCCAGATGTTCTCTTGGCATGGTCCCGTTAGGGCAAAGAGGTCATCCCCTCTCCCCCTGTGGACTGCAGCTGGGGTTTGCCAGTCTTAGCCACACCCCTGCAGCTTGCCCACAGGCAGGTAGGGAGGGAACTAATTCCTCCCTCTGTCTCCTCTATCCCCTAGGGTTTGACCTGTGAAATTGCTGGAGTTTGGCCCTCACTTCTGTGGCTTGCCTGTAGGCAGGGAGGGGGTTAACTCCTCCCTCTGTCCCCTCTCTGCCCCCCAGGGAACACTGGGGTTTGGCTCCTGCCTCTGGGGCAGGAGGGAACTTATCCTGCTGCTTGCCCCATGCAGGGAGAGATCAGTGGTAGTGGCAGCCAGGGTGGGCAGACCCCAGCTGCAGTTCACCAGAGGCAGAAGGGGGAATAACCCCTCTCCCTGCCCCCTCTGCCTTAAGGGACAATGCCCCACCACTGCAGCAGCCAAGGAGGAGTGCCAGGCAGACTCCAGCTCAGGTCTGTGCTGGTGGAACAGGAAGAGGGAATTAAACCCCTTCCTCAGCCAGTTCACACTTGGCTACTGCTGAGGAACTGGCTATGCTCCCATCCAGCACAGCTTCCCCATAGCCACTACTACTACTAGCCATAGCTTCTACTGCCCTCTGGCTTCTGGCCTGAGCCACTGCAGGCATGTGTCTGCATTTAGTTAATGTCTGTTCACATCTAAATTGTTTCAATCTAGGCAGGTTGAATCAATTCAGGCTCCATCTTTTAGAGTGTCTGCCCCTAATCTCTGAAATAGGACTCCACATTGGCATCATAGTATAGGAAAACTGCTCTAGCACACAAATCCAGGAAGATCAGAGAGGTGCAACACTTAAACTTTGAAATCTGTGGTTTTCAACCTTTTTCATTTGTGGACCCCTAAAAAAAGTTTGCATGGAAGTACAAACCTCTTTGAAGTGTACGCAAGGGTATTCAGATACTTTTGATCAATCATAGTCATCTTTCACACCCTCTCACTCAGGGTCTCTCTCACTCATCACCCCTCTCACTCAGGGTCACTCTCATACCCCCAGGCTTTCTCTTGCTGCTTGGGCATGGCCACAGAGCCCTCCTCTGGCCTGAGCTCAGCCTCAGGGCTCCTTAGGGATGTGGAGCTGGGGTGATAAGGCACCTTGACCTGCCTTTCACCAGGGAGGTAACTGGCCTGGCATTTCCTGGGGGCTCCCACACCACTAGGAGGCCCACTAGACCACTATTCCCAGCAAGATGCAGTTTTATGTCTTACCCCCTTAGACATAATCTTCAGACCCCCAGGGGTCCACAGACCACAGATTGAAAGCTGCTCATTTAAATCGTTTGTCTTTATTTTGAGTGTGTGTAATTTGATACCTTCATTCAATGACAGTGAGGAAAAAAACGATGAGTGTTTAGCCAGCAATTCACTGCAGTTCATCTGTGAATATTGTTTTGATAAGATTTCGTAATTTATGGTTACTTGTCAGTAAAATCTTTTATGTTTACAAATAAATATATTGGTGCTGCTATTTCAGAAAAATGTGTGGTGCTGAAACATTGTAAAGCAGAATATGGGAGGGCATGAAGGCAAGCCAATGCTGATAAAAATGTATGTTTTTCACTTTTATGCCTAATATGTGTTTTAAAAAAAATATGGGCTGATGATATTTTGAAAACTGCTTAGACATTTACTAAAAATTTTGGGAAAAAAGGATATGAAAAGTAGACAAATGATTTTAAGGGATTATGATGGCTTATTTTCCCATATGTTTAGAAGTAAAGACTAGCATTACAGTAAGTCAGTTTTTCTAAACACAACAAGAAAAGGAATATCTACTATTTGGATATTTTTAAATAGTCTCTCATAATACCTTCCTGATAAATGAACCAGAGCACTGCCAGGCAAAAATGGGGAGGATGAATAGAAGCACTATTGTCCTTGTACTAGCTTTACTCTCAAACTGCAGAGTCTTTGCTATTTGAGGGGAGAAAATATACATATATATTCTATTAGGGTTCAATGCATTATATGTTGAATGCCACAAACATTCAGTCATATTTTTTGCCCCAAGAGTCATTCATGAAAGCAGTCATCAAAGTGAAGAGACATTGACCTTTTGTTCCCTTAACATTTCATCCACATTCAGCCAACTTTTTAAGTAATGTTGAATTATGTCTGACCGTCAACTATGAATATGTTGAGAGCCTTCAAGGACCATGTTGTCATAATTAAAGTTTTGGAGCCTGCATTATGTTGTTAAGAAGTTTAATGAATGCTCAGGTCAATCACTGTAAGATATTAAAATAGGGTTTCAAAACCCTTCACTGGTAATTATGGTGAAATAAGAATGCTAAACTTTTACCACTGATCTCAACTGAGATGATTTAGTAAACATGACTTAAGACTCAAGAAAAAATTGGATGTTTATCTTGCTGGGATCCTGTTACCCCAGCTGACTTCCTGCCCCTGGAGCAGGGGGCTGGACTCGATGATCTTTCGAGGTCCCTTCCAGCCCTAATGTCTGTGAAATGCTCAACAAAGCAAAAACATGTATGACCTGTGACCACTTTGTTCTTTAATGCCAATGGACATCTCAGGAAGAAATGTTTATTTCCTGAACTTCTGTGATTTTTCCTTTCCCTATATTATTAAAGGATAGCATGGTGATTTTTAAATGAAATCTGAAGCCTGAATTGTTGAATTAATTATTTCTGTGCCAAGGAATTCTAAATAAAGCAAAGCTTGATTTTGTTTCTGCTTGTACCTTAATTCCAGTAGTAAGCTAAATGTCCACTCACAACCACAAATAGTAGGATATCTAAATGGATTTTTGTTTTGTTCCTGCACCAACTCATAACTTCCACAAGACCCTTGGGAGTCATATTTTTAGTTGGAAAACGATTTTTTTTTAAATACCAAAAATATATTAAAACATTCACAATGTTTGAACAGACACTTCACAGGCTATGCCAATTCTTTTGAAATAATTCTGAATTATATTTTTAAGAAAAGTTAAGAAGTTTGTTTCTGAGTGATTGCTAACATTCATTAAGAAGTTCGTAAATATCCCACAAATGAGTTCTAATGAATACAAAATGAGATACATATTTATTTTGAACTGGTTGATGCACTTACATATTGCACAACCATTCATATAGTAGAAATGTGTAACATGGTGGCCTCCTCATCTGGTCTCCGCTGGCTGCCCTGCTCCTGGGATAAGTGCCTGCTTTGCTCTTCTGCCATGCTTTTGGAAAAAAAGAGAGTTGTTATTAAGGCAGGAGGCTACCCATTACTACCCCTGCTGACAAGGGCCTAATACCTGCTCCGACCTCCCCTCCACGGGACCCATGCCTCACAGATGTTATTCTAGTGTTACTTCTTTGGCCTATGGCCAGAGCAAACTGCACACACAGTTGTAGCTCTTTTTTGCAGTCCCTGAGGGCCACTCACATACCACCCCTCTCTCATTGGGGTCCCACTCACTCTGCTGGCTCTTACCCAGCTTCTTTCATACTGCCCTCTTTCTCAGGGCCACACTCATCCTGCCTCGCCTCAGGCAGGATGATTTTTGGGCTTAGCTCTCTTTGCCTCAGTCAGGCACAGCGCAGTCTGTTTGGTGTCTCCTGCTACCCTCACCTGAGGGTTGACAGAGTGATTCTACAACTATTTCACTCCTGGTCCTTCGCCAGGCCACTATGCCTCCACTGGAACTTCTCAGCTGCCCAAACCCATGGGCTGCTCTTTTTGTCACCCCGCTCAGGGTATCTCTCACACCCCCAGACTTTGCCTTGCTGCTTGGGTGTGGCTCCAGGTCCCTTCTGCAGCCTAAGCTCTGCCATAGGGCTCCTTAACAAGCCCTGGGCACCCCCTGCTAATTAGAACACCACCAGGGAGGTGGGGCTGGGGTTATAAGGTGTCCTGACCCACCATTCACTGGGTAGGTAACTGGTTTGTCACTTCCTGGGGGCTTGCATGCCACTAGGAGCCCCACCAGATCCCCCTTGCGTGCAGTTTTATATCTTACCCAGGACAAAGGGGTCATGTGTCATTAGAAAATATCTTTAGACCTGTCCAGCCTATGCCTTTTTCTTTTTAATTTTTGCAGAAATGTATATCACAGGCAACAATGTGTCTTTGGTTAGAGCAACAACATAACTATATTTAACACAAAGCAATATCCTGATGGATTCTATATTCCTTTTGTGGTCCAGATTTCCACTGATTACCAAAAGAACTATGTATGTTGAAGGACTATAGTGGGTGCATCTACACATGCACTTCACTGAGGGAGTAGTCTTATTAGCTTTGGAGTAAAGCATCACCGTCTACTCATGTGCTGGTATTAGGACACAATACACTAATTAACTCCAATGTAAGATAGTACTGTGGGTTAGTCAGGGACAATACTATCTTATGGCAGAATATTTTACTGTGCTGAAACTCATGTGTAGATGCTGAATGGAGGGAGAATTGTGCTTGGTCAGACCAGCCAGCCAGGGGCCTGCTCCACACTCACTCAAATTTCTGCTGTCTCAAACATAGACACTGTGCCTGGGAGCAGTTTTCTCTGGCTCAAACTGCTCTGGAGTTTATTGCTTCATATTTAATTGCATGTGTAGGTGCACCCAATGTAAACATAATTTTAGGAGTGGTAAAATAGTCTAAGAAAAACTTATTTTCAATAAAGTAAAATCCTATAAGTCAGTAAAGTTAAAGTATGCAATAAAAATGAAATGGGGAAGAAGGATACCAAAATAGTTGTCTATAAGCATGAATAAAACACACATTTCCATTTTAATATGAAGTAGAAATGTTTCATTCTATTCACAAGAGAACAGAAACAATACTAAGCTTTTGGAACTTGCCAGTAGAGAAATTGCCAATGCAGAAGTTGAAAAAGTGATGCAAAAAGTTATATTCTGCATTAAAAATGTATTTGAGGAAATTGCTAAAGTTTGCAGATATATTCTTTATGCAGATGTTAGATGTATAAGTGCATGTATGCATGTATATTATACATTTCTGAATTATTTTTTGGGGGGCTCATAAATAGATCCTAATGTTTGCTGTTTGTTTTTTGGTCTCAAACTTAAATTTAAAAGTTTTGCACCGATCCAGATATTCATATTAGCAAAGGCATCGAATTGTTATGGAAACCTTAATAAAAGCTATTTTAAAACTCTGAGGCAAGGGTTTTTGTGGGTGATATCTTCATAGGACCAACTGCATGATTGGGATAAAGTTAGATAAGCTCTCAAGTGCAAAGCATTCTTCATCAGGTGACTTGATGAAGAATGCCTTGCATTCAAAAGTGTGTCTAACTTCATCCTAATCACACATTTGGTCCCAAAAGATATAACCCACAAAATGCCTTGCCTCTCTCATAATTCCTGAACCACCACAGCTACAACATCACTCCAATGTTACTTAATCTCTGTTATGCATTCTCATTCTGAGTTATATCAGCTGGCATGTGCATTTTTTAAACAGATTTAATATTTTATATACAATAACTTGCGTCACTAGTTCAAATCAATTCTATTTGATATTGACATCTGATTTCATAAGTTTTTTTAATAGCAGTGTTCAGTGGCCTCAGTCTGTGTCAAAAAGGAAAAGAATTTACATATAAATCACCATAATCCCTACATGTTGACACACTTGTTAGGGTCTGAGAAGTCAGAACAGACAGAGACTTTTATTTCACTATGCAAGTAATGAAGATTTCAGTGCTTCATGGTGGGGGTGGGGAGAGGGGAACCTTGGGTTCTTTTTGCCCATGTATTTATTTGGGATTTTTTTTTAATATATAGGAAATTCTTTTTTACGTGTAATCTTTACAAGAATTAAATTAACATGCAAATAAAAATTATAACTTATTTTAAAAGTTTCATAGTTTCATAGTGCTTAGGGTTGGAAGGGACCTAAACAGATCATCAGGTCCAACCCCCTCCCCCACAGCCACCAAATCAAGAGCCATCCGCAAGAACAGCCCAGCTAAGACAGGCAATGACCACAAGAAATACCCAGGTAAGCGACAGGGGCCCAGATAGTCCTTGGATTAGGGGGCAGTGCATACACCTCCAGGAGGCATTTAATGCCTCTACGTTAATGCTCATAGTATGGGGATCAAGCAGGAGGAAGCTGCCCCCCTGTTAGCTAACACATACCCAGACATAGTGGGGCTCACTGAAATTTGGAGGGACCCAACGCATGACTGGGTGGTAAATATCAAGGGCTATAGGCTGTACAGGAGAGATAAAACAGTGAGGAAAGGTGGGGGTGTAGCACACTACATCAAAGAGCAAAATACATCCTCAACAAACAGCACTAGGTCAGAGGAGAGGAAGATTGAAGTGCTCTGGGTCCAAATACAAGGGGGTGGGGGGGAAAGGACTTAACGGTGGGGGTTTACTTCAGGCCACCCAACCAGGAGGAAGATCTGGACTGGGAATTCTCAGGTCAGCTCATGAAGGTAGTTAAGTCGAGGGACATGGTCATCATGGGTGACCTAAACTATCCAGACATCTGCTGGGAAAAGCAGTCACTTACATAAGCTCCTAACTGAGTTACAGGACCTCCATCTAACTCAGAAGATGCACAGTCCCACCAAGGGAAATGCCTTGTTGGACCTGGTCCTGGCCACGGGAGATGACCTGGTGAGTGGACTGCAGGTTCTTGACCACCTGGGCAATGGTGATCATCACCTACTGAAATTCACCATCCAGCACAAGGTGTCAAAGGTCTGCAGCAAGGCAACAGCCCTAGACTTCAGGAGGCTGGATTTCAATGAGGTAAGGAGACTAGTTGAGGGAGGCACTGAGGTCCTGGAGTGGAGGGGAATTGGGACTCTGTCGAAAGACACTGAAGTGCCTGCTCCTATAGAAGGACAAGGTTGCCGGGGCAACCACAGGGGTCAGCTGACCAGGAAGGGGCAGGGCCTGGCGTATATAAACCAGGCAGACTGAGACCAGAGTCAGTTCCCCTCTGGCACTTGGGGAAGGTGGAGCTCTGAGAAAGCAGGCCAAGTTGAGAAGCCTGATGGCCTGAGCAGCTTATGGGTGAGGATACTAGGTAGAGGAACCCCTGGCAGGGATGGAATTGATGATTAGCCAGAGGGCTTAGGGTTTACGTTTTAGCCAGGAGGCTTGAGTTTGAGTTGGGGCCAATTAGCGAATGGTTTTGTTTGTTGTTAAACCGGAGGACCGGGAGAGGCTATAAGGGGTTGGAGGAGGCCTCATGGGAGCTCCCCAGTAGTGTGGGGGTTCCTGGTGCCAGAGAGGGCACAGCAGTCTGGTGTCAGAGAGGGCACAGTAGTTAGGGGACCCCAACCCTGAGAAGGGAGTTCAGTGGATTGAGGGCCAGGTAAGGCTGAGGCCACCTGAGCCCGATTGTGGGAAGCCCCAGTGGGGCGTAGGCCCCGAAAAGGGGGTCTGAAGGCCAGGCACGGCTACTGCCACCTGAGTCTCAATTGTGGGAGCTGCGAGGCAATGCCCCAGTGCGGGTGGCGTGATTGCAGAGGCAGGCCCCAGTGCGGGCGGCGTGATCGCAAGCAAGGCCCAGTGGGGCGGTGTTGTGTGGGAAAAGCCCCAGGGAGGGTGATCATACACAAACCGCGGGGAAAAGGCCCAGGGCGGGCAGCAGCTGCTCCGGGGAGAAGCCCCGGAGAAGGCGAGCATATAGAGGCAAGCCCGGAGGACATCCGCAAGGGTGCGGGCTATAGAAACTGACTCAACAATGTCCGGTACATCTAAGAGGTACGTGGTACCTTTGGGGCATGGTATAAGGGGTGGTAGGAGCCACGCATAGCCCATAAGGCTGGGTGCAACAAAGATCAAGCTATACAGAGCAGGGGCCAGGATAAATAAGAACACCATGTCCAAGGGGACAAAAAGGCAGCCTCCCTTATAATACTTTTGATCATCAAAGACGTGGTGGGCAAGAACAAGGGTGCTTGATCACCAACTTGGCACGGTAGGGGGCACCAGGAGAGATCATGGCCACTCCTAGGACCCCACACTGTGACAGAGTCCAGGAAGAGTGGTCATTCCTTAAGGAGACGATCTTCCAAGCCCAATGCAGTTCAAAGGGGGCAAGACTGCTCAAAAGCCCTCATGGCTTACCAAAAGCATCCAGGAACATCTCAAAGCTAAAAAGGAGGTGTACATCCAATGGAAGGGAGGGGCCATCACCAAGAAGGACTACACTTCTATTGCTCAAGACCATAGGGAGGCTGTTAGGAAGGCTAAAGCAGAGATGGAACTGGGACTAATGACCTGGATCAAGGATAACAAGCAGTACTTTTTTAAATATATAGGGGGTAAAAAGAAGGTACCAGGTAATGTAGGGCTTCTGCAGGACATGCTAGAAAAACTGGTGGTTACACCAGATGACAAAGCTAACCTCTTTAACAATTTATTTGCCTCCATTTTTTTGAGCAGGGACCGGGGCATCCCCCACACTCGGATCCCCGATGGACCCAGGGGAGGCGTTGCCAGGCCCAGGGGCAGTGAGGACCTAGTCAGGAAACTTCTGGTGGGACTAGACATGTTCAAATCAGGAAGTCCTGGTGATCCCCCCCAGAGTACTGAGGGAATTAGCAGAGGTCATTGCAGGACCCCTGGCACAGCTTTAGGAGTACTCATGGTGCTCTGGCAACGTGCTGGAGGGCTGGAAAAGGGTCAATGTGGTCCCCATTTTCAAAACAGGAGGAAGGAGGACACAGGAAACTACAGGCCTGTTAGTTTTACTTTGGACCTAGGGAAGCTCTTTGAGAGGTTTATCCAGGAGCACATCTGTGATGGACCAGCAGGGGAGAACTTGCTTAGGGGCAACCAACATGTGTTCATTTAAGGCACCAACCTGTCAGACCAACCTGGTGGCCTTCTATGACCAGGTCACACAATCCTTGGATACAGGTGTCACAGTGGATTTAGCCTTTCTGGGCTTTAGGAAAGCCTTTGACACTGTCTCTCACCCCATTCTCATTAAAAAATTAAGTGATTGTGGCTTTGATGCCTACACAGTTAGATGAGTTGCAAATCGCCTGGAGGGCCACACCCAGGGAGTGGTGGTGGATAAGTCTTTTTTGACCTGCAGGGATGTGGACAGTAGGGTCCCCCAGGGCTCAGTCCTTGGGCCAGCACTGTTCAACATCTTCATCAGCGACTTGGACAAAGGGGTGAAAAGCACCTTGTTCAAATTCATGGATGAAACTAAGAAGTGGGAGAAGTGGGCATGCTAGAAAGGAGGGACAGGCTGCAACTGGATCTGGACAGGTTACAGGGGTGGGCAGATGAGAATAGGATGGGATTCAATACTGACAAGTGCGGGGTATTGCACCTAGGGAGAAAGAACCAGCAGCAAACCTACATGCTGGTGAACTCCCTTCTCATCATCACAGGGGCAGAAAAGGATCTTGGAGTCATTATTGATTCCAAAATGAACATAGGCTGTCAATGTGGGGACACGGTCAGGAAGGCTAACCACACCTTGTCATCCACAGATGTATCATGAGCAGGTCCAAGGATGTGATCCTCCCCTTCTATGCGACACTGGTCAGGCCACAATTGGAGTGCTGTGTCCAGTTCTGGCCTCCTCACTTCAGGAGAGATGTGGCCAGCATTGAGAGAGTCCAGAGGAGGGTCACTTGCATGATCAGGGACAGCAAGGCAGGCCCTATGAGTGGAGGCAATGGGACCTGAACCTGTTCAGCTTCCACAAGAGAAAACTGAGGGGAGATCTGGTGGTCATCTACAAACTGGCCAAGGGGGACCAGTGTGGGAGAATCCAGTTCCCCTGAGCACTATCGAGAGTAACAAGGAATAATGTCCATAAGTTGACTGAGAGTAGGCTCAGGCTAGATATCAGGATGCACTACTTCAGCGCGGCTAGGATCTGGAACAAACTTCCAAGAGAAATGGTGCTCACTTCTACCCTGGGGGTCTTCAAAAGGAAGTTAGATAATCACCTAGCTGGGATTGTTTGACCCCAGCATTCTTTCCTGCCATGGCAGGGGGTCAGACTTGATGATCTACTTAAGCCTCTTCCAACCCTACCAACTATGAAACTATGAGTGCTGGGGTCATAACACCCAAGCCAAATATCTATCCAGCCTCCTCTTCAAGACGCCCAAAGTAGAAGGCAGCACCGCCTCCCTTGGGAGTCCATTCCAGAGCCTGGCATCCCTAACCATAAAGTAATGCCTCCTGATGTCCAGCCTGAACCTTCTCTCTAACAATTTGTGGTCATTATTCCTAGTAACCCCCAGTGGTGCCTGAGGGAACAGAGTCTCACCCAATTTCTGCTGGTTCCCCCTGGTGAGTTTGTAAATGGCCACCAGATCCCCACTCAGCCATCTCTTACAGAGAATGAATAGATTCAGGTCCTTTAGCCTCTCTTCATAAGGCTTGACCCTCTACCCCTTGACCATGTGAGTGGCCTTCCTCTGGACCCTCTGAATGATAGCCACAGCCCTCTTGAAGTGCAGCACTCAGAATTAAATGCAGTACTCCAACTGTGGCCTGACCAACACCGCATAGAGGGGAAGGATCACCTCCCTGGACCTGCTTGTGATGCATTTTAAGATGCATGACAAGGTGTGGTTAGCCTTACTAACCACTTCCTCGCATTGGTGGCTCATGCTCATTCTGGAGTGAACAATGACTCCAAGATCCCTTTCTGCCACCCTGTTGACAAGAAGGTTGTTCCCCAGACTATAGGTGTGTTTCTGGTTCCTTCTCCCTAGATGCACTATCCTGCACTTTTCTGCACTGAATTCCATCCTATTCTCATCTGCCCACCGTAACCTGTCTAGATCGAGCTGGATTTGCCTTATTGCTTGCTTGCACCACCCTGCACTGGATGGTAAATTCCAGCAGGCAATGATCACTGTCACCCAGGTGATTGAGTACCTGCAGACCCCTCACCAGGTTGTTGCCTATGGCAAGGACCACATCCAGGAAGGCATTTCCCCTGGTGGGAGTATACACCCCCTCAGTTAGGTGCAGGTCCTGTATCCTGGCTAAGAACCTATGTTAATAGTCGGACCTTGCTGACTGCTCCTCCCAGCAGATGTCTGTGTAGTTTAGGTCACCCATGACAACCACATCCCTTGACTTTACAGTCTCCGTGAGCTGACCTGAGAATTTCAGGTCCAACTCATCTCCCTGGTGAGGCAGTCTGTAGCAGATGCCCACTATCAAGTCCCTTTCCCCATGACCTCCTTGTGTTTTTACCCAGAGCGCCTCAATTTGCCTCAATTTGCCCCTCCTCTGACCCCATCCTGATCATCGAGGACGTGTATTGCTCTTTAACATAGAGTGCTACACCCCTCCCCTTTTTCCCTGTGTGCATCACCTGGCTTGATGGTGAAGAGTTCCTCTGTGTCCCTGTCCCCTGGTGAACCTAATTTAAAGCTCACTGTATGAGATCAGCCAGCCTGGAAGAAAAAGCATGCTTACCTTCTGGGGAGAGATGAAGCCCATCCCACCCGAGCATGTCCTCTGTACAGAAATGTGGGTCATGGTCCAAGAACCCAAGGCCTGCCCAGTAACACTAGCTCTGAAGCCACTGGTTGAACTCACTAATGCATGCCTCACGGTGCTGTCCATGTTTGATCACTGGAAGAATAGAAGAGAAAAACACCTGCACCCCCATCTCCTTAAGCTTGGCCCCTAGACTCTATCAGTCTCTCATGACATGGTCCGGGTTGCCCCTGGCCACAGCATTCATTCCCACATGGATGAGGACCATGGGGTATTGATCAGAGGGTCAGATCAGGTCCGGGATCATTTCCATAACATCCCAAATCTGAGCTCCATAGCTGCCAGGGCATTGTACCTGTTCCCCAACTGTACCTGGGGAGCTGACACTGTGGTAGCCCAAGTAGCCCTGGCTCTGGTGGTGACTGTATGGCATACTGCTGCTGTGGGTCTGTCCCAGGGGGCTTCTCCACTAGGTTCCTCACCCTGCAAAGAATGAAAGTACCAGTCAATTTTGTCCTTGGTAGCCCTAATCCCCAACAGCCTGCTGACCTTGACCTGGAGCTCCCTCACTTGCTCCTCCAAGGCCCAAAGGTGGACACAAGAGGGACAGGTGAGAGGACTCCCACTCCCCTATTCTGCCCCTCGCTGCAGGGTCCCCACCAGACAGCCCCCACAGACAGGGACAGGATGCTGCTTCTCCCCCCATGGGCACCATCTGGGTGGAGGCCTCAGAGGAGGCTGGGTAGGTGATGCCACCTTGCTGGGTAGGTGGTGCCACCAGGGAAGGGTCCCTAGTAGCAGCATGCTATGTCCTTACCATGTCTTTAGAGCTACAAGTCCTCCTCTCTCCCCTGCTGGATACTCCTTCCTGGTTATTCCTGCACATCTGCCTTGCACAAATACCTGCACAAATGTCGGTATACACTTACAGAACATGCCTGTCTGTGCACAGCTCGGGAGTGTGGCTCCCTGACGGTTCAGTTAAGAGGGCTCCAGGGGGCACCCCCTCTGGATCCTCCACAGCTGGAAGCACACATGCACCCACTCTGGGCTCAAGCCTTGACTATTAAAATAGGTATTTAGAAACAAACCTTTTTTAATCAAATGAAAGAAGGGATGAGAGAAAAGACAAGGAGGGAGCCATTGAAAAGTATCATATTTTCCTACTTAAAACAGTTCAAATTTTACTTTTTTTTTTTTTTTACAACAGGATATTATCTACTGAGCTTTACATTTTTAATCATTGCTTCCATCTCAGCATCTTTAGCCAGCAGCAACAACTATTCCTAACTTCACCTTGCCACCTACACAACATTTTATTAATGTACAACCATTAAATTGAAAATAAGTGAAAACAATAGATCTCATAATAAATAGAGACCAGGAAGAATACATCAATACTACAATGTCTGATGTACTCAATGTAAATTGCAGGAAGCCTGACAAGTACAAGAAAGCATCAAATAAAAGGTTTTTCTGATTAGTATAGAATTAGTGCTGGTAAGGAAATGAACCTACCAAGAACCTGTCAAGCTGGGCTGACTTAAATGCTTACCTATCTTCTTATTCTGAAATATTTTGATTAACCCTGAAAGCTGCAAAATATCATTTTGGTTATTAAATTGGTAAAGAATTCTTCAACTCTTAAGTCTCAAAATGTAACTGTAAACAGGGGATTATACTTAAACATGTTTTTTTCTAGTGTGGTTAGGCAGGGGATGGGGTCCTTAACCCCACACATTTTTTTTTGCTTTGTTATCAATTACCTGCCAGAATAACACCAATAAAACAGAATGCCAATAAAAATTTACAAGTGACCCAAAGACTGGGAATAGGTAAATAATGAAGAAGCTACAAGTGATTGGAATCACATGGTAAGCTACAGACAAACAAACAGCATGTGTCCTGATAATAGTCAATTATAAAGTCACATGTTTGGAACTCAAGATTCTCCCAGTTTACTGGATGGAAAACTCCCTGTCCTATGAACTTGTGGATCTGAAAACTGCAAAATTATGGGATGGGATAATCAACTGAACTCCCCATCTGATGCTCTAGTAAACAAGGCCAAAGAAATCACTAGGTTTCTAAAATGAATAATATTAGGTAGGTGTAACGAAATTATATTACTTTCGTGCCTACATGAGGAACAGTATTTCATTAGGAAAAACTATTTAGCCTAACAGATAAAACTGTAAATTGAAGACAGGTAGAATCGGGCTAGAAATGAGGTGCAGTTTTTAAAAGTGAAGGTGCTTAAGCATCAGAACTGTCTACCAAGGGCTCTGATGTGTTCTTCTTCACTAGAAATTTGTAAGCTTGAGTTTTATTTTTACTTTTTAAGGTATGACCTAACTGACATAGGAATTAATTCATGGAAGTTCTACAACCTGTATTATGGTCAGATAAAATAACAAGAATGGGACCTCCCCCGAGGCCCCTTTTTCTTTTTCTTTCTTTCTTTTTTGGTCTTTGTATGAATCTATATTAAGAAATGCACAGTTTTCTGAGAGAACATATCTAAGCATTTGCTACATAAAAGAGGGAGTATTTGATCTATAGGCAAAAATGCTGACGAGTCATTCTCAGGAAAAATCAGCTTGCCAGATGGAACCACAGTAAGTGAGCACATTGCCTGGTACACAAGACAGCAAAAGGCACAAAGCAGGTAGAGGAATTGAACAAAAAGTACAATTAAATGCAATTGGTGCAATTAAGAAACACTGGTCTATAAAAGTACGGAAGTGCCCATTATAAAATCTGTACCTGTCAGGATGAATTATTCTATGACTTTACAGGACTGTTTATGGTACAGAATACCCTAGAGTAAATATTTCATATCAGCTTAGCATAAAATTTAGTTGTGTAAATTGATGAAAATTGATAGTGGTCCTTTGTTTTCTATATTGATTTTTTTTTTAAACAGAAATGTACATAACAACATTTGTTAACACGATGCCTCTTTTGGGTATGTGCTGCACTTGGTGTAGGAGCATGCCAAACTGAAAGTAAAGTTATGCTTTTTTTCGTGTCTGGAAGATGCCTACTTGTTTTCTGTTGCTAATCCCTTTTTATAAAAGGAAATATTTCATTACTTGGCAGAAACTGAATCAAGAAGAGCATCTTGTATGTATCACATAATAGATCCAGTGATAAAAACAAATTGTATGTTAAGAGCCCATAGCTTATTTTAAAGCTTGTTTTGTTCTGTAGCTTTTTTGAAAACATATAGGCAAGTAATAATGTTTGCCAGTGCCAAGGCAGTGGCTCACTTTTTTTTCTTTAGGGTATAATAGAATATACTGACGGTATATGTACTTAAACTATGAGGACTTGTATTTACAGTATCCATGCACACATAGTTAGTAGGGCTGTGCAAAATTTTGCCAGTTGTTTTGTTTCTATGCTGTTTCAACTCATTTTGAACTTGAAACAGCAAAATTGAAATGAAGGGCTTTGAAACAGCCTCAAAACGAAACAAGGGCAGTCAAAACCTTTTGAAAGTTTCAAAACATTTTGAGTTTTGAAACTTAAGCAGGGGTTGCCTGCAGGGAAACAGAAAGTAAGGCAAGGGGAAGAGAGGGAAAGGACTGCTCTCATACTGACTGTGTAGCTAGCCAGTGACTGTGATCCTTCCTTGAGGTCCCTTCCAACCCCAGTGCTCTGGGGAAGGGATGGAAAAACAGCATAAAAGGCAGTATTGTTTGAACTGGCCTGCTTTCTATCTCCCATGCCATCAGTTTTGCTTGTCAGCAGCCTGAGGTGCAGTTTCCCAGAACCCCCTGCACCTTTCTCCTTGAAAGCTTGCAGGCTTCATGGCCTCAGTGGGGGTTACCAACCCTGCAGTTTTCACCCCGCTACATCTTAACTCATACACGTGACATGAGTTTTGCTTGCCAGCAGCTTGAGGTGCAGTTTCCCAGAAACCCCATGGACCTGTATCCTTGAAATTTGTGGCCTTAGCAGGGGCTTCCATTCCTTCAGTTTTCACCCTGCCGTGCCTTACACACACACACACACACACACACACACACACACACACACACACACGATACAAGTTTTGCTTTTAAGAATTTGAGGTGCAGTTTCCCAGAAACCCCTATATTTATGTCCTTGAAACTTGGCAGCCTTCACGGTCTCAGAAGACGATACCATCCCTGCAAGTTCCATCAGAATCAGGCAAGAACTGGCAAAGTTATAGGCAGTTTTATGGTTCCCCATTATAGCCTATGGGCGAAATGTCAAAACAGTGTTGAAACAGAGAAACAGTCTCAACGAAATGGAAGAGTGGTTTTGAAATGAAATGAAACTCAAAACAAACCACTGTCCTGTCAAAATGGAGGTAAAAGTGAAAGGTATAAAAATATTATGTATTTCATGTAATAAAAGCGGATTGGTGTCCAGTTCCAAAGGCACAGAATATATGCGCTAAAATAGCAAACCGGAATGAAGTTACTAAAAAATTATGTATTTGGATAAATAGTTTTCATGGTTACTCCTTTAGGCCAAGATACTGAAAAAGGAATCTATATGGACAGAAAAAAGTCACTGGTTCATAGTTCAAACCAATCCGTGTTTTCTGTGGACTATAAGCCTTGCTAGAAAATAAACTTTTTAGTTTTGTAGAAGAAAATAAATCTGCTTAATTATAGATTGTGTATTTTGTTTTGTTTTGTTTTATTGTAGGAGGCCAGGAGTTGTACATATGATAAACACTTCTGTTCTTAAAATGATTGAGGCAATTTGTTGCCACATATGGCTTGCCCAAAGAGATCATTTCACATAAAGAGTCCTCATCTTGTTTTTGCAGAATTTCCAGTTTTCTTCAAGAAAAAAAGTCAGTAAAATTATACTAAATCAGAAAGTCATTACCCAATTCCAAATGGATGGCAAACTGCTTTGAGCAAACACTAAAAAAATACATTAAAATAAGAGTAGAATCCTGAACTTATTGCTAACTTTTATTTTATTGTGTGAAGCGGACCGCCACCTGGGGGGTGAAAGGGTCCCACAGAGCTATTTCTAACAATGTAATAAATAATTATATTTGATTTGTCTAAGCCACATTTAACTGAAAAACTAGAGGGGAAAAAGGCTTATTACATTCACAACACTGGCCTTTCATATTTCTGACTAAATGAAAGGGGGTCTACTTGGCAAAATGTGGCCAGGAGGCATGGTGTACTTATTATTTTCATAGGGTTGGAAGGGACCTCCAGTGGTCATCTAGTCCAGCCTCCAGAATGAGGCAGATCACCCCCATCAGACCATCCTACACAAATCCGTTGTCTAGCCTATTAGCAAAACTACATAGCTAATGTGGATACCACCACAAGGCATAACACCAAATACTGTCACAGGTGAAGCAAGGGGACCATGGTACATAAAATCATGCTGCAGCTTGAGTTAAAATGCATGACTGCTGTAAAATGCACTATTGAGGAAGGCACCCCCCCCTCCATATTCCACACACATCTGACCATGGGATACAATTCCTTCCTGACCCCAAACATGGTGATCACTCTGATCCTGAGTGGAAGGGCAAGACTGTTTAGCTAGGAATCTCCATGTTTAAGTCCCAGCAGCCCTGATACACCTGTGTCAAAATCCCCAGTTTTGGCTGCAGCCAGCACCCAATGCTTGTTGAAGGTGACAGAAAACAAACAAACCCTGACACAAGCAGTAGCAAGATAAGAAAAAAATCCTCCTTTGTTCCATGTGACAACCAGCAAAGTCCAGAGGCATGCTTAGGTATGCATAGATCATCCCTGGCCAATGCTCATTCAATCTCTTTTTGAACATTGCCAAAAATTAAGATCGCATAACTTTCCAAGGCAGTCTACTCCACTGTTTCACAGTTCTAATAGTGAAGAGGTTTTTCCTAATTTCCAGTCTAAAATTACTTTGCTACAACTGCAGTTATCAGTCTGTGTCCTGCTCTCTGCAGCGAGAGAGAAATGATGGTTTCCCTCTTCTTTATGGCAGCCTTTCAGATATGTGAAGAATGCTATCATGTCCCCTCTTAAGAACCTTTCCAGCAAGATGAACATGCCTATTTCCTTCAACGTCTCCTTGTATGACTTGTCTTCCAAGCCTTGTATCGTTGTTGCTTGCTTTGCTAACTTTTTTCCATGTCCTGTTTTAAAGTGTGGAGCCCCAGACTGCACTAGGTGAGACCTAAGCAGTGCTAAGTAAAGAGACACCATCACCTCCCATGCCTCATATCTGATACATCCCAAAATTTATAATTCACCTTTTGTGTAGCTACATTGCACTGATGACTTATATTGAGTCTATGATCTACCAAGACTCCAGAATCCTTCTACATAGTGCCGTCATCCAGCCAGATGTTACTTATTTTGTATTTGTGTTTTGAATTATTCTTCCTGAAGGGTAGTGCCTTGCATATGTCAGCATTGAACTTCATCTTGTTAGCGCTAACCAAGCTTTCCAATCTGTCAAGATCTTTCTGAGTTGTGCATCTGTCTCATGTTCTCAGTCCTTTCTAGTTTCATGCCACTGGCAACATTCACTCAAGAAGCTCTTAATTCCAGCATCCAAATCATTAATAAACATGTTGAATAATACTGGGCACAATACTGACTACTGTGGAACTCCCCTTGAAACCTCCTGCCAGTTATCTGTCCACCTTACAGTAGTTTTGTCTAGTCAACATTTTCTCCAATTTGTTAATGAGAAAATCATGTGGCACTTTGTCGAAAGCCTTGCTTAAATCCAGATACACTATATCCACAGCATTTCCTTCATCCACCCAAGTAGTTACTTTGTCAAAGAAGGAGATCAAGTTTGTTTGACATGATTTGTTTTTCATAAATACATTCTAGCTGTTTATAATCAGCCTTTTCTCCTCCTAGACTTCCTTTGGATGTTCTCCAGTAACTTCCCAGGTGCTGAGTTGGGGTGAACAGTGCTGTAGCCCCTCAGGTCCCTCCTTTTGCCTTTTTTTTTTTAAAAGAGGGGGACTATCTGACCCTTTTCCAGTCACGTGGTACCTCTCCCTTCTTTCTTGACTTCATGAATAGTATTGCCAAGGGCTCCAGTGTCCATTCTTCCTTCCTGTTTAACACCCTGTGATGAAGTTCATCAGGACCTGCTGACTTAAAACCCATCAAAAGCTCTTTGACTGTTTCTTTTGTTACCTCATCTATCTCATCTTTCAGCATGTCCCCTCCCTTATCCAGATAACCCTTGCTATGTGTCTGCTTACAGCTTAATTTTTTTGTAAAGACTGAAGCAAAGTAGCAATTGAGTAGTTCAACCTTCTTTGCATCTTCTGTTAAGAATTCACCCTGGCTATTTAACAGTGGACCCACAGCTTCCTTGGTCTTTCTTTTCTGGTCAACATACTTCAGGAACCTCTTCTTGTCTTCAATCTCTTTTGCCAGGCACAGGTTATTTTTTACCTTTGCCTATTTGGTTTTGTCCCTTCAGGGTGTTGCTGTTTTCTGGCAGGATTCCTTGGTGAGCTGCCCATATTTTCCTTGCCTGCATGCTTTTCTTTTGCATTTGAGGTACCTTAGAAACTCCTTGTGCAGCCGCATTGCTCTTTTGTCATTCTTCTTGTGCTTCCATGGTGTCAGCACAGTTGCTTTTTGGGATTCCAATACTGTGCCCCTTGGAAGCTTTCAGTCCTCCTGGGTGCCTTTATCCCTCAGTCTGTGGCAACATGCTCATCAGTTTCTTGAGTGGATTGAATTCTGCCCTTTTCAAATATAGTGTCTTATTTCTGCTGAGATCATGCTTTCCGTGTCTCAGGGTTTATCATATTGTGGTTGTTTCTTCCCAAGTTTCCTATCATCTTCATTTTCAACCGATTCTTCCCCATTAGTCAAGACAAGATGCAAAATAGATGATCCCTTACTTGTACTGTCCACCTACTGGAAGAAGCACTCTTCAAGGAGTGAGAGGGGGAACTTCAATTTTCTGGACATTTGATGCAAATGTTCTCCATACATGAAAAGAGCTGGCTTAACCATTTATATTTGACTGTATTGTTCTTGCATCAAATGCCCAGAAAATTGAAGTCCCCCCTCTTACTCCTTGAAGAGTGCTTCATCCATCTCTTCTCATCCTGATTTGGTGACCTATAGTAACTCCCCACAATTATACTGGTGCGGTATATTTCACCTTTCATCTTTACCTAAATACATTCCAATCTGCTATCTTCTTCCTTCTGAACCAGGGACCAAGTATATGTGTTTTTGACATACAAGGTGACACCATCACCTTTTCTCCCAACACTGTTCTTCTAAAAAAAAAGAAAAAAAAGATAATCCTTACCAGTACATAAGAGATGTTCCACTAGGTCTCTGTGATATAAATCAGGGCATGTTTTTTTTTCCTCAGGTTGCATGTTCCAGCTCAACCTGTTTATTCCCCATAATTCTCACATTTTGCATACATACATTGGACATATTTTGCATTTCAACCTACTCATTTACCTTCTGCACTACTTGTTGCTGTCCTGTGGCTCTCTGAGTCTTTCCCAGAATTGAGCTGCTTCTTCTGGTCCGTTTGTCTTTGGATTGTTTGCTCTGTTTTGACAGGGTTTTGTTCACTCTCTCCCACACAACCTCATTTAAAGCCTTCCTTGCCAGGTTGAGTAAGTTGGCCATGGAAACATCCTCTTTCCAGTTCTGGTTAGATGGCTCTTGTCTCTTCATAGCAGTCCGCCTCCCATATAGGAATTTTCAAAAAATCCAAAACCTTTGCATTGACAGTCCCATCTCAGCCACATGTTTACTTGCATGATGATGGTCCCTCCCTAGGCCTTTGTCTTCCATGGGGATGATTAATGCGAACACCATTTATGCCCCAAGCTCCTTCATCTTCCTTCCCAGAGCCTTGTTCTCCCCTTTGACCTACCCAGTGTCATTCCTGATGGTATTTTTGGTGCCTACACAATCAGCCAAACAGATATCTAGGTTTTTGAAATAGTTTCAAAACAAATATACGTCTGGGTTACATCAAAACACAATTTTTACAATCCTACAGAATATAAGGGTTTAGAATGAAAGTGCAACTTAACCTTTACTTTTACTGAATATATGCTCCTCAAGCAAATTCTCTGCCAAACATTAACAAATTCAGATGTTCACATTTTAATTCATTATTTACTTTACCCAGGGCATATGGTTAAAAAAATGCTTTTAGAAGCTTCTGAAGAGAAAGTATTTTGATGTTGCTTGTAGTTCAGAAAATTAATTATAGCTATTGCAGAACAGATTTCAATCTGTAATTCTTTTATAATATACGGGCCTTACTTTCTTTCTAGCTAGAATATTGTATGCTAAGAAACAAAGTCTAGGTCCATATAAATGCCACCAAATCTTGTTAAGCACCTAAATAATAATAATAATAAAAAATCTTCAAACCCTGCACACTGCCTACAGTTTTTAGGCACCTTCAATTTTTTTAATATTAAAGGTCCCCAGGCATCCTAAAGTTCCATGTCCTTGGCATGCCCAGAGTTGCACCCTGCTGACAATACTCGACAATGTGCTGTTGAGTCCCATTGATTCCTGAAACGGGGGGGCCTCTTTCTATCCAGCCTTATGGACTTCATCCAGTAGGTGTGCTTTGAATGGCTATTGAAATAGGCTTTGCACAAAAACAGTGATGGTCATGATTTTCCTTCAAAACCTGGCTGCCAGAGGAGGTGCTTATTTAGGGTGTGAGAAACCCAGATTTAAATCTCTCCTTCTTGAAGGGATTCAGACCCACCCCTCCTATCTTCCAGAGTGCTTTAACAATTATGTGATGCATGTTTTAAAGGAAACATACTCAAGATTGGCTGTGAAAAAAGCTGCTTTCTTGGCTGTTACAGACTCTTGAAATAAATCCTCTAGATGGCCTTGTTCTTGTTTTGGTCAAAGCTGTCTGCTGATCTTCTGAAATTTTCTTTCTGCCAGTGATCTACTGGGTCACTTGGAGTGCTTTTTGTTATGAATGTAGGCCATCTTTCTTCAGTCAAAGAAATGTCACACCTGCTACAAGTTCAATAAAAGCTTTTACTGTCAAGGTTTAACTATAGAACTGTCAAAATTTAGAATAGTAGGATAAAACTTAAGAAATTCTGCAATGAGGCTGTATCATCACACTTGCAGTGAGATGCTGCTCACCGTTTCTCTATTAGGGAATGAAACATTATTGAAAAGTGAGCCCCAAAGCCAAATTTCTGTTCAGGGAACATTTTGTTGGTTCAGGCGCAATAGAAAAGGGGAAATTCACAAACTGTAGTTGTAGTTTTAGGGGCATATTGGGGCTGGGGTTAGTACTAAGGGTATGTCTGAATTGAGGTTGTAGTATACAGCACTAAGATATCTTTGAGTAGTGTTGCAGACTAGGAAGACTACTGAACCGAATACCCACAGAGCTATATATATATTTTTTTCTTCTGGAGTCCTTAACAGTCATTAGAGCACCCAAGGATTGAGAGGATGTTAAGAGGATGAAAGCCATCTTAGTATTTCTCTCTTGGGGCTCTGAAGTCTGAGCTGAGTACCTTAAAGGCACAGCATACAGATTCTCACTGCTGACCTGTAACTTTAATATAATTCAGAACACTTCGTATTATTGAGAATTTTTAAGAGGCTTTCTATTTTGAGATGTTTCCATGGCAGTATGATTGTGAATGCTGCATTTTTCCTAACTTGCATGAAATTTTGTTTGTTTCATTTGCATTGTAAGGAGACAGTAATAACCTGAGGTCATGCAAAGTAGCATCGTTCCAAGCCAATAAAGTTATACTAGTTCAAGAGTGGCTTAATTTGTTCCCTACACCCAGCTATCTCAAACTTCAATAGGACTGCCTATCATAGCATTGACTATCTATGGGGGAAAAGAAGAAAATACAGAAGACAGGTAAGATAACTAGAAATATCAATGAGGGAGTTAACAACATGTCTATCAAAGATAGAATGGAAGGTACACTACTGGGAGGGAAAAAGGAAAGAAAATTCAGAATAAATATTTAATTTTGGTTACATCCATGAGCTTGGCAAGTGTGCTAGTGAGGAATTTATAGCATTGATTTCATAATACAACAAAATTATTGTGCAGAGTAATAGGGACAGAAAATATAGCTCTTTTAAAATGTGATAAAATAAGAAAGTAGAATTTTGAATGGTATTAATACAATAGTCAGCCAACAGTTAAAAGGAAACTAATCAGCAGAGGGAGAAGTTTTCTCATAAAGGCACTTCTTCCTGTGAAGTTTATAACTATATTCCTAATTTAACTGAATCATCTTAATTGTTTTTAATTCTAGAAATGGACTTCTAAAATCAGAACCGTTTAGTATACATGTATTTTAAAGTGGGAAATTACAATGTGAAATAAATGGTGGTAATAGATTAATTGCAAATGATCTTTCCAAAATTCCTAGTTAATATCTGCATTTTCATTGCATTGTGAACATTTTACAGGAAGGAAGTAGTACTTTGTCTTTCTGACAGAAAAGGTTAGGCTGATCATTAGAGCAGCATCAAGGATGCATGCCAGGAACAACTTAACATATGTTTAAAAACTGGAAAATATAAGTAACCATATGTGCCTGTACCAAGATTCACTAAGGTAGCTGTTTTGGATTTCTGCAGGACGCACAGAACTACTTTTTCAACAATTATAAGAGGAATCCCCTATCCTTCTTCAGTAAGGAGGCTACATACTCTCATTGCAGTTTTATAGCTTTAGGCACATGAACCCTGGCTATTCACACCATAGGTACTATGGCTATGAAATCGTACCAGGTACCAAAAAGTAGTTAACATTTTTATTACACTTGAATGTGGATTAAGGTCTAGATTTTTTACATTGGGTGAATGAACACTAATTCCCACTGCAAGTATTCAGTAATGGAATTAGAACATATAAAGTGATTGAAAATGCAGGAATGTGGATATATCTAAATATTTCATTTCATATGCTTCACTAGCTAAAAACAATGGCCGACTTGGAAATCTTCATCCTGAATAGCAGAGTAATACCACACATGAAGAAGATTTCTATAAAATAGCCCTGAAAACAAATATTTGTCAACAGTGTAAATGGCGTATAATAGTATTATTTATCTCATAATAAGAAATGTGACCATCCAGAAGAAAACACAAAGGAGTAGCTGGTAGTGAAACAAAAATGCATTTTTAATTTTAGAAAGGATTCTTAGCACATTGCTGTCGCTTTTTTTTTTTTCCCCAAATATCTTGGAAATAACTTTAAGAAACAAATCCCTGAAACCTCAGTAGAGTTCAGATTTGCTACTAGAGAAGAGAAAATGCTTATGGCATTATTAAAAAACATTATATTTAATCTGCTATTCTTTTCTTTTTTCCCCTCCTTTTCTCTCTCCTTTTCTACCAGGCTTTACTGTGAAGACTGTTTGTTTCATAAAACTTGTGTCAATAATGAAGAGACCATTTTACAGGGTGAAACTAATTTTATGAGTCTAAAACAGGCCTGTCTTGGGACAGTGGTCTATAATTTCACTCCAGAAAAGCTGGCATGACTAATTACAATACCATAGGGTAGGGATTGGCACCCTACAGTCTGCAGGCCAGATGCAGCCTATGGAGCTTTTGAATCCAGCCTTTGACAAGTACTCTTCCTGTGCTGCCATGGAAAACAAGTGGTAGCAGCAGAAGGGTCCTAGTGCCTACCTTGTACCACCCACCCAGAGCTTGCCTACCCCTGCCATGGAGAAAAGCTTGCCTACCCCTGCCATAGGGTCATATATTCTTTCTTCTTATCCACAGAGTTAGGATGTCACATAAAAGTCTCTTTTGTATGTCTGAAAATCCTTCCAGCCGAGTGGATAAGTTCCAGCCCTTTGGTTGTCAGTCTATGGTTGAAAGTCTGCCAAATCAAGCTTGATGTCCTTCTATGGGAGGTAATATTTTGACCTGTAGTTCTTTCTCTCAAAGCCAACTAGATCCCACAAATTTTTGATGGATCGTGTAACATAATATATAATAAAAGTTAGTCACATTAGGCCATATTTAACCTTAGCATTTAAACAGGCTCAAATCCATTGGCCTGTATCTACTCATACTAAGGCTCAGTTTTGCTATGTTGGGTAAAGTATCCTCACCTAGTTCAATAATGTTGTTTAAAAAATGATTTGTAGTTTTAGTGTCCTTTTTTTCCTCTGTAATTTATTATAAGAGCAGATACAATTCCAGTATTGAATGTAAAATATTTCCTCTTCAAATTACATGGGTCATGTGGAATTTTAATAATTGAGATTTAAATTCCTACACATTGTTCAGTGGCATACACACTTATTTTCCTGGGTCTCGTATCTTGAAATAAAGTATTGGATGCTAATAATATTGTCAAAGGTGAATAGCTCATATGTTAAATATCTAGCCTATACAAGCGTTAAATGCCTGTATATTACAAAATACTCATCTGCAAACAGCTGTAATTGTTTATCACTTTCACTAAATTTTTTCCTTTCTACTTATGATTTTAACAGGATCTAAGTAGAAAATAACACATTTTAAATTATAATTCATGTGTTACCTTCATAAGACATATTATCATTTTGCGGCGCAGTATAATCAAGTTGCTTGCTATAATTCTCATGAAATATTCAGAGTAAGGTTTTTTTTGAAGATTTTTTTTTAAATTCACCACTGATGCTAAATCTAATATAAATAAAAGTGGGGGGTGTGGGGAATATTACATTTCTCTCAGAGCTTAATACTAAAAACACAGGTAGCATATCAGCTTCAAAAACACCAGTCAATTTAGACTATACTAGAAGAAATTTTAGCTATATAATTAAAGATATTAGCATTTTAGGAATTTTCCATGTCAATCAAAATTTTAAGTATCGAATATAAACATACATGCTTGCTACTTATGTTAGAGAAAACAGTTATTTTCAATAATGTAGGATGGCACATCTACTTTATTTCATGTTGGAGGACAGAGCTCCATAACATATGAATGCTTTTGGCTAATTTGTAGTATCTTTTATTGAAAAATATATTAACATGAAATATAACAAAAAAATGTCAAAGGTAAATTTGCATTAAAATATCCGTTTTTTCCAGATTCAGATATACCTTATAAGGTTTTAGACTTATTTGGTACTATTCTTAGTCACGCGTGAATTCAGTTCTAAACTTGAATCATCATTCTGAAGGCAGGATAGACTTATAGACTAACTGAAGTGTCTCCCTCCCTACCCCCCACCTTTCTCTCTCTCTCTGTCTCTCTAGATATAAATATAGATATAGATATACAATCAACGCTGAAGCTCACTTCATCAGATGCTGTGAAATGACCTACACAAAGAAGTACGTAAGATGGAGAGAGAAATGTGAATGCAAAAAGCAGAAGAGAGGGAGAGAGAGAAAGGAGGAGAGTGGGAAAGGAAGGGGAAGCGGAAGCAGGCATTGCTGGGAGAAGTAAACAAGCAAGCAAGAAATATATAGGAACAAAGGAATCACAAAAACTAACCTAGGTAATGGAATAAGAATCCAGAGTTCCTGTTTAGAGTAGACTTAATACAATCCAATGTGTGGACTCCATCATGCCTTTACCAGTATGTGTAGAGGGAAGGGGCGGGGGGTGCTTTAATTAGAGCAGCTTCAAAAGTTGCTCTAATTAAAGTGCCTGGAAGTGTTACATGTATCAGTGTCCCTGTACTGAAAAATGGTGGAGGGGGCACTTAAAACTCATTGAACAACCTTTAAAGCCTTAAAGGTCACCACTTTTCAGCATGTGGATGATGATACATACGATGCTGGAGTCTGCTAGAGTGTGGTAATTACCAATAACTCCAGCAATTACTGTTCGCGTTGCTGGAGCAGACTCAATTAATTGAGTGTATAGGCACCCTCAGATGTTGAAGGCAGGGGCTATTGGTAACAACCAGAGGGCTTTTGTTGTTGTTGCCCCCTGGTTGCTATTGTAGCAGGTCTGAGTCTGGCTTTCTTGATTTGATTGGGGTTGTACTGTAACTGTAGAAATCCCTATTTCAGATCTTTAAGGTGTGCATCACAGTCTGTAGGATCAGAGTAAATAATGTAGAGCTTGGCTATAGATGATAGATCTAGTGGTGTGCTTAGGATGAAAGTTGGTGATGCAGAGGTAGCATTTCCAATACAATCTGGTTGTGATGTGGCCACTGGAAATAATTCTAGAGTTTGTTTGATGGAGGGATAGAAATTGTTAAAGTCCTGGTAAAATTCTCTAGAGAAACTCTGTATCATATTCCACTTATACACTGAACAGTATAAGAATAGTTGCTGGCATCAGCTGATACCTGCCTTTGTTCAGTGAGGAGGATGTAATATTAAGAAGCTGTGCTCTATACTGCATCTTTTTTTTTTTCTTTTTAAAACCAGTGACTGGGAAGGGGGATAAGAGTAGACATTTTAAAGGATAAAGTTGCTAATAGTAGGACTTTAGCTTTTCATAAACTAATTATTCTCATTCCATGTCCTTGGTACACTGATCTGCTTGGCAGCATGCCAGAAATAAAGCTAACATACTTCCCTTACATTTGTACTTTTTTGTACTTAAGGACATTTAGGAAGGAAAGAATGAATATGCCATTCCCCTTTTCATACCCTGATGTAAATATGCTAGGCAGTGGGCACATCTATACATAAAATTAATTGGAAGCAAGAATCTCCAGTGCATATGATGCTGGAGTTTGTTATTCCCAGGCACCATGTTTGAATGCATGTTCAGGACCACAGCACATTGAATTAGGTTGGAGCAGCCCCAGCTGGCAGGGGACCTGGGGGGTCAGCCTGCCAGCCTGGGGCAGCTCTGACCTGGCTCAGCATGCTGTGGAGGGGCTAGCTGGGGCACGAGAGTGTTTTAGTGCTGGGCTAGCCAGCCGGCAGCTCCCACACTGTAGCACCCTCGTAACCCAGCCAGCTCCATCAGAGTCTATGCATGCATTGCTGTAGAGTAAAAAAATTCTGCGACAAGAGTTTATTAATATACTCCAGCCTAATAGCCCAGCACATGTAGATGCTGAGACATTTACTTTAGAGCTAATTAAGCAACTCTGCAATAAATGTCTTATGTAGACGTGCCTAATATGTACCTGAACTCTGGCAGTCTCCAAATGCCAAAGCACCCTTTGGAGTCTTTTATCCAGGTGGGAAGACTTTTTAGCAATCACAAGGCTCTCCCAACTTCTTCTGGGGCCCCACCCCAGTATACAGCTATTCCCAGGACTAAGGGACTATAAAGGCAACTGATATTTACTTTCCCACTGCATCCTACAGTCTTGCAGCTGCAGTTTATATACATCACAGAGAATTCAACTACCACCTTTTGCTGACAAATATAAGAGTTTACTGCCTGTGCTAACAAAACTCCTTGTTTCAAAGAAAAGAAGGAAATAATGTGTCAAAAATGACAAATAGGATCATTAAAACATATTTCTTCTACTGAATAAACTATGCAATTTAATGCACTGTTTAATGTTACTGTGCACCCTCTGGGACAGTATAACAAGAGCCTGAATCAGGAAAAATAAGTACTGTACTGTTGAATTTTAAATGGGCGAACAAAGGGAAGAAACTAACTCTGGCTCCTTTGATTCAATTGTCACCTTAACTCCCTCTGAACATGCTTCCCTACTGTAATCTAATGATGTAAATTGTCTTCCATGATGAATAAATGTTACTGATTGACTTGGAAGTAGTGATATTGGCCCTGACTGTGCCTTAAACCTGTTTTAATTAATTGTTGTTCCCCTTCTCTCTCATTCACCTTATTTTAATGCTACTGGTTCCTTGATGCAATACAGTGCTCCAATATCAGCTGTTGCCAGCAGCTTCACCCTAGTATTTGACACTCACTTGGAAAACTCTCCTGTCCTTATAAGCATTGTTGAGCTTCTGTTATAGTCAATCTGTGTTCTCCACAGGAGTTCCTTTAGAGGACACCGGCACTCACCCATCATAGAAACCAGCAAAGATGTCTCTCTAAAAATTGTTAGATTAGGAAGTTTTGTTTTCTCCTCTACTCTGGTGTTACCAACTTTGGGAGAAGAAAAAGTATACAGAGGGTTCAGACTTTTCTCATGCCTATTGTAAGTTTCCCAGGTCTCATTTTCATAGAATAATGTGCTTAGAACACACGTGTAATAGATTCACGTCTTGGTGTTCCATGTTCATTCTTTAAGGTGCACACATATTCTTATTCAGTTCCTAACATAGTAGTTACCATTCAGATGCACAAATTACTTTCAGAAGCTAGATATGCATTTGATCTCAGATAGAAGAATGTCTGTGGCATTCCCATAAAACATCAAGAGCCAACACTGTGCCTTATTTCCCTTCTTTAGATTAATGCTTAATCCAAATTCATCACAAACTATACAAATCTGTTTGCAATGAGCACTGTCTTATTATTGTATTGGTGTTATTGGACCTGCTCTCTTATTAGGAAGTGTTTGCATCCATTTTTTGCTTGATCTTTAAGGTCTCTTGCATAGAAATATTCACTTTGTGGACTAGATAAAAAATATGGCAAAGAATCAAAGACAATATTATATATATACTGGAAAATTCTGGTGCCAAAACATATCCATGTTTAATGCCACTGTGATATTTAAAACTGTCTTATTGCCATTAAGCTTGAATTGTTAACTTCATGCCATCTTGGAAAGTCTATATCAGACTGAGGAGGACTGGGCAGCAATAGATTCTTTCCAGGAAAGGAAAAGTCTATGCAAAACAGTTAATGCAGAAGGTGGGTGAGTCTTCCTCCTCACTGCATTTTTTAGGATGTTGTTAATGTAGTTCATGTTGTCAATTTCTTCTGTAGGCAAGCATTATATTGTACAGTCATTTTAAGGATCACCTGTTCTATATGTATTATTTTTAGCTAGCATTCTGTCCTTTCCTACATCCTGGTGCTATGGAAGTGCGCTTAGGCTCATTTAAATATTCTATATGAAACTCTGAGATGTCTGAAGCCTGGGCAATCTTATTTAATGCTTCCTTATGTAACCCGGGCAGTACTCCAAGAGGTACCCCCTCTCCAATTGAAGGGATCAAAGCAGGTGCACAAGCACTGTGAGAGGTATAGGGCCTCTCCTTCCCTTATAGAGCAGAGCCAGACCACCAATGGGGACTTAACCATATACCTTTTAATGAGGGAACAATATTGGGAACATAACAGGCATAAATCAAGGGGTATAGTGGGCTCTACAATGCCCCAAGGGGGCAGGATTCAACAAAGATTAGACACTTACAATCATTGACAAAAGACAGGGTTAACACAATATAAAACACAAACAGCAGAACAAATAATACTGGTTGGTGAAATATAAAAAGGCACAAAATACAAAATGTCAAGTGACAAGGAATATAGGGCCTAACTACCTGGAGAGGGAGAAAAGGGGAGAAAACACAATGGCCCCTTTCCACTGCAAAAAGATTTGCTTCTTGTTAGTTCACTTGCCCCAAGTCACCCTAGCCAAGACTTGAACTCAAATTTCCTACATGGTAAGTAGGAATACTACCACACAACCACCAACAGTGGCATTGCTCTAGGCTGCTAGGGGTCTTGACCTTCCCAGAGCCCCAGCCTCATGTCAAGCTTTCTGACCTCTGATTGAAAGAGCTCGAAGCAGAGCTGGGAACCTCTCAGGTTGTTGCTTAGATCCTTGCTGGAGCTGGGATCTCTCCTGCTGGCCGCAGTCTCTCGTAGGGCATCCTGGAGCCCAGTGGGGGAGCCTCTCCTGCCGGCTGCACGCTGCACTGCTGAGGGTCCCACTGCTGCCTGCAGGTCCTGCTCCTTCAGGCTTTTCTGGGACAATTGCTTCTGTCCCACTGGCTCAGCTCTTGCCAGCAGTTTGAAGCTCCTTCCTTGTGGTCCCTCGCTGGTCTTCCCTGAGTCAGCCACGCTACCCTTTTATCCCTTCCAGGTGATCCAAGAGGCTGATCAGGGGCCACGGAGGGTGAGTCTCCGGGGCCTGATTGGTGAGGAAAGAGAATCCCAAGTCCTCCAATTATCTTTTGCCCTTTCAAAACCCCTAGGCTAGGTTACTGCCAGCTAGCCCGTCACACCTCTGTCCTTTCCTACATCCTGGTGCTATGGAAGTGCGCTTAAACTCATTTAAATATTCTATATGAAACTCTGAGATGTCTGAAGCCTGGGAAATCTTATTTAATGCTTTCTTAAACAGTGGTCTTATATGATACTAATACTTTACTCAACTTTACAATGGTTTCCATTAATTATATCTTCATGAAGATTGAATTGAGGCAGTCTTCCTAACTGAAGTATCTATTGCTTTCTTCATTTTATCACATGTATTTTAGGTCTCCATTCTCAAATATCTTTTTGTATAGATAAAACTAATAAATTTGATATTGGCACCTCCATATTTGTTGCTAGGTGCTCACAGGTGATTCTGGATGGTCTGCATCTCAGGAGAGGGGCTCATTTTGTTATGGAGGTATGCCATGTGCTTTCTTTCAATAACTGGTAACTGCATTTTTAGAGTATGCTGCAGGCATGTCTTTATATCACACAGCTTTTTCCCAAATGCTGATTTGGGTATGTATAGGTTCTTTTGTTCTGTATGTTTCATGCTGCATCAGTGTTCAAGAAAGATATGACCAGTAACTTTACTAAGAATCACAGAAAATTGAAAACATCTTTCTTGGTCTTTTTGTGATATTGATGTGAAGCAAACATTTCCATTTTCATACCAGCTTCTTAAGCACGATAGTTCTTACCTTTGTGGTCAGAATTTAATTTTTTGGAAACCCATTGGGTTTATTAAGAAATGAATCTGTAGAGCAGGCCCAACCTGATAAACAGGAAAAAAAGAGTGGGTATTTTTTTTCCACCTTTAGATTGCCTTTAGACAAAGAACTGTGTGAGCTGCTGATGTGGGGCCCAGGAGGGGCACCATTCTTTCTAAATGATCTGCTGACTGCTAGGGGGATGCCTGAGGCAATAACAATAAGTGAAAAAAGAGAATAAAACAATTACTAAAAACTATAAAGCGTTCTCAGTAGATATATATGCAAAGGTTTTCCTTTTTCAGCTTCATCTGGTCAGTACTTTTATGCTGTTGAGGCTTTGGATTTTCATTTTGCCCAGCTCAGTGTTGCAAGAGCATACAAACTTTTGGCATTCCAGTGAGCTCACCAAGAGTACCAGTCTACTTCCAGGATTTCTGTATATAGTAATGCCTATCTTTTTAAAATGCCAACAGAGTTTTCACTATGCTAGTTTATCAAATACAGATATATTTTAAATACTTTTTTCCATCTTATTAATTGGAAAACAAATAATCTTTGATGGATTTTACCAGTAGCATATGCAATAGACCAGGTTTTTGGTCAAGGGCCAAAATTGTTATATTTGCTTACTGAGATCCTAAAATCCATATTTAGAGACACATACAGTATCATTTTCTGGTCGTCTGAGCAATATAAGAGGTAGCATGAAGAGTCAGCTTGCCTTGCTCCATGACATGCCTATAAACAGGCTATGGAGTACTGGCATGCAGCCATTTCTTCATTCATCCTTCGATATTGGCATGCTTATGGCATCATGTGTTCAGTGAATCACTAGACATGAATTCCAAATTGATGCTATAATGCCTAAAACTTTCCAAATCACATCACTGAATGGGTACATCAGTCAACTTTGCCCCTGAGGTATCAGGTGTTTCACCATGACCCAGGTGTAGCCAGTTCTCCTAACCAAAAGCTGAATATGGATCATGGTAAGGAGTCCATCCTAAATTGTTTCACTGTCCTGCAAAGAGGGAGCTGTTTTATGTGATTAAAGGCAGCGTTGCATCTGTTCCTTCCATTGGGACTTTTAAAAATGGGAAAAGTAATTTGTGAGGCTTGACTCTGTTACTGTACACTCCTGCTCCCTCCACCTTTGTTGTCTTAGGTCCAGCCTTTCCTTGGTCTTCACTCTTATCCCCAAAAATGAACCTTCAGAGTGGGCAGCTGCTTGAGTTTCTGTGGCTTTATGTTTCTGCCTTTGTGTATAGTAAGGGTCTAGCAGGTATTTCAGCTTACCCTTGAGTGGTCTGGATAAAAAGTTGATAAAAAGAAACACTAAGGAGACCAGGGCAAAGAAGACATGGGTCTTGCGAGGATGCTTGAACACAAATTGGGTGTTCTTAATGGGAGGGGTCTGATCTTCAGTACAGATGCCTATTGATGGTTTCTTATGACCATCTTTATCCTTCCGTCTAGAAGCTTGCAGAGCCTATACCAGCTTCAAGTATACCCTTTCCCTTCTTCCCTGAAAGGAAATTACCTTTCCATTCTCTAGAGGACAAATCTCTTGAAGAACCATGGTAAGTGATGACTAGAAAATGGTATTTAAAGGTTTGCTTTTGGGGATTGGCTTATAGGTAAAATAGATATGTATTAGAACAATTGTCCAGAGGAATGACACGGGTTCATTTCTAAAAGGCTGTTTGTTACAAAGTTTCCTTCAAGTTCCACTGTGTCTGACACAGGTAAGCAGCAAGCAGTCGCCAGGCTGTAAATTGAAGACATTTATCACAGTGTTCCATAACAGAGATCAGGTACACTACTGCGTTGGCCAGGTCAGTGACCAGCTACAGGGCCCTTAAGATCTCTGGTTTTGGTAGATGGACCAAATTAGGAGAAACCAATAAATAACCAAATTAGGATGTGTGCATGTGATGGGTTTGTGAAACAAAGGAATATGCTGACAAAACAGCACATGGACAGTATGACGGTTACAGGGAGACTGGTCCACAGTGCCTAGAGATTGAGTCATCAGTGGGGACAAAAAATACCAAAGGAGGGATTTCAGAGCAGCTAAGTGTCCCTGAGAGGGGAACCTGAAGCCATACCACCAGCCTGTCTTACCTAGCCCACTGAGGGAAGAGTGGGCCTCAGCCTCCAACCTCCAGGCTGTTGAATCTGACATTCAAGAAAGAATCACATGTACTGGGTAGATGTACCTTCCTATGTGGCAGATCTAGGACTGTTAGATATAGAATTGTTTGCATCATTTTTATCTGCTATCGCTATGTATCAATAAAATATGTGTCTTATCAAATGGAGAGGTTGTGATCAGTCTGAGGATTTGGTTCACCCAGAACAAAGTATCTTGGTCATAAATCCAGTGCCAACAGTCAGCCATCAGCTATCTAAAAGGGTTATTTTTGTTCTGACATGTGACTGACCACCACTTCAGGCAGAATGCAGCATGCTTCTCTTAGCAGTGCCCCAGGACCAACCATGTTAGCTGCTGTGCAAGCAGTCACATGGTGGTGCTGCAAGCATGCACAGTTTGTTTAACTTGCCAACTGTCATGTAGTGGGAGAATGTGGCTATGGCGTAGTGATGCACTGTAGGGTTATCCTCATGTGGAAGAAAAGATATGATGAAAGAGGCTAAGTGTGCTGAGTTGTAGTCTGCAGTTTTGGTGGTAGAGAACACCTACAGGGAAGAGGCAGCTTAGTGTGAGCATGCTTTGCTTTATATAGTTGCTGTAAATTGTTTCACAAGTAGGATATCTAGAGAAGCTCTCATCTCTGCAGAAGCACTGTTTAGGCCTGACATCAGGCCACAAACTGCTCTCTGATTGTTTCTACTGTGCAGGCAGAAATAGGATTTCCTGGACCTCTTTGTCCTAGAAGGTTTCTTGGGTCAGCCTAGCTTACCCAGACAACTAGGGGCTCCAAGTGATGTTGGCTTGGATGGTTTGCCAAGTATCACAGGTTTGACAGGAGTGGGTCTCCCAGGTCCCATCTGGTATCCTTGGAGCTAAAGGAGATGAAGAACTGAATGACTGCCTGGTTTACAAGAAGAGCAAAGAATTCCAAATGTACCTGGCCAACCAGAACCCCAAGGTGAGCCAGGTGTACCTACAATACAAAGTTTAGAGGATCTACCATGTGAGCCAGGAGTAGATCCTAAAGGTTCCCTTGCACTAACAAAAGAACCAAGAACCATGGATAAAGTAGATATGGGAAGTAATAAAGGCCAGAAAAGATACCCAGGAGTAAAAAATAGCCATGGTGAAAAGGACTTAAAAGGCTTCCTGGCTTATATGACATTCCAGACATAAAGGACAATAAGGTGACCCTGGCCCATAAGGGCTTACCAGTGCCAATGAAGATAAAAGTACACTGGGGCATGATGGAATCCCAAATTTACCTGGTATCAAGGGTAATCAAGTTATTTGAGAAGAGGGTTTGCAAGAATTCCAGGGAGAGAGGTTCCTCTGTGATTCCAGGTTTTCATGTTCTCAATGCAGCAGAGAAAGTGAAGAGTGGATTGAATGGGGCTGATCCACCCAGCTTTCGTGTTAATCTTGATGGGGGGACATAGTCATTTCAGGTTTCCCTGGAGATCCTGGGGCTCTAGAAATCCCAGGCCCTGAAACAGATGAAAGGATGTGGGCTTGTCAGACCTTCTTTGTGTTTCAAGTATTGCATTGTTTGATCAGTATTCAGTAGGCTCTATGAGGATTCTATGACCTCTGTGAGGTCTGAAGGGTGAACTGTCAGTCCTAGGGAAGGAAATAATTAGATTATTTTCTGAGAAGTAAAGGCTTTACAAGTCTGAAAGGACTTCCAAGATTACCTGGTTTATCATGTCCTGGAAAGCTACCAGAGGTGCTACTGAAGGAAGACCCTTGAGAATCAGGAGCATCTGGACAAAATAAGGCCACCCAGAACAAAGGTATCAAAGGCTTTCAATGTCAGACAGCAAGTCTTGATAGATCTGGGCTGAAGGGCTCCTGTGAAGATCAAGGCACTCCTGTGAAGATCAAGGGTTTCCCATGAGGCCTGTAGCTTTAGCTGGCCAGTTAGGTCTTCTGAGTGACTATTGCTTCAGTGAGAAGGCTGGTAAAGAAGCCTTCAACACAGGGGGAGGCATCATCTTACCCTCTGTATTTTTGAAGTATATGGTGGCCCTTACAGTCCAGATCAGTTCAATTTTTAAAGGAGGGGAAAAGTTTCTATGTGATGAAAAGAGTTAAGTGGTCTGAATTATAGCCATTCTGCCATTCTTCCTGGGAACATTTTGGAGGTCTCAGTGTGAGCGTGCTTTACTAAAAATTGTTCCTGTAAACAGTTTCATAAGTATGACACTAGCAGGACCATGCCCCAGGAGTGGCTGTGACACCCCCCTGGTGGCCATGAGACTCCTGCACCTATGCCAGGTCCTCAGGATACCCTCCCTTTTCCTCACCTTGTGGGAACTATATTGGTGTTCAAGGAGGCTGCCTCAGGGTCCCAGAGTTAACTCTTGTTCACTTTAGTCAGGTGGTACTTCTTGTACCTGGCTGAGCCCAATCTTGCCCATCAGGTAATAAGTTATGACCCTTCTGGTAACATCAGGGTCTTAAAGCAGCAGAGAACTGCCTTATGCCTTTGTGGCCTCTGTCCTCCCCTGTAGCCACAGCCATCCCTCACAGATGTTATTCCATTCACAGTTTGGGGAGGACCCATGGCCCCAGTGCAGCTTTTAGGCCTTAGGGCGTGAATCTTTGTCTGGGAGTGAGTCCTCTTGTCCTTGGACCTTTTTTTCTGGTTGCATCCCTCACTGCTGGCCCTCAGGCCTCAGGCTCCCCAACCCCCAGCCAATCTGCTCCCACTGCATTAGCCTCCACACTTGGGGTCTCTGACACCAGGCTAAGTTGCCTGTCTCACAGAGTGCCCTACCCAACACCCCTCCATGGCCTCCACACTTCCCCCATAGCCACAACTTGGTCCTTCAGTATTCAGTATTCAAAGAATAACAAATGCAAGCATGCCTCTTCTTAAAATAAAAGTCTTCCCCATTCAGGTTTAGTTTGACCAGCAGGCCATACCTCCCTAGGAGCCCTGTCATCCCAGATCACTTGGGTAGCTTGGGTGACTGCCTGTCAGTCTCCAGCAGCCCTTATCCCTGAGACTTCCTTTCCCTGCAACATGCTGGGGCAGGCTGTCCCCTTGGGCTTAGCGTTGGGTTTATGTGCTTCAAATCCCCATCCTTTCCTGCCATGTGGCTCCCTAGCTACACAGAGGTTTCCATTTGAACTTGATGGCCAGTCTATCCTCCTTTGCTGCATCAGCCAGCTATTCCCTTCTCTTAGGCCAGGTACAGATATTACACCTTTACTGGTATAAGTAATCAGAAACCAGTGTATATCCACAACAGAACAGAAATTTGGTACACATAGACTGGTTTACAAATGGATGGGGACAGAAGAGAGAAAAAAGAAAGGAGTAGCCTCAGAAAGGAAAGAATAGGAAACTAAGTATGGATCCCAGTGAGGACAAAGGGATCTGTAGTGATACAACAAAGACAGTTTTCTTTGAAGCAGAGCAGTCTGCTGTGCTCCTTGGGTTGTTGGCACTCTGAACCTCCCCATCCCTGTTTTTGAAAAAATAAAATAACCCCTTTCCTGCCTCCCCTCCTCCCCTGCTTCCTTCCAGCTGGCAACAAAGTAGGAGCTCTTTGAGGTGGGGGTGGTATGCGTCTCTGAGGAACCAAAGAACAGAAAAGAGCCAGGGTCCCCAACCCTTGCCTCAGTGCTTGCTCCTTGTAAAGCTACACCTGAGAAGGCTTCAGAGGGTCCTTCGGGTGAAGGAGACCAAAAAAGGACCTTAGGGAATCCCAAGGTAGAACTTCTTCCCAAAATGGCATGATCCATGACAGTGTCAGCACCATGCTAACTGCTGTGTGTGAACATGGTGGTGCTACAAGTTTGGACAGTTGGTTTGACTTGCTTTTGGTGGTGTGCTGAGACAGTGTGGTTTGGTGATCTAAGCTTTACAGAGCACTAGTACTATAGGGATTTTCTCATGTGTCCTTCCACACTACAGCAGGGAACGAAATATATGTCCTTCTGCAGCAGTATCTTAAGATGCTTGTACATGCCACAGGGGATCACTTCAGTTTAATTTTCCCTAAATTGAAGTGGTGAGTTTTTTAAAATACCACTTCAGTTTAGGGAGAATTAAACCTCAGTAAACACCCGTGGCATGTACACAAGGGCCGGGCCTGATCCTTACCTGCCTCTTGAGTGGAAGGGGGCCAGTTCCCAGTGGGCCAAGCAATCTCTGAGCTGCAAGGGGAGGGGGTGCTTCCCTCCACAGTGGTGGTGGCCCCCTCCAGGTGGCACCCACCCACAGGCACCCAGCCCAGGTGGTCCTGGGGGATGCTGCAGCTATGGAGGGAAGCATCACCCCACCCACAGCCACAGATGGAAGCACTGGGCCACTGCGCCACTCAAGCAGGCAGACTCCAGGGAGGGAAAAAAAAAGGAAAAGAGATCAAGTACACCACTTTTTTCCCCTTCTTCTTCAGGGCCTCATGCTTCCCTCTGCAGCTGTTGCACTTTGTTTGGCAGAAAACTAAAACACCTTGGAGGTGTTTTATTTTGCTACATCTTAAAGTCATTTAAAGAGTAATATGCCTCCAACAGTGTAAACAGCAATGCCATTGAAGCAGTGCAAAAGGACATTTAAACTGCTTGAATGGCCAGTTTTGTGGAGTGTACAAAGGCCCTTACACTAATTGTGAGAGCCTAGGAGTGTATCTTTCTCAAGCGTATGGCTTTTTTGAGGACCAAGCTGACTGCCACATGTGCCAACTGTGAGCTGCTGTGCTCTGAATAACCCCAGAGGCATTCCATTTTGTATTTTGCCCAAGCAAGAATACAAAATAGGAAGTATCTGGAGCTATCTAGGTAAAGTAGAATGAGTCTGAGTCTGATCACCTAAGCCACAAATTTTGCAACAGTTAAGGTACAGATATTTAAATGACAAAGTAGGTTTATTCCCTTAGTTGTCATAAATTCATAGTGACATGTGTATGTCCTCATGCCTAGGACATATAAAAGGGTATTTGTTATCATTATTAAGGGTTTTTTTCCATATAGAAAGCTTCACATTCTCCTTTGATACCTAGCATAATGTATGGAATATTCAATAGTAAACTGTTGTAATTACTGTGTTATAGATTAAGTTATTGAACCTATTTAGTTTGAAATTATTATTTTTTTATTCTGCTGAAGTTACTTTACACCTGCTTCAGCAGTTTTTGGCCTTTTTCTCCAATTTATGTAGCTTTAGAAATCACAATTGGCATTTATTGCCATTTAGTGACGGTAATATTTCAGTTTCCAACTCTAAATGTTCTTCTGAAACAAACTTATCATATGAAAGACAATTTTGTTAGACATGCAAATTCCATTAGTTTGATTCTGAGTTTTTGACTTGCAAATTTTCTTAAATAATCAGCTGGCTTAAAGCATAGTTTCTAAATTGTTTAAGAGCATGCAATTTGGCCTTGCAATGTTTCTATGACTCCTTTTTAACTTCCCAGTTTACTCCTTGACCTGTTGTCTGTTTTAGAAAAAGATATTAATGACTATGCTGCAGATCCCAGGTTGACTGTGCACCACTATATCAATTTCCACTCAGGAATAATATATTTCACAGATAGAACAGACATTTTGAAGTTGAGTTGCAGTACACCACAAAGTCATCTCAAATTTGTAGTCAACAGTGCCAAAGCAGACTGCAGTTGCATAGTGTACATTTACCATCACTCTAATCTAATGCAGTTGGCTGAATCAGAGAGAAAAACAAACAAACCTATTTTTAAAAAATTGAATACATCTTACAAAAAGAGATTTGACCTGCCAGAATATAACTATATCCAAGACCTTGAATTTCTACCAACATCTGTGCAGGTCATTGCTAAGAGAAGGGACTGCCTTTTTTGATGTATTGCAATTATTTTTGGAAGCTTTAGAGAGTGCCACATAAGAAGTACTATAAAGTGATGTATAAGGAAAGCATAATGTCTGAACAAGTCAGCAACTACTGTACAAGGTTTCCCTTAAGGATTGGGTTTTAAGGTCTTGTTATATTTAAAGACCTGTATAAAATTATCTTGGTTTGCAGTTACAGCATGTTCATTTGCATTTTAATGTGAATGGTACCATTTTGGATACCACTGGGCCTTGCTTAGAGAAGTTCAAGGACACTAATCAAAAAGCTTTTGATATATTGCACATTGGGTTCAGCATCTAAATAGGTGCATATAAAGTGAAGTTGGTACTGTTTTCATCATAAAATGTAAATTTGGGGGGAAACTCATTTCTTCAAAATACATAAAAAACATACAATATGCTTTTTGATTTTCTGTATGAATACAAATCTGTAGGGTTTTTCTACCCCTCAACTAATATTTGTTTTTTGCCTTCTAGGTAGATTTATTTCATGCCTATGTAAGATTGACTTTTTTGAATTCCAGAGAATAATTTGTTTTGTTTTTTAAAATCCTATTAAGCCTATCTAGCCTAAGAGAGGGTTTTTTTAATTCAGCTATTCAAATTTAATTTTGAACAAGACAAAATCTGATGTTCTCTACTGTGATTAACCCCTTGGTTCCTTGCACTCTGGCATTTTATCAGTAGCAAACTTACTTCATTGTAGGCAAAGCTTAGTTAACAGCTGTCTTTAAACATAAAATATTTGAGACAGAATCTTTTTATATAAAAGATCCACTGTTTCCATATTTCCTTTTTATTAATACATAATTTATTCTAATAAAGATGCACCTTGTATTGGCTTAATGAAAGCCCTTATTGTGAATCTTAGGCCTAAATGCAACTTTATTTGTATTTTGGTGCAGACATTCACTACAGAAATTGGGACTCTAACCTAATCTCTTATCATAGTATGAGAGAGCCTTAACATAATGGTCTTCAAACTAAATAGACAATGCAAATGAAAGCCTGGAGAGAAAAAGAAGTACAGGGAAATTAAGTGACTTTCCCAGACTCATAATATATCAATGAAAGAACCAGGAAATTAATACAAGTCTATTCAGTCTTAGGCCACATACAGGCATTTCTACCAGGAAAATCTCCATTTTTGTGCTAAAAATGACAAATATACAAGCATTCATTCATTTTCTTCTAGGGGAAATGTCTTTCCAAGACAGAGATTTTCCAGGAAAAACTCACAAGAATGACTCCCTTCCTGGTCTAGTCCAGCAGGGAGAGGAGCAATACAGCAATGTTCCCCACCTCTTCCCCAGATTGGGAGCAGCCCAGTTGGGAGAATGGGCCAGGTACTTTGTCCCATTGCTCTCCTCCTCTTCCAGACCAGTTTGGGAGAGAACTGCAGCAGTGGGCCAAATTCCCCTACCCACTCCCCAAGATCCCCAGTTTGAGGAGAAAGTGGTGAGTTTGTCTTGCTATTCCTTCCATGGGTATCAGGGAACCCTGGTGGGAAAAGCTCTTCAGGCTGTGGTTTTGGGTCTGTCCACTTTGAAAGTACTGCTTATGCTCCCAGGAGCAAAGCCCTAGAAGCTGGGGCTGGGAAAGCTCTCCTTGTCCTCGTTCCCAGTCTTGCAGCTTTAAATACCGCGTGTACCACCCAGTGGTACCTGGTGTGACTTAAAAGCCAGAGATCCTGGAACCAGGGTTAAACAGGTCCTTCCTGAACCTTCTTCCCTACACCCCCATGAGCAGACCGTCTGGGATGCTCATGTTGTAATTTAAAAGTGGGGGGCTGCCTCTTGACAGCCTGCCCAATTTCCATGTGGGGGAGACAGGCTATTAAGTAATGGGATCCCTTAAGGCTGTGGGTAGCCCCACTAGTGCTCCCCAGTTGGAGAGCTTACCTGTGTAGCTCTCCAGCCAGGGGACTGAAACAGCAGTTCTCAACCTTTTTTGTACCAGGACCCACTTGTAAACATTGATGGTCAGTCCCAACCCAGTAAATAATTAAGGTAGAAAACAGCCTCCTGGCACTGCCAGTGCCCCTCACTCCCAACCCACAGTCCCCTACCCCTAGTGTGTGGGGCATGGGGTGGGTGAGGGTGGTGGGGAAAGGGCTGTGGAGCATGGGGGGGCATGTGCCCCACCAGATTTGTGCACCCACATTAGGCATGGGGCTTCAGTGTGGCTGGACCAGCATGGGCAGAAGCCACCTCCACAGCCCAGCTGGTGGGACTTGTCATGGGAGGGCAGAACAGGGTAGCGAGACTCATTGCTTCCACTACTGCTGAAAGCCCTGTGGCAACATGACACCAATAGCACAAGTTGTAACAGATTGGGAGGCATTGCCCTCACCTTCTCCTGTTGCAAACCATTCATGTACTGAGTCGCAGATCTACCAGACTGCCATGGTCTTGCCACCACCACCACTCCCTTCAGGTCATGCCTGTGCCCTGGAGAGGAGGTAAGGGGCTGGGCTGTGTCACCTGTGCCTCCCTACCCTCCTGACATTTCTATGCCTCCTGTGAAGATCTATGGGAGCTGTTCTCCATGTGGCCTGGCTGTGACATGCATGTGTGCATGTGCACATGCATGTGGCACCTCCTGCCTGATTGCCCTCCTTCCACTCTCTCAGCCCCAAGCTGCCCCTTGAAGGCTGGAACTCTGCCACCTTTCAAAGGGAAACCTGCATTCCCCACATTTTTCTCCTTTAAAAGAGAATCTATTTTTAAAGTTTGTTGATCTATTTTTTAAAGTTTGTTCATGACCCTTTAAAAAATGGGTGGGTCGCAACACACAGGATGAGGAAAGCTGGGCTAGAATAGCTGTACACTCTTGCTCCTAGTCTCTTTTCCTACCAGTAAGACTTTCAGATATGTTTTCTAAAATTCTTACCAGGAGAAATAGACATATAGTGTTCCAGCTGCTGGACTTGTAGTAGTTAGCATTGTCTTGAAATTACTGTATAAGTCTTCAGAGCAAGCTACAGATTTCTGTTTAGAAGTGATTCTGCAACCTGTTATTCACAAGAATAATCCCATTTTGAAGTGTAAAATTAGATTTCATAGATTTCATAGACATTTAGGGATGGAAGGGACCTCAGAAAATCATTGAGTCCAGCCCCCTGCTCCAGGGGCAGGGAGTCAGCTGGGGTCACAGGATCCCAGCAAGATAAACACCCAATTTACTCTTAAAGGAATCCAGAGTAGGTGCTTGCACCACCTCAGGCAGCAGTCTGTTCCAGGTCTTGGGGGTGTGGACTGTAAAGAAGTTCTTCCTTATGTCCAGCCTGAAATGGTCTTGGAGAAGTTTGTGACCATTTGACCTTGTTATCCCATGGACTGCTCTGGTGAACAGGCATTCCCCCAGATCCTGATGTACACTCTTTATATACTTATAGGCTTAGGCTTGTTTCTGGTCTTATTTTCTGTGGGACTGCTTATCTGAGTAAGACCTACATGGTACAAGTAATATATGGGTCCTACATTTGAAGCTATTCTTCAACCAGCAGTATAACTAGGAGTGGATAACTAAACCAGGTATCTTGGCAGTTAGACCTCTGCCTTCACCCAGGTAATCAGATTTTGATCTTTTAATTTCTCTTCGAAATATTGCTGTTTGAACTATATAATGAAACATCTTAGAATCATATCATACAATCAGGGTCGGAAGGGACCTTGTAGATCTTCAAGTCCAACCTCCTGCCTGGGCAGGAGTGAAACTGGGCTCAAATGACTTCAGCCAGGTAAGCATCAAGCCTCTTCTTAAAGACCCCCAGGGTAGGAGCCAGCACCACTTCCCTTGGAAGTTGCTTCCAGATCCTAGCCGACCTGACTGTGAAGTAGTTCTTATGGAAGTCTAATCTAAACCTACTCTCCAAAAACTTGTGGCCATTATTCCTTGTTATGCCAGCGGGCGCTAGGAGAAACAAGGTCTCTCCCAAACCCTTCTGGTCCTCCCCCCAGTGAGTTTATAGACGGTCACCAGGTCCCCCTTCAGCCTTCTCTTGTGAAGGCTGAACAGGTTCAGGTCCCGCAGTCTCTCATTGTAGGGTCTGCCCTGTAGTCCCCAGATCATTCAGATGGCCCTTCTCTGGACCCTCTCCATGTTGTCCACATCCCTCCTGAAGTGGGGCGCACAGAACTGGACACAGTACTCCAGCTGTGGACTGACCAGTGTTGCATGGAGAGGGAGGATCACCTCCTTGGCCCTGCTAGAGATGCACCTGTGGAAGCAGGACAAGGTCCGGTTAGCCCTTCCAACTGTGACCTCGCATTGTTGGCCCATGTTCATCTTGGAGTCAATAATGACTCCAAGATCCCTTTCTGCCTCTGTGCTCTCAAGAAGGGAGTTTCCCATCTTATAAGTGTGCTGCTGGTTACTACTACCCAAGCGTAGCATCCTGTACCTGTCAGTTTTGAAAAGCATCCTGTTTTTTTAGCCCACCCCTGTAACTCATCCAGGTCTTGCTACAGTCTTTCCTTCCCTACTAGCGTGCTCACCTCACCCCCAATTTTGGTATCATCAGCAAATTTAAACAGGTTGCTTTTCACCCCATCATCCAAATCACTGATAAAGAAATTGAACAGCGTGGGCCCAAGGACTGAGCCTTGGGGACTCTGCTGCCCACTTCTCCCCAGGTCGAATATGACCCGTCCACCACCACCCTCTGAGTATGACCCTTCAGTCAATCTGCAATCCATCTGACTGTCTAGGTATCAATGCCACAGTCACCTAGTTTTTTAATGAGGATGGGGTAGGAGACAGTGTCAAAGGCCTTGCTGAAGTCCAGAAAGACTACTTCCACGGCAACACCTGCATCCAATGCTTTTCTGACCTGATCATAAAAGGCAATCAGGTTGGTCTGACATGACCTGCCCCTAATGAAACCATGCTGGTTGCCCTTGAACATCATCCCTGAAGCCAGCCCATCACAGATGTGCTCCTTGAGGATCTTCTCAAAGAGTTTCCCTAGGATTGAGGTAAGACTGATGGGCCTATAGTTGCCTGGGTCTTCCCTCCTCCCTTTTTTAAAGATGGGGACCACGTTGGCTATCTTCCAATCATCTGGCACCTGGCCCAAGCACCACGAGCTCTCATAAAGCCGTGCCAAGGGCCCTGCAATAACCTTTACTAGCTCCCTCAACACCCTGGGGTGGAGAGCATCTGGACCCACTGATTTGAACATGTCCAGCCCCACCAGAAGCTCTCTAACCTGGTCCTCCCCAACCTGAGGTCTGGAGGCTTTCCCCTCGAGTCCGTCTTGCATCATGGTGGAGAAGTCCTGGTCCCTGCACAAGAAAACGGAGGCGAATAATTGGTTAAAGAGGTCTGCTTTCTCCTCTGGTACAACCACCAGGTTGCCCAAAGAATCTTGCAGGGGTCCCACATTTCCTGGTGCTTTCTTCATCCTCCCTATATATTTGAAAAAGGACTTTTTATTATCTTTGATTTTGGACACTAGTCCTAGCTCTATGTCCACCTTAGCTTTCCTGACAACCCCCCTACAGGCCCGAGCAGAGGAAGTATACTCCTCTTTGGAGATAGCACCCCCCTTCCACCAGTTGTACATGGCCTTTTTGGCAATCAGGCATTTCTGTACACCCTTGGTTAGCCAGGGGGACTTTCAGGCACTCTTTCCCCCCTTGCTTCTTGTTGGGCTGGTCACCCCTTGGGCCCTGAATATCGTTTCCTTAAGGAATGGCCACTCACCTTGGGCACTGAGTTCCCCTGCTCTTGAGAACTCCAGCGCCTCTCCCATTAAGCTCAACTCATTGAATTTGGCCCTCCTGAAGTCTAGGGCTACCGTCTTGCTGCAGGCCCTTGACATCCTGCACTGGATGGTGAATTCCAGCAAGTGAGGATCACTATCACCCAGGTGGTCAAGAACCTGGAGACCCCTTACCAGGTCATTGCCTGTGGCCAGGACCAGGTCCAATAGGGCATTTCCTCTGGTGGGACTGTGCACTTCCTGAATTTAAGTGGAGGTCCTGTATCTCAGCCAGGAACCTCCTGGAGTGGTCCGAACTGGCTGACTGTTCCTCCCAGCAGATGTCCGGGTAATTTAAATCACCCATGACAACTACATCCCTTGCCTTAAGTGCCTTTGCAAGCTGGCCTGAAAATTCACGGTCCAGCTCCTCCCCTTGGTTGGGGGGTTTGTAGTAGACCCCCAACGTTAGATCCCTCTCCCCATGGCCCCCTTGTATCTTGACCCAGAGCACGTCAGCTTGCCCCTCCTCTGGCCCCATTCTGCTGGCAGAGGATGTGTATTGCTCCTTGACATAAAGCGCTATACCCCCACCTTTCCTTCCTTCTCTATACTGCCTATTAAGCCTATAGCCCCTAATGATAACTGCCCAGTCATGGGATGAATCCCACCATGTTTCTGTAAGCCCTATTATGTCTGGCTCTGAACTGGCTATTCTGAAGGTGAGTTCCTCCTGTTTATTCCCCATACTACAAGTGTTGGTATATAGGCATTTAAGGCCTTGCCTAACTGCATGTGCCACCCCCCCTCAATTTGGGAGACTGTCTAGACCCCTGTTTCTTACCTGGACACTCCTTGCATTTATCACCTGTCTTGCTCAGGTGGTGTCTCCTCATCTTCCTGCGGCCCCTCCCCCAGTGAGGCTAGTTTAAACATGATTGGAAACTCCCATGAAAACATTCAAACTGAGATGGTTAGCATGAGACCATACCCTTACTATGCTATGAGTAATTTCTGAATTAATTGGAATTACAAAATTATGTCACAAGGCAAACGAAGCCCCTTCTCTCTTTTTTTTAATAGCTATTTCATCCTCAAATGTTTTTCTAAGGACCACCCCCTCTGTGTTGTGTTCCCCAATTATAAAGATCTTTATGAATTAATTGAATGGTCTCAAGAAACTACAAGTGACATAGAACATTCTATGAAATACATTGGATAATAAAGGAAATACATTTGAAAACATTTTAAATAAATGTGATAAAAGAAGGTGAACATACAGTACAAATAAAAAATATATGAACAAGAACAACATGCCTTTATTATTTAGGTGCAGGACTAGCAGAGATTTTAGGGTGCTTTCAGTGGGGAAGAGTGGGAGCATGCAAGTGAGATTTAACTGCCAAAATCTTTATGGAAGTAACCAAAATCTTCCCTCAGTTGTAGTGTAATCTTGAAACTCTCTATTTTCCTTGCCTTCTTACATTAACATACAAAAATTACACCTAGACAAGTTTAAGTGAACATAGATTGATCTAAATCCATAACCATACAGAAATTTGTTGCATATAGACTGATCTAAGAGTGGTGCAAGAAACCTAAGATGGACCTTGCATGAGCTACACTCAACTGAGATGAATTTAGGTTCAGATGTATCAAACTTGTGTACTGTTCCCCTATTGATTCAAGTTAGATCACTTTCCTCTGGCATCCCATACTTTTTTGTTGTCCCTCCTACCCATCTTTCATATGGAGGCATACTAGTACTCATCCCGTATTTGGATTCTCCAGTCAAGCACTGAGCAAGCACAACCCCTCTCCCCAGCCCCACCTCCAGTCTCCTGTCAGCCACATCCAGTCTCCTGTTAGCCACAGGCAAGGGCAGGAGGAAAGTATCTGCAGCCTCCTACACAAGCCTTGGGGCCTTGGCACCCAAGTGCCTAGATTTTACCCCTGCACCCTGTTCTGAAGCACCCCACAATATGCATACAGCCCAGGAGAATCTCAACACTCAGACATGGCCCCTCAGACTCTGACCCTAGTATCTACACACTCAGCTAGGGAACACCATGGCACCATTTGAACATAGCTCCACAGACCCAAACACTGGCACCCACACACCACATTTCAGAAGCCATAGCCAGGCACCCACTGACCATGTAACCAGCATAGACACCCCCTATTCTGAGCAGGAGCCAGAGTGGGCAGCTGGCCATGGTGGTAGGGGAAAGAACATCAGAACTGGGCCAACATGGAGGCAACCCTATGACCTCCATGGCTCAGCCACTGTTGGCAAGTACCCAGGCCATGTACATGTGGGGTTCTGCAAGTATTTTTTGGCCCACAAATACAGGTCTCAGAGTACTAAGGCTGGGGGTGGGGGAGGTGGCACTGAGCATCCAAGCTGGAGTAAGCAGGCAGATGCTCCTGGAAACTTCAGGAGCAGATTGGACATGGCCATCTGTCTTGGTGTTGCAGGTAGAGGTCACTGGAAGTTTCTAGGCAGGGGCATGGGGTGCTTCCAGCATTACAGATACATCTGCTGGAAGCCCCTGTGAAGCTTAAGGATCATGAGGGTGGCCTGGCCATTGGAGCCCTGGTCATTCTGGAACTAGGGGATACACCTGGTGGAAGCTGAACCTATGCACACCCACCATTCCATCAACCCATGCACCCACAGATTATGAGACCCCCATGGGCACCATCACAGACCATGGAAGACCCTATCCTGTCCTCTTCTGGTAATCAACCCCAGTAACTCAAATGGACCCACAGAGAGATAAGAGAGCTTGTCACCAACTGAGGCAAGCAGGAGAACCAGGACTAGCTCTGCAAGGGGAAATGCAACAGGAATACATTCAAGAGCATTTCCTAACAGATGTAATAGCAAAGCCACAACAGGGACTGGGTACAGTACCAAGTCAAGACTAAATGAATGAAGATCCAGTACAAATGCATGCATTAGGCCAATAAAATATGGATGCAAATAAAAAAGCAGAGAGCAGAAGGCACAGCAAAGCCCTTCTATGAGAAGATGTCACACTTCCTCACCCAGGGACATCACATCACTACACCAGGGGACAGAAGAAGTTGCTGTCAGGAACCCTCTGCAGGAGGATGTGCAGGAAGGTCCCAGGATGGGACAACTTAGTGCCCAAGAACAGGTCCCCAAGGACAATAGGGCACAAGATCTGCTGTTGGCAGTGGTCCTTGAAGATTCCAGCTCATTGGTGCTGGTACCTAGAACATTGCAGGATCCAGGTATGGAGGTGCACAAGGAAGGAGCTAAGCTTCTTTGACATCTTCCCAGGCATAATCTAGTGCATGGACCGTGGGAAGTTCATTTGGGATGCCAAAGCCTCCATTCTATGTTCATCTGCTTTCTCATTGTGTTATTCAGTTGCAGAATACTGTGCCCCTGTATGGGCTTGTTCAACATGCAGCAAACTGGTGGCTGCCCAACTGCTTGCTACAATGCATTTTGTGTCAGTCACATTGTGCCTCATTCTACTCCCATGGTTACTAGTTCTCAGTAACATTGCTCCCCCTCATCTCTGCTGCACAAATGCTGAAACAAATTTACTAGCCAGACTCCATGAGAATCCTATACTGCCAGTGCGCTGGGACATATTACACCCACCAATCACCCGGCTCCCCTGAAGATGCCCAATATAGTCCACCCTTTCAAAATTCTTTGACTTTTCCTTACTTACTCAATGGCATGAAGAATGTTCGGCACAAGCACCAATCAATGACCGCTTCATCTCTGACCCTACAGTCAGTCAACCAGGATTTAACTGGTCATGCTGCTATTGGACACTTCTCATCTGTTTTTGAATTGGATGGCCTTTGTGCCTCAAACTTGTGCCAATGGGGCCTTCACAATGACAACAAATGCCCTTGTGGACAAGTTCAAACATTGTCTCATATTGTTGACTCATGTCCTCACAAAAATTATCTGAGTGTCAGTTTATCACAGCAGAACCACAAGTAGCATGTGAACCAGACTTGCATTGAATGGCATCCTGGCCATCCCCTAAATGCCTGTCTAACACTTCCCTGTGGACCATGTCCTGCAGCAGGAGCAGGGAGTATTGGCTGATGTTCCATTGGGTAAAGCACCAGACCTAGGGAAATGTTAGGAGCAAAGTACCATTACTGTTCAGACACAGTGCTGACACATCTCTTCTGTAAGGGAAGGACAGTGGAGGCGGGCAAGAGGGTGGAAGGGGGTGCTCCATCATCATTTCCCAGAGTAGTCAGTCACTGTCTGCTCCAGGGATAGTTCAAGTTCCAGTGGGCTCCCAGGTCTCTAGACATTTGAGGGAGTTGAACAAGTGCACACTGCAATTCATGGAGAACCCAGCCCCTCCCTCTCTGTAAACCCATTGCAGTACTGCTACAGGACTTTCCTCATGCCCTACTCCCCCTGCATTCTAGTATGTTCCCCTTGGAGGAGTGGGGGCAGGAATGGTGCCCAGGAAGCCAGGGCTATGGCTGGTGCTATCTGTGATGCAGGGCCACAGGAGCCTGGATGATGAGATCCATTGCCTAGTGGCAGGGCACAGACACTTGAGGAATTGAACCCCTCCAGCCCTACTCATCTGGGGAGTGTTCTTCATTGTCATGGGTCAGAAGATAATTGGCCAGGGCTTCCCAGACCCAGATCCCCTGCTTGTATGCAGGGCCAATGCCCCCAACATCAGTGCCCCCAACATCTCCAGCCTCCCTGAACTGTGCATTCTCAGCCAGCACACCATGCCTAGTCTGTACACTATGCCTCCTCTGCCCACGCTTTGTGGAAGATTTCCCACTTGGTCTTACAGATGTTGTGGAGGACACATGCAGTGATGATAAGGCATGGCAGGTTCTCTTCCTCCACTTTGAGGCAAATGCTGAGAGCCCACCAGTACACCTTGAGCATCCAAAGGTACCCTCCAAAATCATGAAGAACCTACTCAGGCAGTCCTTTTTTCAGTCCAGGTTCCCCCCCATAGGGGGCCTATAATGAGCCAGGACAGGAGGGGGCAAGGCATGTCCTTGTTGTTAAGGGGAGGGATGAGGATGCTGCTAATGATGACACTGGGGACTCCTGGAATGTAGCACCCTATCTCCACTATCTGTGGAGGAAGGAGTGGAGGAAGATGAAGGCATCATGGATGCTGCTTACTGAGCTGTGAAGAAATAGGTGAAGAACCCCTAGTAGTTGATGATTCCCAGCAGGACAAAAGAAGTATACCTTGCGGTTGATGAATGCCATAACCCCCATGCAGTTGGGGAAGCCCATGTGTGGAAGCCAGTGACCAGCACCTGTGGGTTAACAAGGTGGATCAAGCAGTTTGCCAGGAAGCTCTAGATGACCAGATATGCCTCCTAGATAGTTTCTCCAGCTGTGGACTTGCCTATGCTGAATTGGTTGGCAATGTAGTGGAGACTGCAGTGGGGTGGGAGGTAGCATTAAGTAAGTCCATGGAAGGGGAGGGGGACAGGGAATGGGTGGGGTAGGGAATATTGAGAACCCCACAATGAAGGAGCAAGTGGGGCAGAGGCATGTGCAGAGCTGAAGTGAATGGGGCCCTGGAGCTGGGGTGAGTTGTGGAACGGAGCTGTGGGAAACTCATCCACGGCTGCAGGGGATGCAGTTCCCCACCACTGCATGCACCCCCAGGGCAAGCATGAGGGGCACATGCCTCACAATTTGTGCATGGGGCAGAGGCAGACTGCCCACTTTGGGCTGGGGCTATGTGCCCTGCTGACTTTGCCCTGGGAAAAGTGTACTGGCCATGCGATGTGTCACTTCCCTGCCTGGCCACAGGAGCTACAACATGGCATACCACTTCTCCTGGAGCAAAGGCAACAGGGCACAGAGCCCAAGCCCACAGCGGGCAGCCTGCCTCTGTCCTGTGCAAAAATCAGGGGATATGTGCCCCTCATGCCTCCCCTGAAGGTGCATGAAACAGCAAGGAGCTGTGCCCCTCCCCACCTGCACCCCTGGATGAGCCTCCTGCAGCTCCATCCCATGACCTGCCCCAGTGCCGCGGCCACATTCACCTCAGCCCTGCCCTTGCATTTGCCCCACTCCCTCCCTCCCTCCCTCACTGTGGGGGCTTTTATCTGTCCCCCCAAACCTCTTCCTTCTCCTCCTACCTTTCCCCTTCCACAGACTTACCTTCTGGGTGCTGTCTGGGAGGTGCTGTCTGTGTCTGTCTGTGTGTCTGTGACTTCCCCTTACTCCCAAGCCACAGCCTCCCCAGTCCTTCTGCTGCCACTCCCTCCTGACCCACAGTACCCTGCAAGGGTACCCCCCTGCCAGGAACCCCGCTTCCTTGGGCTCCAATTCCCCCACATACACCCACAGCCCCCCACACCTTCACAAATTCCGCTCCACACAAATACCCTATACCCACCCCACAACATTTTGCATAATTTTGAGTTTTTAGCTGTACAATTAAAATCATGATTAATTGCTATTAATTTTCTTAATCGTGCAACTAATTGTACTCAATTTTTAAAAATCATTTGACAGCGCTAATGTATACTATTCATTCCTGAACTAAACTGTATAACTTACACTGATTCCTCCTCCAGTTTTTTAACTCCTGTATGTGGCCTAAAGGTCCCCAGGCATATAGTGTTCTGTATCTATGTATTAGGGCTGTGCAAGGCTTCAGACCGTGCTTCAGATCCAGGGACACTTTGGATGCTGAAGCAGCATGCCTGGAGCGAAGCACTGGCTTATTCAGGCTTTCCGAAGTGTTCTGGAGCTTCCAAAGCAGTTGAGGAAAGCTTCAGATGCTTTGGAGGTCTCAAAGTGAAATTTAGAAGAGGGAGAGGGAGAGGGAGCAGGTGTGGAAGGGAGGGGGAGGAGGGGAAAACTGACATGTGTAGGTCACCAGTGAGAAGGATTTCTCTCTGGCTGCCTTTCCAATGACAGTGTCTGGGGGGAGGGACCTAGAAACAGCATAAAAGCCTCTGTTTGCAGGTGTGCTGTGCCTTTTGTAAGCTTGTTCTCTCTCAGGACCTGTGTGAAAGAGTTACCCTAGCAGACAGGCAGCTTGGCCTCGCTTGCTTTACTCAGTAGTTGTTCTTGTCTGCTCCTTTTTGTTGTTAGAAAGGATTGGGCAGGATTTAGCTTAGCTTAGCTTAGCTTATCTTAGCATCTCTTAGTAGTATTCAATTAATTTCTTTCAATTTATATCCCCCCCCTTTTTTTTGCAAACTTTGAAAAAAGTAAGCTGTTTTCCCTGCCAGTGTGATCCATCACTGTGCAGAGAGGCATATGGATTGCATGCACACACACACTCGCAATATAGAAGAAAAATAAGATATTCATAGGAAAAGAAGACAGTATAATTTTTACATAACTCTTAACAGTGAAGCAAAAAATCAAAGAAGAGGCCAGTGCACACATGCAACAGAGGGTATAAAACACACCATTCAAAAGGATTGACACACACACAGAGACCTTTTGCAGCACAGGAAAAATCAATATTAAGCATGCTGGAAAGGCAGGTGCCAGGTCTTCTGGTGAGGGAGGGAGAGAGGGTAGGGGGAGAGCTACAGCTGCAAGTGCCCCATCCTCCCCAAACATAGGTGCATTCTCTTCCCAAGTAGACATGACATCAGTGCTGCCAGTAGAAGCCAGGAGATTGGAGCAGTGTCTGCACCTGACGTCCCTGCATCTGCAGCACTTCTGTTCAGTCCAGAAGTGGGCACCAGCAGTGGAATCACTGTCTCCTCCACCCCAATGTCATCTCTCAGTGTGAGCCTTCCATTGGCAGAGGAAGAGCTGGAGCTGGAACCAGGGGTGCTGTGTGCCCTGGTTCAAACAATTTTGGGAACCTAGGGGGAATCAGAGTTTGTGCTCCACACCCCTCAAATTTCCCCTAGACCCAGGTCTCCTCTGGAAAGTAGCACCTTGGAGGAGGCTGAGGTTGTGGAGGCAAGTGGCTCAGCTGAGGCAGCTCCTCCTGCTGTTCAGCCTCAGCCTGCTGAGAAGGAGGAAAAGGCAGGATCCTTGCCCTCAACCCAGAAGCGGGGGAGTAGTGTAGTGTGGGATCATTTTGAGGTGGCAGATGATCCCAGGTTTGCCATTTGCCAGCACTGCTGAAGGCACATGAGCCATGGCAAGGATGTGAGACAATTTTCCACCATGGCAATGCTGATGCATCTGAGGAAGCAGCACCCCCTTGCCCTTTTTCCTGCTCAGCCTGGCACCAGTGCAAGCATGCCAAAAGGGAATTCCCCACTCACTCCAAAGCCTCCTTCCCCCCAAAGCAGAGTCAGGCCACCCTGGATCAGTGGGGGGAAATGTGGACAGAAAAGGAGGTGTGTTCCCAAGGCAAGCAAGATCATCCAGAGCACTGGGGAGATGCTTGTTCTGGATAACCAGCCCTTCTCCCTAGTTGAGCAGCCAGGGTTCAGGCAGTTCATAGCACTTCTGGCCCCATCTTACAAAGTGCCTGCACACACCATCTTTAGCAGGGTGGTGGTGCCCTCCCTGTATGAAGCATGCAGAGAGTACTTGAGGAAAGAGCTGCACAAGGCAGGGCCACGGGTAGCCTTGCACTTGACATCTAGAGCAGCCAGGGTGACAATCATGCCTACCTCTTCCTCACAAGGCACTGGTGTGATCAGTCAGGCCATTGGTGGGCTCTACTGCAAGTTGAGGTGCTGGATGAGTCCCACACAGCAAGGGAGATCATGGGGGCCATGAACCGCATGGTGCAGGCATGGCTAATTGGGCAGACTGAGCTCACTTGCAGGTTCATGGTCACTGACAATAGGGCCAATATGGTGAAAGCGGTCCGTGATGCCAACAAAGTCGTGTGGTATGCAAGCTGCAACTCCTAGTGAAGGATGCCTTGGAGGGGGATAGGACTGCCAGTGGTGGCACTGCCACCACTACTGCTACAAGCCTGCTGATTTTGAAATGCAGGAAGGTGGCATTCCCCCAATGCAGCATCAAGGGGGAAAGATACTGCAGGAGAAACAGGCAGAGCTGAGCATCCCACAGCACAAAACCATGCAGGATGTGAAGACTTGGTGGAACTCCACATACCTGATGCTTAAAAGGATAGTGGAGCAATAGAAAGCCATCCATGAGTTGACCTTGCTGGAGGAGATTAGGATCAGCGGCTCCCTGAACAGAGCTGAGTGGGGTACCATCTCCCAGATCTTGGTGGTCCTCCAGCCCTTCCTCGAGGCCACCGAGACCCTTAGTGCCGGTGATGTCCTCCTCAGCCAGGTGATCCCCCTAGTGAGGGAACTGGAGAACTAAATTGGAGAAGTTCCAGGGGATCAATGTTCCTGGCTGGGGCAAGCCACTGTCACCAGACAAGCAGTCAATGGTGAGGTGACTGAAGGAGGGCATCAGGAAATGGCTGGATCTCTTGTGGTCCAGTACAGTCCACATAATGGTGGACATGTGCAGCCTGAGGGTGAGGAAGATCATGTGCACTGGCAGCACCAAAACCCTTGATCAGTGGACTCAGCTGCCTGTCAACAAAGTTAGGGAGGCCGAAATGCAGAGGTGAGGGGATGCGGAAGAGCGGGATCCACTTTCCCATGCCAGCACTCCCTGCAATGGTGCCAGCACAGCACCAGCACCAGACAGTCTCCTCCACACTAGCCACTGTCAATATGGGCCGTGGGCATGGCTTCAATGCTGGTGTCCAAATGCACCAGACCCCTTGGCCTACTGGGCAAACTGCAGCCAGATGTGGCAGGATCTGAGCACAGTTGCCTGGCAACACCTGTCTTGTCCACCAACCAGTGTTCCAAGCAAGAGGGTGTTCAGCATTGTTAGGGATGCAAGCACCTACCCTCATCACCAAAACTGAAGCCAACTTCCTACAGCTTAAAACACAAACCCTGCCAACTATCTCCAGTACCTCCACAGACTGCACACCAGATTCTATCAAAGACAACATACCCAACTACCTGTGGGGGCACTTTCCTTACCAAAAAAGCACTCTGCCTCCAGTATCACAGGCCTGATCCTGAGAGGGAACAAATTACAATGCAAACCACTTTTCACAGCTGGGCCTATGAACTGCACTTCATCAGTCTCCTAGGTAGTGGGTACAGAAACTCATGGACTCATTATAGACACTGACAGTGGAATTCTGTCACACTGCAACCAGCCGGACATCTGACACCTCAGGTACCTCTGCACTCTTACTTGTGCTGCTACATCCCCCTATCCCGCCTACCCCCCACCCCAGCCTGTCTCTGGCTTCTTTACTATTCCTTCCATCCAGGACCAACTGCAGGTACTTCCTCAGCCTGACAAAGGGGTTTTCAACCCTAAAGCTTCCTAAGATATGTTTTATAAGTACTCCTTGTTTTTCATAATAAACATATAGACATAAAAACACAAGATAAGCCATCACACACCATGAGTAACATCATATGTCCAACACAAAACAACATCTTTACGTCTTTACTATCTTCTTGACAGCTGGAAGGCTTCATGGCCTCCCCAGGGGCTACCACCCCTGCAGTTTTCAGCCTGCTGCACCTTAACACTCACTGGGTCATCTATGTCACGAGTTTTGCCTGTCAGCAGCTTGAGGTGCAGTTTCCCCCAAACCCCTGACAAGGCTCTGGTTTTCAGTGGCATGCTACCTCCCCATGTGTTGTCCTGCTTTTTTTTTTTTGTGCCATTGTTTTTTTTACTTCTGGATTGTCAGGGGTCAAAAAACAAACTAAACAAAAACCTGTGCTGCAAGATAGCAGCATGGGAGACACCAGAATGTGCGGTGTGGTGCTGCAGGTGGGTCTGCAGTGCCACATTCTGCACAGCTGTGCTTGTCTGGATGTGGCCTTTATAGCTCTACTTTAATACACTCACTAGTTGCAGCTGCTGCAAACCCGGCAACCTGCAGCTGTGTCTCGGGCTGAGCACCTCCTGATAGGAATGTTATGTGCCCCCCTACCCCCTGACCATGATCAATAGTTCAGCTAATATATCTTATGGAAATTTAAATTCCTACTGAACTCAGCATAGATTATAGGAAGAGGCAGCAGATACTGTTACATTTCTACCTATAGCAAGTTCCTTTTTTTTTCTTTTTTGTTAGTGGAAAAATAACCCCGAACAGAGTCTGCTTTCTGTGCACATTAGCACACTCTGAGACTTTGTGTACATAATTGGTTGAATAGGGACCTCCAGTATTATTCTAAATGTCACAGGCCTTATAATCTGAATTAAGTACCTTAAGGCTGAATTGTTCATCACTGCAGCTCAAAACAAGCCCTTGGGAATTTGGGCATATGATTCCACAGCTAAAAATGTAAAACAGAAGGCATATTAGAAAGGCTCATATATAATAATGCATAAAGGACAACATAGTCATTTTAAACTGAATTTCTGCGTTAAACAGCTGATTGCAATAAAATTATTCATATTATGATAAAAATGATTGCATATAAATAATGCTATATGTTCAACATTTATTATGGATGTTTGACATATGCACATTGAAAGACTAATTGCACATTTTACTCCCCTGTGGCAACATCTGAAAGTGTTATAAATTAATAACTCACAAATTGTCGTACAAATTAAAAGCAATCATACACATTAGTCTCTTGACTTATAGCTGGACTTTGCAGGCTCTAGTCATTGTCAGTTATGATAATCCTCAGTAAGTCTTCCTGTTTAATTACTAACCCTCTTGTATGCATATGATTTAATAATTCATGCAAACTACCATGCTGTTTGTTGTGATAAAATTTTTATCTGTGCACCCTGGGAACAGATGAGAAGTAGTATTCGTGCTCAGTTTATTCTTCCCCAATAGTTCATGACATTTACATCGGTCCCTTGTGATCATTAATATGCCAATCCAACAGTTATTTTCAACCATGCTTTTAGATGATTGGCACGCTGTCTATAAAAATCCTTTTTAATAAATAGAATCCAACAATGTCCCAGTTCATCACAAATTCAATACCATCCAAGAAAAAAGTCCAATTTATTGGTCAGCTGCTTGCAAAATATTCTTTGTTCATTCCTTATTAAATGACAGTCTTAGAATCCAACATCAAAACTGGTATAATTTGGGTACTGATGCTAAATAAGCTGTCTTTATCATAAAAGTACAGGAGGAATATATTAAATGCTAAGTGAAAAACATGAAGACCATTTCATTCATTCAACTCTGGCTTCTATTTGTTTATGGAAAGGTTGCTTTTTTAAAAGAAAAAACAACCCTTCAAACAGAGCTCAGACTGTTTAACTGGAAAAAAAAAAAGCCAGTTTCCACTTGTTTATAGAAGGATTAGATTTAGGTATTAGATTTATATATGATAAAACTCTCCTGCTTATTCCTTTAATGCCCCTGTTCTAAACACATTCTTAACTTTAACATGACTAGTCCAAATAAGGTTAGTGTTAGTAGGACTCATCACATACATAAACATGTTTATAGAATAGGCATTTGTGTGAAGGATATCACAAAGTAAGCTTCATGGAAATACATTAATATGCACCATACCTATTTACTTACTAGCATTATGAAAGAGGCAATACATTAAATAATAGCCTTTCATCTAGAGAGGGAGAAAAAGGAGAAACTACTGAAACAACCTTCAATAACTTAGTGAAGTGTAAGATTTTTTTTCTGCATCCATCTAGTCATTTTTTACCTTGCGAATTTTGTGACTTACCAAAGGATAGAGAAAAAATTCAGATGAACTTGTGAAAAAATTATAGCTTAATATGATACACCTCACATCCTTTGTCATATTACTGAAGCTTGCTTATATTTGTCATATTAGCTTGTTTATAGACCAAAAATACATAATACTGTGGAAATTACAAAAACCTATGTTATGGTCTGTTGGTCCCATGCAGATGTCATCCAAAAAACACCCCAAGGGTATTATCATAGTTTATTTCAAAAATAGAATAGCCTTATTATGCTTAAAGGAAAATGCTTATGACTGCACTGTTTTTGCTATATGCAGTGAGTAGGGCAGCGTTATGGTCTCATAGTAATGGCACCAGAATAAGCTGGTGTATGCTGACCTAAATTGCAGATATTTAGATGCCTTTCATGCTATCCTGAGATCTGCAAATGGACTAGTAAAAGAGGTTGTTTGTGCAAAGCTAAAACATGTTAGGGAAATCTGTCTTGTACTTCTGTAAGTGTCCTGTGACTTGAGTGCAGACATATATTGCACATCTCAGTGCTTCCTCCAGACTGTCCCTCATCATGTACAAAGAGCTCCATGTCAAGATGACAGACAGAAAAAGATTGTCATTCACTTTCCTTGGGAAACTCAGGTTTGTTGCCTATAGTAAGTTACTCTCAGACAAACAAGTCAAATGATGGGTTTTTAAGGATTCTGGTAAGAGAGAAATTAAGGATTGTTTTCTACCTATCTGCAACACACACCACACCCACACCCACCCACCCACACACCCATAGAGATTTGGTCCACAGAATTAGAACCAATTTTTTTGTTTGCGATTGCCTGGGGATAAAGGATTAGGTCAGAGAAAGACAGACACTAGTTATATCAGAAAGGAGGGCACTCAGGGTGGAAGAAAGGAGCTAATGAGGTGAGGAAATGTCATTCAAATCTTATGGCAATTGATTTGATTGAAAGGAATGCTAATTTTCATCATCCGACTTTACTTCTTCTGATAATACACCAGGATTAAACATGAAATAATCAAAACTAAAACAGAACAGGTTAAATGCAAATAATAAAATAAGTGTTTAAAATGGAACCTGACAAAGCTACATATTAATATCAATAAGATGCATGGACATTCCAAAGTATGCTTAACTCATGCATCTTGTTACTGACAAACCTTTAAAAATGGAAAGGACTGTGCTTGAGTTTATAAATGTGCAAAAATTGGAATACACATACACATATACATATAATGTATATATACATACATATACTAGATATAGACGATATATATATATATATATATATATATACACACACACACATCATTCATAGCAAAATTAAAACAAACAAGCAAAAAACCCATCTCCATTCTACAATCATTGTACAGATATTCAACTTAGAATAAAAGGAAACCCAATGGGTAAACTGATAGTTCAGTCAGGCGAAATGAAAGGGATGCAGCTCAAGAAAGAAAAAATATTGCCCACTTGTTAGAATGAGACTCTTGACATAGATTCATCAGGTGAAGATCTCTCTGTAGTAAGCATAGAGAAGAGGGTATTATAAGTGAAGCAGGGAGAGAGAGAGAAAATCCCCTCTGCTTTGGAGAAGAAAATGGAGAACATTTTTTTTTGGCTTCCTCTTTTTAGTCCATTATTTTTAAACCCTGGTATTGAGCAACATCAAGGATGAACATGTTGCAGCCATGGAGAGCTTTAGAATACTTTAATGGGTTAAACAGTTAAATGGTTTTCAGACTATAAAATATTTTAATATTATGTCCAGAAAATATCATAGATACAAAAAATGTGTACTAGTATTATTGGCAAATTTGTAATAAGCTTTTTCTCTAGTCAAATAAGCATTTATGTATTTTTATCTATCACAAAGCAAAATGATGGAGTAGGAAATGGAAGTATGTTGGGGGCAGTTATGTTGTGGGGTGTTTAGATGGGTTACACAGTGGTCTCAAATCACATATTCTAGTACTGTGTTGGATGAAAAACTCATTTAAAAAATATCCTTAAGAATAGGCTAGAACACAGATCAATTAATCGTCTTTCAAGAAATTTAATGACCTGATTACTTATGCATGGTGTAGAGATCTACAGTGTTGTGCTGAGTATCCTTGAATCTTAACTCTAAAGGTGATTCAAAGGTGATAAAGATAACTGTCATATCACAGAGCCATAAGGATGGGCAATCTGAGAAATAGAATTACCTTATGCTTTAAGGCACTGAAATAATTCAGTTTTTGTCTTTGACAAATATTTCTTGGGCAATTGTTTAGCCACTATGTGCTGTAGTTCTATGGCCAGACACCA